>NC_072776.1:17582543-17914153 GCF_022539595.1 Amphiprion ocellaris
CTGAAATCTTAAAAGTTCTTGAGTAGTTCTCTGTTAGTTTGAACCTTCAGACAGTCTGTTAGTTTCGATTAAATCTGTAAGGTTTTTCTTTTTAAATGTTTTACCACCTTTTAATGTTTAATTTTCTTTTTAAATCCTTCATTGTATTTTCAGTGTAATTCCTATTTCAACTTTTATTGTCTTTAAGATATAATTTCTAATTAAACATTTAATTTTTTAATTAAATGTTTTGTCTTTTTTGGCCTTTCATTGGATAGGTGTAGTGAGAGACAGACATAAAACGGGGGAGAAGAGTCAGGTAAAGACTTGCAGCAAAGGGCCACCAACGAGATTCGAACCCGGGACGCTGCGTCGGGGACCAGCCTCTGTACATGGGTCACCCGCTTAACCCGTTGAGCTATATGGGCACCCGTGTTTTGTCTTTTTAAGGGTTTAATAATCTGATTAAATGTTTTGCATTTTTAAAAGTGTTTAACATTCTTCTTGTTTAATTGTATTTTTTCAATGTTTAATGATGGAAAATACTTTATCTGTAATTTCTAATATTTGTATTTTTAAAATTTTGTTTAATTTCATAACGACATGTATTGTATCGTGTCGAATTATCTCATTCAATATTTTTGTCTGTTTAATAGAATGTAATGTAATTTAATGTTTAACTCTATTAAACAGACAAAAATATTGAATGAGATAATTCGACACGATACAATACATGTCGTTATGAAATTAAACAAAATTTTAAAAATACAAATATTAGAAATTACAGATAAAGTATTTTCCATCATTAAACATTGAAAAAATACAATTAAACAAGAAGAATGTTAAACACTTTTAAAAATGCAAAACATTTAATCAGATTATTAAACCCTTAAAAAGACAAAACATTTAATTAAAAAATTAAATGTTTAATTAGAAAATTACAATATAAAGACAATAAAACTTCAAATAGGAATTAAACAGAAAATACAATGAAGCATTTAAAAAGAAAAGTAAACATTAAAAGGTGGTATATGTACATATAATTTAATTGTATTTAATGTTTAACTCTATTAAACAGACAAAATATTGAATTAGATAATTCAAAAACATACAATACATGTCGTTATGAAATTAAACAAAATTTTTAAAATACAAATATTAGAAATTACAGATAAAGTATTTTCCATTATTAAACATTGAAAAAATACAATTAAACAAGAAGAATGTTAAACATTTTTAAAAATGCAAAACATTTAATCAGATTATTAAACCCTTAAAATCACAAAACATTTAATTAAAAAATTAAATGTTTAATTAGAAAATTACATTATAAAGACAATAAAACTTCAAATAGGAATTAAACAGAAAATACAATGAAGCATTTAAAAAGAAAAGTAAACATTAAAAGGTGGTATATGTACATATAATTTAATTGTATTTAATGTTTAACTCTATTAAACAGACAAAATATTGAATTAGATAATTCAAAAACATACAATACATGTCGTTATGAAATTAAACAAAATTTTTAAAATACAAATATTAGAAATTACAGATAAAGTATTTTCCATTATTAAACATTGAAAAAATACAATTAAACAAGAAGAATGTTAAACATTTTTAAAAATGCAAAACATTTAATCAGATTATTAAACCCTTAAAATCACAAAACATTTAATTAAAAAATTAAATGTTTAATTAGAAAATTACATTATAAAGACAATAAAACTTCAAATAGGAATTAAACAGAAAATACAATGAAGCATTTAAAAAGAAAAGTAAACATTAAAAGGTGGTATATGTACATATAATTTAATTGTATTTAATGTTTAACTCTATTAAACAGACAAAATATTGAATTAGATAATTCAAAAACATACAATACATGTCGTTATGAAATTAAACAAAATTTTTAAAATACAAATATTAGAAATTACAGATAAAGTATTTTCCATTATTAAACATTGAAAAAATACAATTAAACAAGAATATTAAACATTTAAAAAAATGCAAAACATTTAATCAGATTATTAAACCCTTTAAAAGACAAAACATTTAATTAAAAAATTAAATGTTTAATTAGAAAATTACATCATAAAGACAATAAAACTTCAAATAGGAATTAAACAGAAAATACAATGAAGCATTTAAAAAGAAAAGTAAACATTAAAAGGTGGTATATGTACATATAATTTAATTGTATTTAATGTTTAACTCTATTAAAACAAAATATTGAATTAGATAATTCAACAACATACAATACATGTCGTTATGAAATTAAACAAAATTTTTAAAATACAAATATTAGAAATTACAGATAAAGTATTTTCCATTATTAAACATTGAAAAAATACAATTAAACAAGAATATTAAACATTTTTAAAAATGCAAAACATGTAATCAGATTATTAAACCCTTAAAAAGACAAAACATTTAATTAAAAAATTAAATGTTTAATTAGAAAATTAATTCTTAAATTTCTTAAAGCTTTTTAACAATGAAACTTTTTGAAAGTTTTATTGTATTAATTTTTTTTGTTTGATTTAATTGCTTTTTGTTATGTAGTTTATTTCTTTAATCTTCTTTTTCTGTCAAGATTTTAACCCCAACCTTAAAAATGAAATAAACCCTTAAATCACAATGAAAATACTTCTGTTGTCACAATCATGAGTTAGTCAATTATTCAGTTTATCAATTCAACTTTATTTGTTTAGCACCTTTTACACAGATGACAAAACTAAACAAGCAAAGAGAAAAAACTATGATTAAAACTCAAAAACATTTAAAAAAAAAAAAAAAAACATTTAACATTATAATAAAATCTGTTGTGTCCAGGGGATGGAGGGAGTTTATTGAAGGCTTCTTGGGCTCACATGGGAAATCATTTAAAACATAAACTTGACATTCAGTCTAAGGAAACTGCAGAGTGACAGAAGAACCAACAATATCTCCTGTTTTCTCCTTTAATGAGTCGACTCTTCTTGTGCTTTCAGACCAAAGAACTACAGACTCTTCACAACCTGCTCAAACTCTTGGTACAGGACCTCACCACACGGGTCAAGAAGGTTTCTGTCTCATTTCTACTCTGAATCTCACCTTCTCCTGCTCAAACTGCTGACAAGTGTTTCTGCTGCTCTAAAGTCTGCTCTCCAGAACTTCCTAAAAACTCTCAAAGTCTCTTCTGCTGCAGGTTGCTTTGTAGAACTGTTCCAGAAAACCTCACTAAACCACATGGAGGGGCCTCAAGATAGTCGTCCAAATGAAACCATACAAAAACCAAACTAGTACAACCCAAACGCTAAAGTCTCCTGCAGCCTACCAGAGAACCTCTGAGAACAGAGAATCAGGACAGGAACTCTTACCTTCTGGACAACCAACGTGTGTGTGTGTCTGACCAAAAACCTCTAAAGACTCACTACAGCCAAGATAAAGACACAACTCAGCTGCACTAAATCCACTAATCACTGCACACATTAGCACCATGTGCTAACTGTGGCTAAAGAACCACATTTACCAAGAAAACTATCCGGTACAAAGCCCTAAAACACACCAAGAAACACATTAAAGATGATTTTACTGCTGGAAGCTGCAAGCCAACGCCTAAAGAACAAACTAAAGCAATGAAGCCAAACCCGGTTCAGTGGTGAAGAGAAGCAGAGGAAATGTTTGTCTGCAGCTAAATAAAGCAGGAAGACACTGAGCTGCTCAGGTGTTCCTGATAACACCAAGCTGCTCAGGTGTTCCTGATAACACCAAGCAGCCACCTGGACAGCCAATAGGAACACAGCTTCCTGGAAGTCCAGAGGGCTGGGTTAGTGAAGGAAATTTAATTTAAAGTTGAGGCAGAAAGTTAACAAAGAAAGTTGAAAACCACCTTCTGATACCTGAAATCTCTGAGTTTTCACACAAAGAACACCTGAACATGTCAAACTGGTTCCATAGTAGAACCATCATTGTAAAAACGTCATAGTATGGTGTGTTGCTCAAAAAACATTAGGATCCGGCTGTCAGGGGACAAACATGTAAGAAACATGAGAACAGAGAGAACCCAACCAGTAGGTCACAGTTTATCATCCCCCAGTCATCTCCTGAAGTCCATATGGTGAGAGACATCAGTATCTGGTTGTTAATTTACCAGAGGATGCTTATAATCATGCTGATGTGGTCTGTACGCTACAGTATTTTAGTGACTCAATAAATGCCTAAGTTGTTTTTTTTTTTTAATGCTTTTCAGTTTTTAATAAACATTTAAGAGCCTATATGTAATCAATAAGTGGCCTTTGCCTATCTTAAGAAAAATTCACTCAGAACTCTGATATGTTAACAGTACTAAATAAATCAATAAATACATGCATACACACAAAAATAAGTTAATACATTAACTGTGTTAAGATTTTTTTTAAAAAGTTATTTATGTTTTTGCAGAATCCAGTATTGCTCACTGGTTGGTCATTACATTTTATTAGTTTGATTTCACTGTTTAAAATGATGCCACCTCTTTTCAGACAGAACCTGTGATAATAAAACAATACAAAATTTTTAGTTCCGTGTTAATAAAGCACTTAAAGCTTTAAGTATGGCTAAATGCTTTTTTCAGAATTAAATATATCACTCCTTACGTGGTAGTGGCCCCAAGTTCAGTAAAGTTGGAAAGATATTCACAGATTCGGGCTTCCAGCATCAATAACTTGTTAGATATAGGTTGTCAAAACATAAACGGTGCCTCTTTCCCATTGTTGCAAGGCAGACAATGTGCTACAAGCCCAGTTTTATCAAAAGTAGCTGTCTTTCAAGCTACAGGAATAACATTGGTGTCTATGGAGTGAACAGGGTCCGTCTGCAATTTGCAAAACCGCTGCAACAGTAAAGAGAGACAAATATTCAATAACTTCACTCTTATACATTGTAGTGTCTCTAAAATCACTGCAGCCTTCAACTGGCTCCTGTTGTCAAAGTGTTTTAACAGAAATGTAAATGCTGTAATTTGATTCTTTTAATGAACCATGTAACTTGAATGGATGTGATGCTGGTGTGACCACAGTGCACACGTCTGATGTTGCTCACAGTGGTCCAAGGGACGCTCAGGGAGTTTGTGTGTTTGCTCAGACTCATGAAAAATTACAAGCAGTAATTAATATATATATATATATATATATATATATATATATATATATATATATATATATATATATATATATATAAATAATATATGTATATATATATATATATATATATATATATATATATATATATATATATATATATATATATATATATATAAATAAAAATAATATATGTATATATATATATATATATATATAATATATATATACATATACATAGTATATTTAGTCTCATTCATGCAAGCTGATTACACTCAAAATGCAAATGTAGGGTGAGTTGAGAGAGAGTCTGTAACAGTAACTGCACTGTATGTTTCTGTGTTGGAGTGTCAACAAGAGAACTGCTGCTGCTTTATCATATTATTGTAAATGTATTATCAACACAATATCAATAATTTATTTTTTAAATGTCATGGTTTTCATTAACACCAGTATTTTGCAACAAACCTACTGCTGCCAATAGGGGAGTCAGACAAGGAAATGTTTCAGTGTGATGTTTCTTGAGGCTGTGGACAGAGCACACAGTTTGTTGTTTATTCTGAAAGAGCAGAAGGCTTTTGGTAAGATATATTCAATGCTAGATTGGTAAAAAATAAAAGAAAAAGAAAAAAGAAGGCAAAATACATGAATATATTGTAAAATACCAATGAAAAAACGAGCACAACCACACAGCCAAAGCCTGTCTAACATTCATTCAAATTCCTGATAGGTGTTACTACATTTACAATATTGATCCCAGTACAGCTTGGACTCAGCACAAGACTGGTTTGAATCATCCATCATCTGCTAAAGTGAAGAGAGAGCAGGAGTAGGGAGGTTCATCCATTTCCTGCTGAGTTAAGAGAAGGTTACTAGACCCTGAACACCTCCTGCACAGCATGGTGTGTGTGTTTGTGTATGTGTGTGACAAATAATGCGTTTGTGTGCTTTTATGTGTGTGTTTTAATGTGCACGCTTTTGTGTGTCCTTCTCCAGTCTCCTCTCAGCATGGAGTGAATGACAGCTGGTGATTTTGAGCAACAACTGTTCAGACCTGAGGAACCCCAGTGTGCTGCTGTAAATAAAAGCTCATTCTGATTTAAACAGGGGCTCCCAACCAGTTTGGCCCTGTTTTGTGTCCTGCCTGCTGCTCTGCAGGCAGATGTTTTAAGTGAGGAAGCTTTGATAAACCCACTGTACCCAACCCACCAAATCACAGACAAAGTTACAGAAGCTGTTGAACATTTTTATGAATTTAACAACCTTAGAGCCAGACAGATCACCCAGGAGTTCAGCTCTTCTGAATACGAAATGCTTGCCAACTTATTTCTGTAAAATCTTGCCTTTTTTAATATAAAAACATTGTATTGATAGTTTATAAAAACACAAACAATATAATTACAACAGGGAGATCCAAAACTGCAGCACTGTACCTGGAGAGTTGTTGGCTCATTATGCTGCACCTGACTACAATTAGACTAGCCAGACACACCACCTGAGGCTGCATTCAAAGTGCTGTATAACGCTAACAAGTAAAAACTCAAGCATGTGTTGCTGTATTGCATTTGTGTGACTGTGTGCTAATGTACTACAAAGAATATGCTTTTTGAAAACTGCCAAAGCTCATCTTTTACAAATCTCATAGCTCCCACTTTAATTCATGGTTGTCTGGGGTTTTGTTCCACAGCTACGTTTCTATATTTACATAGATCTAACAGAGAGCAGTCCAGTCTCATGGACTTTTATTTCAGTATTAAGCAGGCAAAGCAAACTGACAAATTACATGGAGGCTTTGATCACAACATTCACAACACAATAAAAGCACTTAGAGGCTGCTCAGTCGTTGTATGAATTCCAACAGATGAAATCTTGAAAAAATTTGTGGCAGAAATCACGGCAACATAGAATGTTATGTTGCTATGTTAAGTCTACAACGGCTGATTTGTAGTAGGATCGCAATCATGTGATCGTCAGCAGGCAGTGTTCACTTGTCATAGTTACCGTGAAGCCGTGCACTATCTCACAATGATACAGAAATCTTTAACACATCCGTGTATCCAGACTATAAGCTGCATCACTGCCAAAATCTAATCACTTGGTCTCTGTGTCATTTCTGACCTTCCCTGAAAATTTCATCCACATCTGTTTGTCCATTTTGAGTAATGTTGCTAACAGATGGACAGACAAACAGACAGACAAACATACGCTGATCATCACATAACTTCGCCATTCCTTGGTGCAGTAATAAGTTATCTCTTAGCAAGGTTACAATCATATATTATGGGGGAACAAATTCAACAATTGCCTTGGAGGAAGCATCTGGCAACAGTTGTCCTTTAACAGCAATAAGAAACCTCTGGCAGAACCAGGCTCAGTGAGGGCAGACATCTGCCTTGACTGGTTGAAATGAAGGGAGAGCAAAAGGAAACAGACAAACAACACATTAGAGAAACATAAATGTTGCAGAAGAGGAAGGGGAAAAATACAACCCCGTCTCCACAAAATGACATTGTTACACAACTAAACTGCAACATAATTATGCTTGGAAATTAATGTATTTTCGCACCTGTGATGTACTAGAAGAGGCTTCCAATCTGAAAGGAGGTAAGAGGAGAGGATGAAGGCATAATGGTTATGGTGTAAAAATATGTCCCTTTCACATGTTTGAAGTATCTCCTCCATTTTGGAGGTTACCAGGGGGATGAGTCCTAGCGCATCTAACGTATGATTGGTTGGCTAAAACACAGTAAAGCAATAAAATAATGTCAAAGAAAGATTATTAGAAATTAATTTCAGATACATCACAAACAAATGTAATCTGGCAGAAAATATGTTTCTCTCAAAGACACTGAGAATGCAGTTCAGTTGTACAGGAATGTCATTTTTGTTAAAAGATATTCCAGTCAGTTTGCAGGTGACAATTAAACTTCTAATAACCTTTCCAAGGTAACTGCATACTGGTGCACAGTATGCATGTGTCTATTTGTATGAGCATGTGTTTGTGTTAGTGTAGGTTTTTGTCAATAAATGTACATCCTTGCTTGTCCAAATGCTTTTGGTTGGCTGTGAGCCCCTGTGGGTATCTGTGTGTGTGAGAGAGAGATGTCATTATGGGTAATAGAGAATCACAGGAGGCTCTATTAACCAACCTAAACACTGCAGCTAACAGTGTGTCACAGCAAAGACTGGCAGCATGACTGTGTGAGAGAGAAAAGGAGAAAGAACCGAACAGAAACAGCACATTCACCATTGAAAATCAGTTTGTTTTTAAACTAAATCACCAATGGTTGAGAGAAGATGGACGTTTTTTGTTTCTCCCGCACCTCCTTCTACTTAATGCGACATCCTCCTTCCTTCCTTAATGCAATATAACCTCCCCCAAACTTCTCCTCCGGTCCCCGTAGATCAAAGAGAAGACACTGATGAGGCTAATTTCACTTAAGTGATGTGTTCTGCTTCAGATCAAACCTTTGTTGCTGTGTTTACGGGTCATATGGGCATTATGGGTGACCTGTCCAGGGTGTGGGATAGTTCCAGCCAGCCGTGACCCTCTACAGGATGAAGAAGGTGTACCTAAAGGATGGATGTTTTCACATTGCTTTTTTCTACCACAAGCCTTGCTGCATCCATGTAAGTAATCTTGGTTTTACACTGTAGAGATAAATTATCATACTTTTTTCACTTGCTAAGGCACCTAAATTATTCATGATCTCACTTTCCATTGTGCCTTACTTCTGCCTCGTTCCTGCTCTGTATAAATTCTTTCCATCTTTCCCATCTCTTCCTCATTTCTGCTCTTCTTTCTCTTTTGCTCTCCCATACATCTGTCCTCTCTCTTTCCTCCCTGACTCTCTCTCCCTACAGGCTACGGAGGCCCTTTTCTTATGAGAACCCTAGATCTCAGTCACAGCTTTACAGTGGTTCAATATTGTATCATCTATCACTCTGCATAGAGCTGCAGGCAGCATCAGCCTCAGAGGATGGGGAACAAGATTTACTACAGAGGACAACGCCCTGCGTAGGTGGTAGGAGGACAGACAAAGGGAGATGGAGATGCAGTTGGACAGAAATAAAGACTGAAATGTGGCACAGAGAGGGAGCAGCGATGGAGGGTATCCAGTGGAAAGAGGAAAAGAAGGGAAAGAGAGGTGTTTCTTTGGCAGGAGACAGTGTAAGGAAGAGATGGAAGTAAAGAGAAACGAATGTAAGAGGAAGAGAAATACGCAGAAAGACAGATGAAGTGAAAGAGAGGGCTAATGAGCTTGAGTGATTGAGAGTATAATGTGTGCGTGCATGTGTGTGTACACATGATAGACGTAGTGCTTAAAGGCCAATGCCTGGCTGCGTGTCCATTAGGTGTTTAGTAATGACTGAGGTTGTGTGTGTGTGTGTGTGTGTGTGTGTGTGTGTGTGTGTGTGTGTGTGTGTGTGTGTGTGTGTGTGTGCGTTCAGTAATCATCTGTGTCAGTGTGATTAATGATTGACCGCAGTCGCTGTTTAAACATTTAAAATCTTTCAGGACAGTGGAGCAGAGAGGAGAGGAGGAGAGTGATGTAGACATGATGTGAAAAGAAAGACAGAGAATGAACGGGGTCTTAATGATCAACTCTAATCTTACATAAACAGAAAAAAAATTCACATCGGCGCCATTGCTGTCAGACCTCTCTACTCAAATTCTGTTTACATTCATGACCTGAAAAAGATGGAAGTCCTGCATGTGCAATATATCCTCACGGCGCTCTTAAAGTGCTACGTTTTTCTGTAGGAAAGACTGATCAGAGCTGCTGTTCATAACTCTTTAAAATTCCGTTTTTTTATTCATTTTTCTCGGTAAAAACGTACAACCATAAATGTCTGTTACGAGGACAAAGATAAACTTCATGACCATCTGGACCAAATAAGACAGTAACTTGAGTGAAATTCAGTTTGTTTCATAGATGTTACCTTTTATACACATAGCCTCCAGGTCTGAAATGTGAAGCAGACACTAAACTGCCTTAACCTACATTCTTTCAAAAAGCCAGCAGGAGGCGACTCTTCTCGTTGCAAAAAGAAATGACATTTTACAGAAGTATATCAAAAATGACCCAACTTCTCGCTTGATTTGTGACCTCAGAAAACATTTTACAAAAGAATTTTTGGTCTCAACCACTAGTTTTACGTCTCCTTGAATACAGTATGATGTTCACTTTGTATATTATGATCCCATTCAGAAGAAACAGACATATTAGACTCATATAGTAATACACATATGATAATATAATTATAATATTCAGGGTATGCGTCAGTGCATACCCTGAATATATAATATACTTGCATAATAACAGTAACCCATGATCAGAGTAAGTTCCTCAGCTTAGAACCAGCAACCCTCTGCTCCCTGAAGCTGATTTAATATGTCAGACTCACAAACTCATTAGTCTACTCTTAGAAACTCTTGATATTAACCTGTAATGTGGAAATCATCCCATGTGTCAATAAGTTTATGTACTCTAAGTTATTGAAACACAGTTCCTTCCTCTGTATGTCCCAAATGGATTCAAAGTTTTATTTATATCTTCAAAAACCTGGACTCACAAATTTACTGCAGAGAGCTCTATAACCATGAAAACACTACAGTCTCTATAAAAATAAAAATCATGTATGACAGACCAGTAGAGAAGAACAATCTAACAGCAAATTCTCTACATTTCTGAACAGCTAAACATAGTAAATATTAAGGATATCAATCTGTGAGGACACTGAGCATTGGTGCCAGAAAAAGTCCTCTCCATTTAGAAGACCTGGAAATACACAAAACACACATCTTTTATAGTCACAAACCTTAAAAACTTAGAGTTTTAAAAGGTCTTTTTCTGCCCACAAGAGACTTTTACTTTGATTCCTGATATGAATGAACTCCCACTTAAGATTCATTTTACTGGGAACACTTGCTTGGCAGAAAGGGAGAAAATGAATATATATGTCCATATTACATACAGTTTTTGTAATGTGGGTGAAGGGACGTCAAACAGTGTATACGTAGTAGTAAACAGTATTTATTTTCATTAGGAGAGTTTTGGATTTCCTGGCCACCAGTAGCCTCTGGAAACTGATTTTATGCACTCTGTAGGAAGCGAAACGGTTGTTGCAGGAGAAATTTGAGCATTCAGTGTTTCGCTGATACTGCTGGAAAATACCGGAGGTTACACAGAAAGCTAACAGGTGTGAGACATGTAGGTTGAAACAGTGGGAGGACTGTGGGGAGAGAAGTCACAAATAAAGAAAGAATAAAAGAAGTAAAAGTCGCCGTGGATGACAGATGGGTTCGGAAAAATACGTGTTTTAGAGAGAAAAGGCATGAAGGACAGAGGCGTGGAGAGAGAGAACGGAAAGAGGAAAAGAGACAGACAAGCATGTGTGTATGTGTGTGTGTATGTGTGTGTGTGGTGGTGTGTGTGTGTGTGTGTGTGGTGGTGTGTGTGTGTGTGTGTGTGTGTGTGTGTGTGTGTGTGTGTGTGTGTGTGTGTGTGTGTGTGTGTGTGTGTGGTGTGTAAGTGTATGTGTGTGTGTGTGGTGTGTGTGTGTGTGTGTGTGTGTGTGTGTGTGTGTGTGAGACTGTGAGTATACCAGCCTCAGACAGTCACCCCACTCCAACAGTCTGGATGCTCAACTGTTCTCAGGCTTTCCAATATAATTCACCCGTTCCGCCATGTCAAGTTCCACATCGCGGCCCTGGAGGGCCCCGCCACGCCCCCCTTTTGCCTCGCTTCCATATATGGGCATCCTGTCCCCCCACGGTGCTCAAAGGGATTATTATGTTTATGTCTGCGCTGCTTCAGTGACCCTGTGGCAGAAAAGAAGAGAGATTGTTCATGCTATTTCCACCCTGCTCTCTGTGATGGCGAAGCGTCTCCAGGACTTCACTGGCAGACAGATGTGTGTGTGCCTGTGTGTGTGTGTATAGGAATAGACAGAGATAATGGAAAGATTAAAACATCAAATACAAATACAAGTACAGATAGTTAAAGAAACAGTTTTGAGAAACACTTACACATTGTCTTACTGAGTGAGACGAGCAAACTGATAAATGTAAGAAGTTACTGCACCCAACCAGATAACAGACTGGCCCATAAGCCCCATAAAATGGCAACGTCACATAGTATAACATATTAAGCAAACAATATATAACGTATTAATTTGTGAGCTTTACACATTGATGGCACTAATATGGATATTTCTGCAAAATGCAGTTGACAAATAAAAATTTCTGTCTTCATCCACATGTAAAAGGCATTTAATGATACTCAAACTGTGATAGTTTTTTGTTTTTAAATACTGCAGTTCATGTGTATTTATGTGGACATGTAAAAATTTGTTGTGCTTTTGATCAGCTACAAACCATGTTTTTAATCCAAGTGAGTATTAGCTAATACGGTTATTACAGATAGAAATCTTGGACATCTACTATTCTACTACTGTGTGCTTTCAAACCTACTTTTTGTTGCGTTTATGTGGTTAAATCGCGACGTTTGAAAGTTAAATTTTAGTAAACACTTTAGTTTTGAGATGTGCTGTCACGTCACCTAAGCTACTGAACTGAACCAGCAATAGAAAGAGCAAGGGACAAAGGACGAAGAAAAACAGTTTGAAAAGATTAAAACGGGAAAAAAAGAGAAGACTGGAGAAAAATGCTGAAAAAGCCGGGTCTTTAAATGAGTGTGTAGAAAAGCAGCCTGGCATTGGAACAGACACGCCCCATCACACAACAGTCGAGACATTAACTTCTCGACTCTCTTGTTTTCCCCTCTGCCATCACTCTTTCTCTCCCTCCCTCTTTTCCTTCCTTCCATCTGCTCTGCCACTGCACCTGGCCTCTTCACTTTCTCTCACTCCATTTCCTCTCTTTTAATCCTTTTCTCTCTCCTCTCTCATCATTTCTCTTTCTTCTCACTTTGCCAGATCTCACCCTCCTCCTCCTCTTCCTCTCTTTTTTGCAAATGAATAGTTCTTTCTCTTCTGTGTCTTCCTCAATCTGCCTCTTCTCTCCATCTGACAGCGTTTCTCTTTTCGCTTTTGACATCTCTGTCTCCTCCTCTTCTTTCCGTCTGATTCTTCTTTTTATGGCTTCAAAGATAATTCTAAAAATCAGCTTTGTTCAATGTATAGTCTTCATTTCTCATTGTGGCAAATCGTCAAATTTCCTTCCTTCCTTCCTTTATAGAACACTTTTTTTGTGGACACTTTTTTCTACCCTTCCCCCATTCTCCCATCCGGGAGGGCTCATCGTGTCTCTCTGTCTTGGCCTAGCATGAGTGGCCCACGTCTGGGCACAGGGAGTCAGGATTTTCCTAAAAATTCCCGGGGAGGTCTGACACAGCAGCCATATGGCAGAGCATTGAGCGAGGAGCTCCACACCCTCAGACAGAGAGACACAACACAGACTCCAACAGACGCCCAGTGTGAAGGAATGGATTGTGTCCCCTGCGGTCGGTGGGTATGTCCACCACTCATTAGTTTCCCATGGAGAATTGATATTATTCTCAACACTGCATGGCTTGCCACAGAGCACAAGCCTGACCTCATGAATAGGTGGATGACATGTGTGTGTGGGTGTGGTTGTGCACAAACTAAAAAGAGCTAAAAGGAGGGTTTAGTGAAGCGTTGCAAATTTGACGTCAGTCGAATAAAAACACATTCACATGCACTCACTAAAGCCAAAAGATGGACCTTTAAATTGGATTATTTCACCTTGAATAACACGAGAACAAAGGGCAAAGCAAGCTGGATTAGATTAGAGATTTTTGCAGTTGCAAAACATACAAGAAGAATGTAAGAAGACGAGACTCAAAGGGTGAAACCACGCTAGCTGCTCTGTCAGGCTTAGACGCAGCAGGTATGTTCTTAATTTAGCGTTTATTAATTAGCACTGAGCACAAAGTCCAGCTGAGACTAAAGGGAACGTCTTCAGATCTGCAGGTATTTGGCCATAAAAGTAATTATTGGACAAATTGAAATTCTGACCACATAAGGACGGAGATTATAAAAGTGATTGGGAGTCATCTTCTAGGAACCGCAAATGTCTGTATGAAAAATAAATAACTAAATCAGTCATCAGTCAGTCAAAACAAGTCATCTGAGAGTTGTTGAGAGATGTCAGTTTGAAACAAAGTGATGGACTTGGACTTGACCAAAATAGTCAAAGCAATATTTTGAGGGTCTTTCAGTCAATATTTGACTTTGTATATGAGAGAAATTTGAATGTTTGTTTGAACTTAATACATGTTTTAAACATCTCCTTAAATGTCTTAGAACTACTGGATGTCGCTACAACACCAGCATCCCATTCAGAAATCAAGCAGGTATGTTGCCTCCTCTCACTTTCATTTACAACCAGAACTGTTGTGCAAAGGACAGCCAACAAAAAATAATACAGCCACAGCCATTAGCCCATGCTAGCATTGTAAAATACCTTGAATGTCAGTAATGAGTTGTCAACTCGGGCAACATTATCTTTACCTCACCTGTCTATCTTTCTCTCTGTTCCGCTCTGTGTGTTTCTGTTTCCACAGACGGTCAGAACGGAACACACCTGACCGATGACACTTTTAACACAGAAAATGAGTTAAAAAGGAGTGTCTGAAAACAGCAGTAGAGACTCTCACACTGAGCTGAAATGAAACCAGTGAACATAATATAGGTAAATAACAGAAACTTTGTTTTTAAATTCTTTGGAGTTTGAGGTCACCAGCTCAATGCTGGATGGCACTTTTGCTTTTCTGTGGCAGTGTGGGAGGTCAGTCTCAGTCTACTTATAAATGTGGGGAGGGGTCAACAGTTTCAAAGGGAGGGACACACATGCACCAACTTGCACTAACATTCACTATCATGCACACATAGCTAGAGCAGCAGCTAGAACATACAACAAACAAGAAAAGCACTCAGAGCAAAAAAAAAGTAAACCTTTATTTGTCACAAATACATTTTTTGCAGCACTGTGAAATGTTGTTTTTCACATATCCCAATCGGGGTCGGAGTGCAGGGTCAGCCATAGTACAGTGCCCCTGGAGCAGGAAGGCTTGAGGGCCTTGCTCAAGGGCCCGACACTGGCCGCAGCAGGGTTTGAACCTCTGACTTTCTGATCACTAGTCCAGAAACTTAACCATTGCACCACCAAGGCTGCGCAGTCATAGTATGATTTTCGAAGGATAAGTCCCGATAAGTCCACAGTGGTCGATTTGTAGTAAGAATCTCAATCATGTGATGTCAGCAGGCAGCTCCGTGGATCCAGACTATAAACCGCATCAATGCCAATTAGAATCATTTGGTCCTTGTGTCATTTCTGATCTTCCCTGAAAATTTCATACAAATCTGTTGGTCTATTTTTGAGTAATGTTGCTAACAGACAGACAAACAGATGGACAAACGTATGCCGATCGTCACATAACTGCGTTCCGTGGCGGAATAAAAAGCTTGGATCACAACACACGTCGAGCAGGTGTGACTTCACTCTGCCAAGAACACCATTATTACATTATATCTGTGCATAGTAGAAAAGTGCTGCTATTTAAGCTCAAAATCTAGCATATTGCACCTTTTAGTCAGAACATCATTTGGTCTTTCCCAAGTCTGAACAGTTGACCTTTACGGTCTTATTTATTGTTCTTTTTGACTCATTAGGAGATATTGTGAAATGATGCAACAGGAATGCTACCAATAATAATAATACTAAAAGGCATTCTGGTACAACCATCAACGTTTCATTATGATTATGATGGATCCCAGATTCTTTGTCCCAAGTTGCCGCTTTCCCTTCTCAGTGTAATACTTTGCGTTTGATTCACAGTGTTGTACAAAGTTTTCAGTGACATATCTGGCACTGTTATTTATTTTCATAGCGACAAACGATGCTGTATTATGCATGTGTACATGTACGTGTATGCAATAGCAATAGTTTTGAATGTCACTGAAATATGAATGATTATGTCGGGGTACTAGAAATGTAGTGATTGCCCTTACATTGACTTTTTTCTAATAAGATAATCATTTTTATTCATGCCACTGATTCTGCCCTATTCAGTGTGTTCCTTGTCATTACACACACACTGACTAAATTAAAAAGATTACTCACTTTTGACAATTTCAGTGTTCCTTTTAACGGCTGGCCCATCACAGTCACAGTTCATGTAAATTAAAATGTCTGCATCCAACAGAAACCTTGTTTATCTTGGTGTTTTTGTTTTCTTTTGCTTTCTTTTACAGTAATTGACAGTTGGCTCAGCCTCCTGATAAAAGAAGCTTAAGAAGATGTGAAACAGAAATAGAGAGTCAACAGACATGAAAACATGCATATACCCTTAAAATTGTACTTTATTTTTAGCTGATCCAAATTGAGTACTTAACTGTATTTTACTGTATTGACCTGTCAGTGCACTTTGCAACGCATCATCTTGTACCTTTTATTGCTTTCCCCACTAACTCAGTACTTTAAGTTAGTTACAATTTAAAATGTTATTTAGCAGATGTACTAAGGACCTTGTCTAGGTTGACTGATTGATTTATTTTCTTGTCATGCACACAAGCATGCCCAGCCCTCATGGGTTTACATTATACTAACATTGCAGCAATACATCCAAAACACACATTATTCTGCTGCTCATTCCTTAAACAAAGTATGTTGCCTTGTATTCCAGGCCTGGCAAAGAAATTCTGCCATGAAAAAGGTTCCTCTTCTAAAACAACTCTAGTTTTTCATGGTCATCCAACCAAAAGAAATTAGCATAAACAGAGGAAAAGTACTTCTCTAACATCTTCGTATACAGGACAGTGAAACAAAAAATGAACCTCATTCTCACCTAAATTACACAGCAAACAAAGTCTGTCTTTCTCTGGAGTAGCATTAAACCTCCCAGTCTCTAAAGCTAATGGTAATGTTCCTGACCACACCTGTGCACACAGGGATCTCCATCTTTTACTTAAATTATATTTCACATAAGGTTCCACACTGTTGGTTTAAACCAAATATCAACAGACCATTTTTCTCTAAAGCTAAGAAACATATTACTCCTCATCTCCTGAATATCACAGAATAAACTATTATGAAAAATAAATGATGAGCTGTTGAAATAAAATAAAGAAATAAAGACTCATTTGCCCAGAGGTGATGATTGGAGATGCCCCAATTAAATATCTTTTTTGTGATTCTCTGACTAAGGGCCTAGGGGTCCTCATTGGACAACTGCGCCCTGACCGGGATTTGAACCACCGATCTCTTTAGAAGTTAGTGTATTAATATATGAGTCAATGCAAAAAAATCCATGTCACATTTTGTGAAAAACTGAAATATTTATTTAAAGTTTGGGGCTACAATACCGCCAGCTATACATTCATTATAAATGTTATCCAAAAGATGACTTTTCCCTCTCGGGTATGTGATCAGTTAAAAAAAAATTCAGCATCATCCCAATTGCCCTGGTGAATCTAGTCTGAAATCCCTGACTACAGCTGCATATGCATCCACATTTGCATATGTAAAATTTGTGTGTCTGAGCGCTGTTTTGAGACTTGAGCAGCCTCATATTAGTTTGAGGAACAAAGCGCTGAGTTTTTAACTGGGGCATCTGAACACAAAAACAAACACATGACAAGGACGACAACACTGTCTTCAAAAAACAAGCAAACTCCACACATCTACTTCTTCTGTGCTGAACCATCAAAGCGTAATGCTTCTATTTCCTGAGTACGGACTGACACGTGCGCGTGCACACGCACACACACACGCACGCACGCACGCACGCACGCACACACACACACATACACACACACTGTAATGATGATAAACCAAAGTTCAGACTGCATCATCCTCCATCAGTTTGTATTGCTCTTCAGTGATCTAATGAGTAATATCCTCTGCTCTTCATTCCCTTGTTCTTTGAAAGCCTTTGAAGCTTTTCATCAAAAAGCATTTTTATTAGTTTGATTGTGCTTCATCAAAATAACAGAAATATCTGCAAATGTGTATGTTTAACAGAAATGTGTGTGTGTCAAGATGAGTGGACTGTTACCATTTTAAACGACTTTCCATTTCCCGTTCCTACTTTGTATCTTTCTTTATGTTACTCACTTTTCCTCAGAAGATACAAAAGTACATTCTCTTTGCACTTAAAGGACCAGTGTGTGAGATTTAGTGTGATCTATTATCAGAAATGGAATAGAGATGTTGGGCTCGTCAAAGTAATTGATATCAGGAAGAACCTAAGCCTGTAACTTTGTTGTTTCACTGTCACACATGGGCTGCAAATTTGAATAATACTTACTTGTCGTGTTGAGCAGCAACAATCAATAATTATTTAGATAGTAATTCAAATTCAACATGCTCTTATTTTATTATTATATTACTTTTGTTGCATATGCCTCTGGAATTCAGGACAAATATATTAATCAAACTTGATTTAACCCACATGCACTCGTCGGATTTCATTAAGGCTCACAGAAGACTTTGTCATGGTGTCCCTTAACTAGCTAAACCCCCGCAATGCTTTTTGCAAGCCAACGCAGAAGTTCTTTCCTCCTGTGGGTGCCCACAGTATCAAACAGTAAGAGGCTCCGCCTAGTGGCACAGCCAGGTACTACAGCTAATCTACCCAACTTAAAGGGGTGTGCTGTCTGAAAATTGTATTGGCTGAACAAAAACTTGACTGGTAGATCTCTAGAATACAGAATTCATAATTATGTTTTCAGTAGTGTATCATCACTGATGAACAGTTGTGAATATGTTTGCTTAGAATCAACCATTCATCTGCAGTTAGGCTGTCATGTTGGTGTCACAAAGTTTCTATAGTAGCTAAGATTGGACAAACCAAACACTGCCTCTAGGGAAGGTTTTTTTTGTTGTTGCATTTTTACAGTGAAGCGGTGGCCACTGTACATTCTCCAACATACTTGAAATGGAGGATTGAAGGAGGAGTATTTAGCTGGTTGCAATCTTGAACACCAGCACTAGATGCCACTAAATCCTACACACTGGTCCATTAAACGTGCAATGATTTCTTCATAAAAAGGCGCAACATTGCCATTTAGAAGTGTGTTATAATAAATGTTTGCTGTGCACACAGACTGTTCCTGTTGGTTGTGAACACGGACCAGAATGGTCACATGTTCGTAACGTGTGAGCAGGAACTGTGATGAGTCAGTATTCTGTGTGACATTGTACAGTAAACATGGAGCAGAGAACAAACATCACAGTATGATTCAGTAAACAGCCCTGGATAAGTCAACCTTCATGTGGATAACATTCAGTGATAAGAGTTGGTCCTTCAGCAAAAAAGTCTGAAGCTTCCAAAACTGGAGAACACACATCATGTCAAGAGCTTACCAGGAGTATGCTAATCTTTTTCTTCTGCAGTCACAGTCATGTACACTGTGGATTTGTCCTCAAGGATCAGTTCTCAGTGCAGAGTTCTACTGCAACTCAGTGATGAGTTGGAGGAAGAACATACAGTGGAAATGAAGTGTGGTCAGTCATATTTAAGTGGTCCAATAGCAGTGAGGAGTATGTTTTGTTTGGCCACAACAACACAATTGCCCTACTCAACACATTTGTGACTTCTTCCCTTTCCCCAAAATAAAGCTAAAGACACAGAGGAGGAGGTTCATCGCACATAGCAGATGGTGCTTGACATGCTTACACAATGTTCCAGGCATGGCAGGAGCCCTGGGAGAGGTGCATTGCTGCACAAGGAGACTATTTTGCAGAAACACACCAGTCTGTGTGCATAATTAAATGACAATTCTTTCAAAGATAATTGCACGGAATGAGTAGATATAGAAAATTGCAAAATTCTGTTGCACAGATTGTCATAAAAACATCTTATACTTGGTTTTATATTTGTAGGCCTCAATTACAGCAAATATCTCCCTATAGACTGCTAGCTGCACTTGCTGGGTGTGCACTGAAAAAAATCTGGTCTTGGTAAACAGCCCTGACTCTGTAAATAGGAATCAAATGTGGTTCAGGCCAGTCTGCACAATGTGATATCAATGTGTCCCGCAATGGGACATAGGAAGAGAGGTCAGATGGAGGGAAAGGGGGAAATGGGAGTGAGAGGGGTGCTAAACATGCTATCTAGCCAAATATCAACAATCTTTCTCTGGAATCACAGACTCCACCTTCAAGCCCTGTTTTAGTGTCATCTTTTAAATATTAAATTGTCAAAAATAGCAAATATATTTGTTGTCTTGGCAGATGGCATCTCTATGGCACAGTCACAGAGACAGAGAGAGATTCTTCTGTATTTAGGCCTACAGACTGGGAGTATTATACTTCACTAATTAACTTGAATAGAAGCTTGATACTCTATCCAGAGCGTGTATGTGAGACAGTGAGACAGAAGAAAAAGAGTGATGGAAAAAGACATGGTAATGAGTAACACATCATTATTTTCCATTTGAATCAGTGGAATAATAACGTCTTCAGTTAAGCAAATGTGACCGGTGCTGCCATTGAAATATTTATGAGTGTGTGTTTGCGACATTTGCATGGACAGCATGTGTGTCCATAGGCTTGTGCATCTTTCCCTTTTGAGTTAATTGACACTCCGCACAGACTGTGGTTGCCTGTCTCAATAATGGGTTGTTATGGAAACGATGTTTGGTGTGACAGATGCGTTTGTGGCAATCAGGATACGGCGAACCACAAGGGACACACATGGATTTGGAGGAAGTGTGGGCCAATAGATAGCTGAACAATATAAAGAATAAAAGCACAATACAAAACCTCCACAGTGGACACAGTGGATGAACACATTCAGAACATGAAAAGGGATTACTAAATGCCAACAAAATGGCTTGAATGTTTCAATCTGCAGTATTATTCCACCTGATTAGAGATCTGAAGACTTAATTAGGAGTAAATAACATGAATCATATCATTCCCAAGAACAATGAATGAAAAATCCAACCATGAAAAAGATTTTTCCTGTGTTATTGTAATTACTTGGCATCCAGTTGATAAGTGTGAATAAATCAACAAAGACTTCAGCTTAATTTAACTACTTTAAAATATGCAGTGGCAGTAGTCGTATAAAGAATATTACAGACTAAACTAAATGGCTCACTGGTTAGCTAAATTTAATATGAACTACCATTAAAGCTCTTCTTTTCAAACTTTGTTGAAAGAGCACCATTGTGCAGTATAAAAAGGATCCACAAAGGCACCACAGTACCCCCTGTAACTTTCTTTCACTATCTGTTTGTGGCTCACTGACGGAGTTCTTTGAGTTCCTTGTTGAAACTATACATATTTATGCTTCTTGGAACCTTTGGTTATTACTGCCACCCTGTTGTGCACAATTATGACCTGAAGATATCAAGGTAGTTCTGAAACTGTGTACACAACTTCAAGGAAATGGTCTAACGAAGGGAAAATGGGGTATTCTGTCTCTCATCATTTGATACAGCGTGACATCCGGCCAATGCTTCCACCAGGCGCACCACATTTAATTATCAGAGCTGTGAAGGCCGCACAGAGTGAAAACATATGAGTCGCTGAGCATCATAAAGAGGGGAAGACAAAACAGCTTTTCTTGTGTCTGTGTGCAGATGAACGGGGATCTTCCACCTCTGTCTGTCCATGTGAGTGGCACCTGCCCCCAGTGTGAGTAGCAGAAACGACAGCGACTGAGAGTGACCGGCAGGCGCATGCAACCCAGGCTTTATGTGCACGTAGACGCTGCTGCAGACCTGCTGCCAGGTGTTTGTGCACGCATGTGTGTTTGTGAGCGTGTGTGTTTGCGGTCTGACTTGACGGGTTGATGTGTGGTCCCTTTGGCATGGGGGATGATTGGCAGCGCCCGTTTGGGCATTGTTGATAACACACAGGAGGGCAACTGCCACAGATGAGCTCTGTCAAGCTGTCTGCCCGTCAGACACCCACACACACTCCTCCACGCGCACACAACCACACACACACACACACACACACACACACACACACACACACACACACCAACCTACGACTCAATTTCTTTCACGGTGACTCTTGTTTGTGTTTAACGCACAGACTCTGCTCGCAAACACACACAGTCTCGTGTTTAGAATCCCCTCTGTATCCTCCGTGCTCACGTGTGCACGCACACACACACACACGCGCGCGCGCGCACACACACAACCTGTCAGCCCTGCCCATGGCCAGCCATTGAACTCGGTAAACTGATAACAGCAACAACAGCCCTCTCCTCTGCAGGGTGAGACTGTCTCATTCATATGTATCTTTTGATGTGCTGGGGAATCTCTGTCACTTGTTTGTCACTGTGGATGGTTTGAAAAGACCAGGCTGACATTTGGAGAGAGATATGTTTCAGTACAGCCATTGAGGAAGGCAAAAGGAAGTGTTTCACTAAAAGCAGAGCCATGGTCACGGTGACTGTGACGGAGTTTTAGTTTAAAGTGAGAGAACGGCACTCTTTGACCCTGTTGGTGACATATTTCATCATCATACTTTACATAGAGGTAACCACTGTGTGTACAGTATTTTTGCTATGTTGGAATTCAAAACAGTCCTTACTATAAGCAACAGTTTGTTTGACCTACACAGTGCATTTTTATTTTCCTGGCAATGAACTGAATAATGTCAGCTGTTTCTGTCCATGATCATAATCTTCCCTTAATGGAATTCCTGGCATCAAGTAGGTATACCTAAAGAGGTAAAAAAATAAATAAAAATCTCATCTAGAAGAGGAAGAAAGAGAAACTTCCTGTTGACATCACTTCCTCTGAGGAGACTGTGCTGAAGAACGATCAGGGTGTTGCTATGACAATGGAGGCGACAAATGCTGAGACTGTGGTACCTGAGACTCACACCTGTCCTTCAGAGGCCGAACCTCCACCTGCTAAATGTGTGAAGATCAGTGAGGAGGAACCAGACCTCAGTTCTCCGACTGACTGTAAAGAGAAGAACATCCATCCATGTTCAGAATCACTTAAATCATCTTTTCCCCACCCTGATGCCTGATTTGACCTGCAACCTCCTATTTGTGTTCTCTGCTACTGAAGCTCATCCGCTTGAACTCTGTTGCTTCTCCATTTCTGCTGTTATCAAAACTCATATCCAAGTTTTACCCAAGTTACCTTATCTTGACCAAATGTTAAAGCAGTGCCAGTTGGCTTTTCTTGACACTTGGCAACAAGTGAAGATCTAATTATCATTTGTCCCTGATCTCTGAGACGACCCATAGTACAGACAGCAATGGATAAGCCACAGTATCAATCAGATAAAATGATAAAATTCATTCCTGACAAATAAATAACCAACACTTCCACATGGGATGTGACGATAGTATAATAAAGGTTTGGTTAGGTGTCAGGAAAGCTCATAGTTTTGGTTTAAGTAACTACATCAGTAAGGTGAGAAGACTTTTACTGTCATAGCTACAAAATTAAGCATGATGTTAAAGACCCTCATAAGGTTTTCTCTTTTGTTAACATGTACATGTAGTGTTTATCATATGGTGGAAGACACTTCATGAGCAAAACAAGCAGCCAAAACCATGGCAGAGTAGTTCCACCTTAAATCTGCTGAGTATTGATTACAGTCTCGCCAACACAGTCTTTAGACTTCCAGGGCTTCATACAAAACAAACCTAATGAACCAGTCCTGTCAAGCTGCAGGGTGGGACTCTCTGTATCATGATTTGATCGTCACAGTCGATTTTCCAGTTCAAACATGTATGGCTGGTTTACTCCAGTATTTATCCAAATTGCCATTAAGTAGCACAGAGTAAGTTCCAAGTGTTCCAAGCAGAATCATAGGTGAGTAGGGAGGGGTATACAGTCATTGTTTAGAGTTATATCTAAACCATTTTAGGGCAGGAAGGGATTATTTTTGGGATCTAAATCGAAATATGAAACTTTGATAGAGAGAGATTAGGCTTTGTGGGTTAAATCAGATGTGAATTTTAAAAGTCACTGCTGAAAAATAGACAGCTTTTGTGTATGTCTGTGTGTCGATACTAGGGCCCGACCGATATGGATTTTTTGAGGCCGATGCCGAATCCAATACTTGGCAGAAAAAAAAATCTGATAAATTCCAATTAATCAGGCAATTCATTTTACAAAAAATATAATGAATAAAATAACTTATTTTTTGGTCCCTTAACACTTACAACAACAAAGATATGAATTACAGGCAGAACATTTTGCTGTTTTACAATACTTTGTCCTTTAATATTTGTTTAACTTTACAACAGAGAGCAATTTTCAAGTACAAAAACATGTAACAAAGCATTAAACCTCTGGGAAATTATATAACCTAAAAAAAGAATCAATCTATAAATGAGTTATGAAATACATCTTGTCTTGTACTTGTAGTTGCTGCAAATTGGAGGTAGACCAATAAATCGGCGGGGTCCTAGTCAATACTTCAGTTAAGATTCAGTTAGGTTAAAAAAACTGGTCTGGGTTAATATATATAACTCATAATAGTAAAAAGAACTTTGTTGCCATGGTTACGCTAATAAACATGACATGAACGCTATGGAACAGTCATGATTAAAAGAAGCACTGCATGACACATTTAACAAACAGCTGTCTCCTCTGTTAAAGTCCAACGTTTTGTTGGTCCATCCACACACCCCAACCTCCTCCCTGTTCTGTTTGCAGAGTGGCTGGGGAAAACTCATTAATATTCATGAACAGCTTATGGGTTCGTTATTTGTGGGAGGACAGTTTCCCTATGGGGCCAGTGGAACAAGATGTAAACACACGTAACTAACAATGTTGTTGTCTAGACCGATGCGCTACCGTTCAGTCAGAAAACATTCTACCACACATATATCCAACAGCTCTGCTTAGCTGCTGAATTACCCTTTATAATATTTATCTAATAATAACCATTCAGTTTCAAAATGAATACTAAATTGTTATTTCTTGGCTTTCATAAAACCACCTTCTGCTTCTGGGATAGGTACAGCAATGCACATATGCAGTGGTGCATATAATGGTGGCAGCAGGTTACCATGCCGTCCTGCTGTAGACTGTTTTTTTTGTCATATTGACTGGACTAGTGGAGCTTGCAATTGCAGATATTAACGATGATAGTAATGGATATGTGTGTCCCATGTGACTACCTCCAGATATAAACAAAGAGAAGATGAATTCAGTCAAAGCTCAAACTCTGTCAATATGTCCCCTTTATGCTGATAACACAAATATTAGACCAAGTGTAAAACATTTTTATAAGGTTGTTTAAATGTCCCCACCACTATTGACAGTATGAGAAATGCCAGCAGGATGAGCCTCCCTTGTGTGAGCTCCTGACCAGCTCTCAGTAACTCACTCATGAATCTCTGTTTACTGGTTTTAGGCTGCTGTCTTCTGCTCCACTTTTGAACCCAATTACTTGTATTAGATGGTGGCATGATCAGGTGAATACAAGTGTTAAATTAGTGTGTATAGCATGACTGGAACAGCACCCATAAGGAATACAAAATAGCTATTTTCCTGATATATAGATTATTTTGAAATGCTTAAAGAGTAACTAAACAAATGAATTCATTTACTTCAAACTTGTAATGGTTATTTATTATTTTTGGGGGGGAGGCTGGGTGCTGTACCTCCAACTGGCCAGCCTTCATTGGTTTTTAGTGCGTTTTTACAAAAATGAATTGCAGCCTGCTGGAAAGTGGGTTAATGAGACCTTGATATTCAATCATAACATTAAAGTGTTTGGCCTTCAGATCACGGCAATATGGATTTGTCATCACTAATGAGTTTGTTTATGTTATACTGCATGTGGTTATTTGACCTATTGTTAAGTAACTGGTTGATTAGTGTAGTTTTAACGGAAGAACTAGCAGATTTTGCCTGTTTATAAAGGGACGGTGAAACTGTGTGTCTACAACAAGTGGTAACTACTGAGCATAAAAAACAAAGCGTAAATAAAAGTGCAGTTCCTCAAATAGCCACTTAAGGCGGCCTTCATAAATGACTCAATCTCCATCAACCCCCATTTTAAAAATGTCAAACTTTACAGCAGAAATTAAATGTTTACAGCCTGGTACAGAAAACTGTTTCAGCCTCTGCTAATTCCTTTGCTGAGAACTGTATGGGTGGTTAATTTTTAAATAACTCAAAATTGAAATTGTGTTAACATGTATTGTGTAAAAGTCATTCATCATTGTACAGTTCTATAATGCTTTTAAAGCATTTTATTTGGAGTATTTTTCAATAATGTCTAATAATGTATGGTACTGTGTTGATGTGTTCTATTTTTTTGTTTTTACTTTTCTTATATCAGTTCTCAGAATGTTAAGGCTATTTGCTAGCTGAAGAACAGAATGTAAGGCAAACCTACTTTCTGATTTTGAACATTTTTCTTTTTTATAACACTTTGCTGATACTACCAAAACTGACAGTGATTCAGCCTAT
Organism: Amphiprion ocellaris; assembly: GCF_022539595.1. NCBI lineage: Eukaryota > Metazoa > Chordata > Actinopteri > Pomacentridae > Amphiprion > Amphiprion ocellaris. The sequence continues at coordinate 17,609,027 of NC_072776.1, forward strand.
GTGACACACAGTAAAGACATATATACACAGCGCAGTGTTTGACTTTGATGCCCACAGCAGCTGAGCAAGAGTCTCTGCTAGAGGATGGTAACGCCACTTTGACAAACCAGATGCAGAACTACAGCATGATGTTAGCATTTAGAGTGACACAGATGATGTTTTAAGGCAGGGCTACTTTGTGATTAACAGGTTGTTACCATATTGGCATGTGTAGTGTCCTCAAGTTCTCCCCTTCGCTCATTATGTTTGGTTTTAAAAGAGCAAGATAGTGGCAGCCAAACTCCAGACTTCAACATGGTCGTCTACAACATCACAGTCACTACAAACATTTTTTATACAGTGCATCTTTTAAATGAGAACACTTCACCACAGTACTAGAGCTGGCTCTAATAATATCGACAATTCTATCGACAAGTCTAGTTATGATTAGGACTACATTTGCTAAAGATTCTATCAGCCAGCAGTGCATGGGCATCTGTTGTAGCATAGCAGTCTTTTTGGATTTGGATTTCTTTATATCAACACATGGTGGGGATATTTTTGAACATATTTGAATGTTAAGGGGGAAGTACCCCCCTGATTTATATTACAATTACACCCTGGTCTACAACCTCCTCCAAATGTGTGTGTGGTTGCTTCTGTCCAGCTGTCTGTACCTTAATACGCAATACAATACACAGTACTCAATACATGACAGATAAATAATAAGCTTTTCCTAAAGAGAGACAAACTGCTGACATGAAAATTGCCAATTAAAGTGACTGTGGTTTAATGTGTCTGTGTGTGTGTGTGTGTGTGTGTGTGTGTGTGTGTTTGTCAGTTCTTGTATGAATAATGAGGCTTTTTACTGAATCTGGCACATCACCATCTCACCTGGCAGACACACACACACACACACACTCATGCATATAGTACACACTTACTGGCACAATGCAGCTCTTTAGGGATCAATTACCGCTCACTCACGTCTTTATCATCTCAAAGCTTCGACGATGAATACCACCCCACACTGACCAGACACACACATGCTCTCTTTCTCCCTCACACCCACACACACACGCACACACACAAGGATACGAACCCATTTTGATAACTGAGCTGTATAAGCTTATTTTCCAAATGCCCTGTCAGAGAGAGCTATCTCCTGCAGCAGCTAGCCAAACAACACAATAGCCTTTATTGTAATGATGGACAGAAAATCCCATCTGCGCATGTGTGTGTGTGTGCACAAGCCTGCCTTTTCCCCACACCAGAGTTTACCTGTTGAATTTTTAGGACATCTGGATCTACCAGAGACACGCTCTCCAGAGAAATGATCAAACGAACACACACACTAAAATGCAGCAGCATCTTCAGCTCTCACTTCCTCCTCCCGTCCAGATGCTCAGCCATTTGCTCATCTTTTGTGGCATGAGATTTTTCATCATGGTCAGTTCATCCTGCAGAAGCAGGAAACTTTATCAGGATCTGACTGTCGGAACAGACGGACTCATGGAGACAGATGCGAGGACAGGAGCAGAGGACGTTTCATCAGCATCTGGATTTTACCCAGCGAGTGAAAGCACGGTTTAATTAGTAACACACACACACTGCTTGTGACAGATTTCTTTTTTTCATGCAGGACTCAGATGTGACTTCACATGTCAAAAAAAGATGCATTTTTTTTAGCTATGCTTTCCTTGGAATTACACAGATTAAACAGACTGACTAAAAGTTTTCTTGTTGTTTGAACAGAGAACGAAGCAAAAATGAAATGTTATTGGCACAAATTTGATTCTGGGTTTTTTAGTTACAGCGTGTGTTGTTTCAGCCCAGACAGCTAATACTTTAACTGTACCATAAACTGTACACAAAAGATGAATGTAGCCTGCAGTTTGGAAAAGTGAAGCAAATTTCAAAGTGCCTCAAACGTGCATTCCTTCTAAGAGCCAGCAGGGGGGCGACTCACCTGGTGGCAAAAAGAAGTCTGATTGTATAGAAGTCTCTGAGAAAATGATCCTACTTCAAGCTTAAATTGTTACCCTAGTCAACATTTTCCTAAAGAGGTAATGGTCCCCATATGTTGCTTAAGGTCTCTTTTAATAGAGCACAATGTTGATTTAGTGTATTATGTCCTATTTAGAGTAAAATAGAAAATAAAACAGAGCATGCTTTAGTGCATTTGTAGTATCCTTGGGTTCTCTGTCAGGTCTACCCTTCCCTTATCCTTTGTGGTTTCAAAAAAAACTGTGTGGCGATGGCCAAGTTCCGAATGCAAGGCTTTAAAACACTTGTCCTTAAACCAGTGGGTGATGTTATGGTGGCCAGGTACTGTTTATTTGCAGTGTATGGACTGTAAGGAACAAGCCAATCCCCAGGCACTGCATTCACCTTAGTGGAGATTTTGCCATCCCCTGCCAGGGATGGGCGTAAAATTGAAATATTTATCATGATAAAATGTTTAATTTCAGTTGGTATTGATAATTATTGATCATTTTTAATGACTCATTTTTAAAAATGACAAGGAAAGAAAATGTTTACTGTCCATTTAACAACCTTACCTTGAATTTAATTACTTTAGTTTATTATTACTAAGGTAATAAGCATTATGTTATTATAACTTAAAAACGCAGACAAATACATAAATTTGCAAACATAAATAAGAAAAACGAAGGTCATAGGAAGAATAGCCAGAGCAAAGATGTCATGCTGCTCTGAGATTAAGGTTCTGAGAGGCCAGCTAGGACGAGGCGTCACCAGACAGGGAACCTACACCAGTGTCTGCTTGCACCCTGACATCAAGTCCATCAGTCCTTGAAGCAGACCAGGAGTGCATCACTACATCACTGAGGTGGATGTCATAGGTGCTTTATGTCCACAAAATCTCACAAGAACAACACCTAGTTCTGCCGGTAGCAGCTTCCACTAGGACATGGACAGGGGTGAAGAGGGGCCCTGGAGGCTGCAGACTATCACACTTCAGGAGACCTGCACAGAGGCCACAATGAGAGCATGGAAGACAAAGGGATATGATTGGCTGTTTATGAGCCATGGAGATGCTTGACGTTTATCCATGCAACTAAACTTTAAGTTACTGGCTTTCATGGCAGTTTGCATCTAATGTATTTCAAAATGAAACTATCTTTTGAACAGTTTTCTTACTGCTGTATTTCTGATTAATTTAATGTAATCTTCATTGAAAAAAACACCTTTATTTCAAAAATAAGGACATTTCTAAGTGACCCCAAACTTCTGAACGGTGGTGCAGGACAAACTGTATTACTTCAGAATTACTCCTACATCCTTTATCTGTTGCAAACTATACTTAAAAGTGTTTTTCCCATACACCATTACTGGAAAAGGATTTGCTGTAAAACAGTGAATGCATTTTTCTGTGCCACAAACGGTGTGAAATGACTCTTCATTCATCAGAGTTTGATCCATTTGGTCATTCATGTGTGCAGGAAGCCCAAAGGAAGTCAGTTACGCTCTACTGAGAAGGACGCTATGTGCATGCTCTGTGGGCTCGTAATTGCAGAGGTGTGCAGGATTCAGCATATGTGCCACTGAACAGACATGTGTGTTCAACTTAGTGTTCAAGCAAGTCATGAAAACCAAAATGGATGCTGCTTGTTCCACTTTCAAATTTTGAGGAATTACAAACAAGCACTGACAATTTTTTTTTTAAAGTCACAATTTGGGAAATTGGACCTTTCTAAAAATGTACATGAATAACATCAGAATCATTCTAATGCCTCCTCTTTTGAAATGAGACAACAAATAACTTAACACTAATGCCTTGGAGTGCTATTACAGAAGATTTTATTTATTTTAGATCTCAGTTTTGTGAAGAGCTATGCAGATTTTTTCTGTTTAAAAACTTTTTTTCCACCTTAACTTATCGAATGACTGTCAAGAATGAAACCTAACACTGGACAGCTGGTCAACAAGCTATAAAGAACGCTGATAGTTTATAAATGCACCTGGTTTCCCCCCCAACAGTGGTGATATCAACCTCAAAGAGTATTAAATTTAAAGAGAAGCCATGTAATTCTTGGTGACATCAGGGCACAGGCCGTACGCCAAATCTCCATGAATCCACACAGAGCTTTGAGCATGCTTAAGCAATCATGACCTGGCATAAGGTCCATGTACGTAATCAATTATTCATTTGGAAGGTGGGGGAACGTCGGCCCATCTGCTGAGGGGAGCAGTCCTGGCTGAGTTATTGAGCTGTAGGCTGTTCCGCTGCTTAATAATGATCCAGCTATGTATTGCTCAGATGCATGGACCAGCCGCAGTCCATCAGTTTGAAGTCACCGCATTTCAAATGCAAACCGTGATGGCTTTTCATAAATACCAGCAAAATCTCTGCTTTCATTTTGGTGCGGATGGAAGATTTTCTCATCTGACACGAGTTTATTGGCTTTTTTTTTTCTTTTGGCAGAAGCCTCAAACTGTGGTCCATAATAAGCTTGTGGCAGCTTGTTTATCTTTTCTGGAAGGGAGATGTTTTGTGTTTGTTGGAAGTGACACACTGCTCATTTGTAAAAATGGAGCTTAAAAAAGAGAACCCTGTTGAGGGCATTACTTATCATTTGCACAGTTCTCCAGTTCAAATCCACCCTCACAGATAACTCCTGTGTTCCTGATATAGACATCGCTCATATCGAATCTGATTAACAGCAAACGAGACACTAATCTTGAACCTGGAGATATTAGACTGTGATTTATAGACAGCGCAGAGTATATCCAGGGGAAATATTCACTGGAATCCTGTTTAAGTCTGTGATCAGTCTGTATGTGTAGATTTTGTTTTTATTGAACATCAGATAAGAATCCATACGTTGATTAAAAAAATAAGTCTACTGAGCTGACTGAGTCATCCTGGAGCTACACTACACCCTAGAGGTCAAGAGTAGTACAGTGCAGTCAGCAGCTTCTCCTCCCACTACTACTGTATCTAAACGGGAACTACAGCCAGTTTTAACTCCTGTCCTGTTTCAAGAATTTGAAAAGAGCCAGACTCATTTGGCACCTGTGTCTGTACCTAATAAAATGAGCAGGCCTTAATGATTCCTTTACCTGAACCCCCTTTTAAGTAAACTGAAAAAGTTTACTTAAATAATTTTTTTTAAATTTACATTTTTAAAAAATAATTTACAAAACCAATTTCAAAAAATTAATAAATTCAACTTAACGTAATTCTTACAGTTTACTCACATTTTGTTCTATTCTATTCTATTCTGTTTTATGCTTTTTCTACACGTCCCATTTTTAAAAAAAATCCTAAATAAAACGTATCAAAATTCTACAAAAATCTAAGCATTCTAGTGACTGACTTAGCTGTGAAAAACTGTCAAGTGACAAAAATTCAGAGTTTTTCAATACAAAGAACAGAGGCAACAAACGTGTAAATAAATTAGAAATGCAAGTAGTAAAATGTGGTTACTGTTTGTCCAAATGAAACTTGCTTTAATCAAAGAGCCACTGATGCATGTTTCCTAGCTTGCAGGATACTTGGGTTGGTTGTTGCAGCAGGACAGCCTCTCTTATTCCAGATCAGATAGGATTTGAGCATTTACAACCTTTCTTTGACCCACTGTTTTTAGCAGAACACGTCTCCTTTTGTCCCTCGGATTCATTTTTATTGTTTTTGCCAGAGTTTTTGTATGAAAATACGCCTGCACTTCCAGGAAAAGCGGATGTCTGCACAGTCTTCTATTGACTTGACAGTTAACTTCTCCATTCTTTTCCCTTTAGTTTGGAAGGAAGTTGTCAAACAGTGCTCCTCAGGTTGGATGGTAACTCCAGTTCCTCCAAGTACACAAACTGAGCATCTTCAAAGAAAAACACAGAACGTCTGTCGTGGTTTAACATCTTCTCTTTGAACAGGTTTCCAAGCAATAATTTTTGCCCGACATGAAGAAGCAGTTTTCATTTCCAAAATGCTCTACTGGAGCAGCTTTGGCTCTGTGATGTTCTTGCTTTATGTGCTGATAACTGTCTCTTGGCTGCCCCCTTCTGTGTTGTTCAAGAAAGTGCAAAAATAGTATTTTCCTCCACTCCATGCTCTAAAGCTCTCATAAAAGATTTATTTTGAAGAGCCTCCACTGAATGTAGGAATATTTCTCTATGGAGGGACAGTACACAGAAACAGAGCGCTAATGTTGTTTTATTTTTGGCATCATGGTTTAATTCTGATCAGTTTTGTGGCCGCAGTTGGACGACAACATCTCAGGAGCAAATAAAAACCTGAAATTTTCAGTTATTTCTCATCATGTCATTGATTCAGAATCTGTAATATTGAAAAAATGCTGATTGATTGTGTGAACCATATATAGCTGCACGACACAATAAGCAAAAGAAAACAGAATACATTTTAACACAAAATACTTGAACACAAAAGAGATTTTAAAATGTATTTATGTTTATTGACTTTTGGAACTTATGAAGCAAGTTGGACAAGTTGTACCAAAAATCTAAATAGTTGTATTAATTAATGGAGAAATGAAACAAGCTGAAAACATCATTTTATTACAGTTTTTCTCAGTCGCTTTGGTACATTTCTCAGATCAGAATTGAAATTCTCAAAACTACTTGTTCAATCTTCACATCACTGTGTCACTTGTCACTTAATGGTATTTAATTAATTATTTAATGATGTATTTATTCATTTATTTATCTAATTTTGGCACTTTTAGTCCTCCATATTTTTAAGCGCCAAAGTCTCAATATTGCGACAAGCAACACTGCTGAACATAAGTCTTAGATGCAAATATGATGCCTCATGTAGTTACTACTTTGCACCAGGAGATGTCGGACATCTGGTACTTCAATCTGAGCATCATTTGTGGGCATGTTTTCATTCAATGTTTTGGAGTTTATAGAGTTTGAAAACCGCTCCCTGGTCGAGGAGACGAGGGTCGCAGTCGGCGCGCAACAGGGCGCAAGACAGCGAGAGAAAACTCACCATTCCGAGAAGTCTGTTCACCGTTGACAAAGTACTTCGTCAAGTAGTGGCTGACTCGGATTCTGAAGAGGGATATTCACCCTCTGATGAAGATGTTCAGTCGTCCAGTGAAACAGAAAGTGACACTGCGGCTGTGCGTAACGACAGCGAGTCCGTGCGCCATGATGACAGTCCACAAGCAGCACATACTGGAGCCGATGCTTTGCTTCCACCGTGTCCAGGGTGGCAGGAGGGGACGTGGTGGGTGTAGCAGGGGTGGTCAAAACACCGCTAATGGTGAGGTGGGTAGCGGGGATGCAAAAAACTGCAGAAATAGCGGCAGACGCGGGAGAAAATGCACTGATAATAGCGGCGGAGGCCGCAGTGGCGTTCACGGCCCCGCCGTAAATGACCATGATGATGGCTGGGTTTGCTTGAGAGATGAGGAACAGTATCACAAGTGGATCAGACACTTTGATGAGCCTGTTGGGTATCGTGAAGACAGGGATCGGGATCTGACAAATTCTGAGCCAAGCAATGCCATCTTGATCGATAAACATCTGTAAAAATTATGTAATCCATATGTCCGCCGCCTGGTGACGTCATAATATGCAAATTAGATGAGTGAATTTAATCCCATCACAAACTTTGGGTCATACTGATGATTTTACTCATTTACAGTATGCCTTTATCTCTCATCATTTTCAAGTTACAACCTTTTGAAAAAGCGATGTCAAACCTGAATATTTTATTGAAAAAACTGGCGCCTAAAGGGGAAAATCAACAATCAGTGTCAAAACCCTGGATTTAGACGTCCATGGTTTTAGACATAAAGAATATGAAGAACTAATCTAGTCAACTGGAAGGTGTTTTTTTTTTGTATCATTCTTGTTTGGAATTGGTTTCTGATTCAAACATCCATCCATTATTTATACACAGTTTAATCCTCATTAGGGTCATGGGGGGCTGGAGTCTATCCCAGCTGATTTAGGGTGAAGGCAGGGGACACCCTGGACAGGTCACCAGTCTATCTAGTGATGGCTGATCGAGGCTTTGTTGAAGCTTCGACACTTCATTCAAAACATGGTTCATTACTCGAGGCCTCAATGACACACAGTGCTCGAGAAGGACATCTAGTGGTCAATAATATGAAGTGCAATCAAGACGTGGTCGTTGGTTCATGGATTGTTTTGGATTTGATTCGCCATGCACACATTCCTGTTTGACTACACTAGATGATTGTATGGGTTGTAGTGGACACAAAAATAATATTACTAGTAATAATAATGACAATAACTATTGAAGAGCACGTTTCTTATTTCCCATGTTTGTCTGTATCCCTATATACTCTTTGCTTATATTCTGTGTTATGAAACATTTAAACGGTGCTGCTACATTCATGAGATGCTCTACAAATACAGACTGATGTCATTTTCACATGGGGCTGGTGCAAATGAAGATTTTATGGATTATTATGGATTTTGGCAAAGTATGTCTTGGGGTTTATTGGTAAAGAGGTCAGTAAAGAGGGTGTGCTTATGTAACTGGTTATGAGGTTTTATTGAGAAATAATTTATCAACAGTTCTGGGACCACTGTTCCCTCTAAGCTGCGCGCGATACTTTTTTTTTTTTTTGCGCATTTATCATCTATTTTTTTGCCATTTTCGAGTTTTTTTTAACTTGAGTCTTGACTCGACCGTTTTTCTCAGGAGGTTGGACTTCAGCCTTTGTGCTGGAGGGTTGAACCCTCAGTTCCAAGACTTCCAAAGCCTCCACACCTCCCGAGTCCTCAGGACCTGAGCTTTCACACAGTCTGAGGGCTGAAATTTTCTAAGTCCCACAGTAGTTCTCTGTTAGATTGAACTTCCAGACAGTCCAAGGACTGATATCTTCTAAGTTCCTGAGTAGTTCTCTGTTAGTTTGAACCTTCACACAGTCTGAGGACTGAAATCTGAAAAGTTCTTGAGTAGTTCTCTGTTAGTTTGAACCTTCAGGCAGTCTGTTAATGTTTCGATTAAATCTTTAAGGTTTTTCTTTTTAAATGTTTTACCACCTTTTAATGTTTAATTTTCTTTTTAAATCCTTCATTGTATTTTCAGTGTAATTCCTATTTGAACTTTTATTGTCTTTAAGATATAATTAAACATTTAATTTTTTAATTAAATATTTTGTCTTTTATTGGATAGGCGTAGTGAGAGACAGAGAGGAAACAGGGGAGAAGACTTGCAACAAAGGGCCACTAGCGGGACTCGAACCCGGGACGCTGCGTCTGGGACCAGCCCCTGTACATGGATCACCCGCTTAACCTGTTGAGCTATATGGGCACCCATGTTTTGGCTTTTTAAGGGTTTAATAATCTGATTAAATGTTTTGCATTTTTAAAAATGTTTAACATTCTTCTTGTTTAATTGTATTTTTTAAATGTTTGATGATGGAAAATACTTTATCTGTAATTTCTAATATTTGTATTTTAAAAATTTTGTTTAATTTCATAATGACATGTATTGTATCGGGTTGAATGATCTCATTCCATATTTTGTCTGTTTAATAGAGTTAAACATTAAATTACATTACATTCTATTAAACAGACAAAATATGGAATGAGATCATTCAACCCGATACAATACATGTCATTATGAAATTAAACAAAATTTTTAAAATACAAATATTAGAAATTACAGATAAAGTATTTTCCATCATCAAACATTTAAAAAATACAATTAAACAAGAAGAATGTTAAACATTTTTAAAAATGCAAAACATTTAATCAGATTATTAAACCCTTAAAAAGACAAAACATTTAATTAAAAAATTAAATGTTTAATTAGAAAATTACATCATAAAGACAATAAAACTTCAAATAGGAATTAAACAGAAAATACAATGAAGCATTTAAAAAGAAAACTAAACATTAAAAGGTGGTATATGTACATATAATTTAATTGTATTTAATGTTTAACTCTATTAAACAGACAAAATATTGAATTAGATAATTCAACAACATACAATACATGTCATTATGAAATTAAACAAAATTTTTAAAATACAAATATTAAAAATTACAGATAAAATATTTTCCATAATTAAACATTTAAAAAATAAAATTAAACAAGAATATTAAACATTTTTTAAAAAATGCAAAACATTTAATTAGATTATTAAACCTTTAAAAAGATAAAACATTTAATTAAAAAATTAAATGTTTAATTAGAAAATTACATCTTAAATTTCTTAAATCTTTTTAACAATAAAACTTTTTAAAAGTTTTATTGTATTAATTTTTTTGTTTGATTTAATTGCTTTTTGTTATGTAGTTTATTTCTTTAATCTGCTTTTTCTGTCAAGATTTTAACCCCAACCTTAAAAATGAAATAAACCCTTAAATCACAATGAAAATACTTTTGTTGTCACAATTATGAGTTAGTCAGTTATTTAGTTTATCAATTCAACTTTATTTGTTTAGCACCTTTCACACAGATGACAAAACTAAACAAGCAAAGAGAAAAACCTATGATTAAAACTCAAAAACATTAAAAAAAAAAAAAAAAAAAAAAAAACATTTAACATGGTAATAAAATATGTTGTGTCCAGGGGATGGAGGGAGTTTATTGAAGTCTTCTTGGGCTCACATGGGAAATCATTTAAAATAGAAACTTGATATTCAGTCTAAGGAAACTGCAGAGCGACAGAAGAAGCAACAATATCTCCTGTTTTCTCCTTTAATGAGTCGACTCTTGTGCTTTCAGACCAAAGAACTACAGACTCTTCACAACCTGCTCAAACTCTTGGTACAGGACCTCACCACACGGGTCAAGAAGGTTTCCATCTCATTTCTACTCTCAAGCTCACCTTCTCCTGCTCAAACTGCTGACAAATGTTTCTGCTGCTCTAAAGTCTGCTCTCCAGAACTTCCTAAAAACTCTCAAAGTCTCTTCTGCTGCAGGTTGCTTTGTAGAACTGTTCCAGAAAACCTCACTAAACCACATGGAGGGGCCTCAAGATAGTCGTCCAAATGAAACCATACAAAAACCAAACTAGCACAACCCAAACGCTAAAGTCTCCTGCAGCCTACCAGAGAACCTCTGAGAACAGAGAATCAGGACAGGACTCTTACCTTCTGGACAACCAACCTTGGTTCACAAACAAGAACACAGAATGTGTCTGACCAAAAACCTCTAAAGACTCACTACAGCCAAGATAAAGACACAACGCAGCTGCAACAAATCCACTAATCACTGCACACATTAGCCCCATGTGCTAACTGTGGCTAAAGAAACACCTTTACCAAGACAACTATCCAGTACAAAGCCCTAAAACACACCAAGAAACACATTAAAGATGATTTTACTGCTGGAAGCTGCAAGCCAACGCCTAAAGAACAAACTGAAGCAACTGAGCCAAACCCAGTTCTGTGGTGAAGAGAACCAGAGGAAATGTTTGTCTGCAGCTAAATAAAGCAGGAAGACACTGAGCTGCTCAGGTGTTCCTAATAACACCTAGCAGCCACCTGGACAGCCAATAGGAACACAGCTTACTGGAAGTCCAGAGGGCTGGGTTAGTGAAGGAAATTTAATTTAAAGTTGAAGCAAAAAGTTAACAAAGAAAGTTGAAAGCCACCTTCTGATACCTGAAATCTCTGAGTTTTCACACAAAGAACACCTGAACATGTCAAACTGGTTTCATAGTAGAACCATCATTGTAAAAACGTCATAGTATGGTGTGTTGCTCAAAAAACATTAGGACCCGGCTGTCAGGGGACAAACATGTAAGAAACATGAGAACAGAGAGAACCCAACCAGTAGGTCACAGTTTATCATCCCCCAGTCATCTCCTGAAGTCCATATGGTGAGAGACATCAGTATCTGGTTGTTCATTTACCAGAGGATGCTTATAATCATGCTGATGTGGTCTGTACTCTACAGTATTTTAGTGACTCAATAAATGCCTAAGTTGTTTTTTTTAAATGCTTTTCAGTTTTTAATAAACATTTAAGAGCCTATATGTAATCAATAAGTGGCCTTTGCCTATCTTAAGAAAAATTCACTCAGAACTTTGATATGTTAACAGTACTAAATAAATCAATAAATACATGCATACACACAAAAATAAGTTAATACATTAACTGTGTTAAGATAAGATTTAGATTTTTTTTTTAAAAAGTTGTTTATGTTTTTGCAGAATCCAGTATTACTCACTGGTTGGTCATTACATTTTATTAGTTTGATTTCACTGTTTAAAATGATGCCACCTCTTTTCAGACAGAACCTGTGATACTAAAACAATACAAAATTTTTAGTTCCGTGTTAATAAAGCACTTAAAGCTTTAAGTATGGCTAAATGCTTTTTTCAAAATTAAATATATCACTCCTTAGGTGGTAGTGGCCCCAAGTTCAGTAAAGTTGGAAAGATATTCACAGATTCAGACTTCCAGCATCAATAACTCATTAGATATAGGTTGTCAAAACATAAACGGTGCCTCTTTCCCATTGTTGCAAGGCAGACAATGTGCTACAAGCCCAGTTTTATCAAAAGTAGCTGTCTTTCAAGCTACAGGAATAACATTGGTGTCTATGGAGTGAACAGGGTCCGTCTGCAATTTGCAAAACTGCTGCAACAGTAAAGAGAGACAAATATTCAATAACTTCACTCTTATACATTGTAGTGTCACTAAAATCACTGCAGCCTTCAACTGGCTCCTGTTGACAAAGTGTTTTAACAGAAATGTAAATGCTGTAATTTGATTCTTTTAATGAACCATGTAACTTGAATGGATGTGATGCTGGTGTGACCACAGTGCACACGTCTGATGTTGCTCACAGTGGTCCAAGGGACGCTCAGGGAGTTTGTGTGTTTGCTCACACTCATGAACAATTACAGGGAACATTGTTTGGGACTCAAGCAGTTCCTTCTTTTACTCACTATCTCCCCAGCCTTAGAAAAAAAAAAAACCTGTTCACACGGCACAGATGAGGCTGAGGTACACAGGAAATGTTTGGCTCCATTGTACAAGTTTGGGTAAACAGTTTTGTGGGTTGCCCAGTAAGCCAGTGGGTCTGCCGTTCTTTCTACAATTGCATTCGCTGTGGCGCTTTGCATTTGCCAGGCTCTACTTGCGTCTTCGTCTAATAGGCTCCACAGTTGAACTGAAAATATTGAAGATCATCATCACCAGAAATGTCAGTCATTCCCTATTCAGAAGAGAAAAAGAATACCTGTGGAAGGTGCTGCTGGTGGTGGAGGACGAGGCTGTGGTGGTGCTTGTGATGTAGATGACTGCTGCTTGGCATTCTTTATGTTAATTGTTGTGCATTCTGTTATTAAACGTTCTTTCACACTGGCTGCCACTCTGATTGGTGAATACAAATGTTTTGAACTGCAGAGCCACAAGTGTATATATATATATATAAAATCTATCTATCTATTCTCTACGAAATACGAAATCTGACATACTACTAACTCTCAAAGCAAAAACAACAGCAAAAAAAACAATCTATTCTGTGAAAAACAATTCAAATGAACAACACTAAATAGGGATCTCCTATCCCGGAACACTCGATCCCGCTGAGTGATTCACATAACAAACCGAACCAATCAGGTGATTCGAAGCAGTTGAGTGCTTCAAACGTCACTGAAGTGATTCAAACGTCACGAGTCACGTGACCAAACCACGCCTCGGCACAGTGGCTCGATACGTTTGCTTCATGAGCTACAGCGCATGTGTCGAAGCCTCGGGTATCAGAGGACCATCACTAAGTCTATCACAAGGGTACATATAGAGACAAACAATCACACTCACATTCACACCTACTGACAATTTAGTGTTCCCAATTAACCTGAGGATGTTTTTGGACTGTGGGAGGAACCTGGAGAGAACCCACGCATGCATAGGGTGAACATGCAAACTTCTTGCAGAAAGATCCCAAGAAGGCAGGGATGCGAATCGGGGATCTCCTAGCTGTAAGGCGACAATGCTAAACACCAAGCCACTGTGCAGCCCTGATTCAAACATGTAAGGCTGAAATACCTCAGTATTACAACTTGCCACTGTGTAGCAGCGAGTAGTTTTCCAGTGTTTGAGCAGAGTTGTAGGTGAGCTGGTGTGCTTGAGCTGGGAAGGAGTTTGGCAAGAAAAACGCAGGAACCTCTTAGATCTGCGTATTCTTAAGAAATTAACAGTGTGGAGATATGCCTGAACGATTTTAAAGCATGGAAGACTTACTTCCATGCAAGAAACTCCTAAATATGTAACTCTGATTCCTAGAGATTGACCTTTTAGGATTTAAATCTATAACCAGAATGGGACTTGGACTTCAGCCCAAAAGAAGCCTAAGTTAAAAATGGGTCATTTTTATTGATTTACAACTTTGATATCTGCAGTATTGCATCAAACAGCATTAAAATCACCTGTCTAATATTGTAGAGATCCCCTTAATGCTGCAAAAAGAGATCTAACCCACCTGGCATAGCATCAGTCACCAGAATGATCAGTGGAACCAGATCTGCTCAACTCGCAAGACCAAAAGGGTAAAAATGGTGCTGTGCTGCCATCTAGTGATGAAACGCCAAACATGCAATACACTGAATCAGCCTGGATAACTTCTAGTTAATTGCCACTTCAGTACTACTTTAGATGGCTTATGGTGTTACCTGCTACCACATTTAGCACAGATAAACCATTTACTTTGCTTGACAGATTTTGAGGATATGAATTCAAAATCAATGTTTCTGCCTCTGAGCGCATCTAAACCACCACTCCTATCATTGGTGGTTTATAGAAACACAGTAATAATAATTCTCTCTGCATGAATCTAACAGTAATAGCCAATAACCTCCTTTGCAGACAAATCATTTCAACAGCAGCCAAACAACAAAAATGAATAAAGAACTGACTCCTACTGTAGCAAAGCTTTACTGAATCATCATCATCATCATCATCATCAGGTATTCCAGAAAAAAATAAGTTTATATAAAATTGCATGTGAGACATCATAATCTCTGCATTTTTCCAAGTTGATCAGTAATACGTTTCCTACCTCTTTTGTAATTAGAAAACACTTCAAGGTTGAAATTCCTTCTCAGAATGTAGCAACTATACTGCCGACATAATCTTCAAAAAAATATATGAGTCTATTTCGTATCTACAGCCAGCTGATGCCATTACACTGACAGGACATTATAAACTGAACGCTAACAACACTTTTGGACAACATGTAATATTTGAACAATTACACTGAGTAGTAGCATAAATACATGTCACTGCTAAGAAGACATTGTAAAACAGTCAGCTTCCCTTGTTCAAGACATAATGAAATCATACTGAAAACAGCTACAGATATAATTTCAATTAGGGTCCAAACTTAGTGATTACAATGAGATTTTTTAAAAAAGCATGAGAACTAACACTCTACCATTTAAGAGTCAAATGCTTAATAAGTCAGAAAGTGTAGAAGTAGGCCTCACTTTCCACATGTACAAAATGCGCTTTTAAGATATTTCACAGGTTTTCCTCCAGTTATAAACTATACCAGCAATTGTGGGTTTAACAAGCACAGTTGTAAAAGTGATAAATCCGTACTCTAGCATGTCCAGCATTCTTAGATGAGACATTTTGAATACATTCATTTACATAAGGCAGGGTAGTTGCTACAACATTAAGACCAAAATCAAATTGCTGTCTGAAGAGGAGCTGTCCTGTTTCACAACCCCCTGAACTCCAGCGATCACAGTTTGTCTAACGGTAACTGAACAGCTTACGCTTGTGGCATTTACATGCTCAATTTAAAAAGGTAAATTCAATGTGTATGAAAAATGACCAGACATGTGGAAACAGAGGTTTAAAGTGAAACAAAGGAAAAAAAATCATATTCAGACAAAATGTTAAAACTTTAAATAATAAGCTGTGATTGAGTTTTAAAAAGGGGACAAAGAGGGCACAAAGAGTGTGATGTTTAATCCCGCATGACGCTGGTACCAAAATGTTCTCTCATTGTTCATTGCAAAAACACTCTTTCAAGGTCCAGTGTTGAAAAGATAATCCAGTGAAGTTTTTTTTTTACATCCAGTGGCTGACTTCTCACATGTAGCATTGAGTGGTTTGAAAAAAGCTTAGCGTGCTGTAAGAACAGTAGCGTATCATATCCACAAGTTTCATCCTAAGAGTCCCATTGTGTTTTGAAGAATCAAAGTCTCTTTCTGTTATAGACTTGTCTTTGCAGTCCTTCTTCCAGTGCACTACAGCAGCTCTACATGTGAGTGTAGAGAAGCTCAGCGTATCAGGGATCCAGTGGTTTGTACTGCCAGCACGAAAACAGCATGACTCAAAAAAGGGAGACAGGGGCACTAAAAGGGACAACCTACTGTTGAGTTCCCCTTTAAGTGATTAGCCAGTGGTTGACGTTTTTTTCAGTGTATGGGTATGAGCCCTAATTTGACCTCTGTACCAAGCAAGACTTCCATTATTTCTCATCTACAAAGGAGATGGTTCTGGTTGTTGGACAGAGGTTTGACTGACTGGATGGATTCAGTAAATGGCAGGTCACTAACGCTGAAACACAAACAGGAAATTCACAAGTTAGGTGCTCTTAAGATGTTAAACTGGAGCTAAATGTTTGTTTTATCCATTTTACAAAACTAAGCTTGATACCATGTGATGATGAAACACTGCTCATGTGTACTAGTGTTGATCTGTGTACGTAGCTCATTGTGTTCGAGCTGTCAGACGATATAGGTGCAACTACAATTGTGGTGCTTGTAAGCTGCCTCTTCCTTTCCACTTTCCTTAGCCTTCTCACAGTGTTCAGCACACCTGACCCAGCCTGTTCATGTGTGTGGGTGGCTGAGAGGGTGAAGTGGGAAAGCAGTCAGGAAGATGAATGCTGTGATGTCAGCTACTCATTTCTTCATCAGAGCTCAGTGGTCAAGAGACCTCTGGGTTTGGCTCCATCCTCTGAGGCTGGCGGCTGACCCACAGTGCTGCGAGACACAGGAGTGGAAGGATGGTAAATTACTGCAGCAGAGAACAACTCGACTCCACCAGGAACAACTTTAAATGAACAGTTTTGTGTTGAGCAATGCTTAAAAAAGAAATATTTGTACTCAAAAAACACAGAAACAATGAAGAACAGAAATATCACATCATAGAATATCCATCACATGGTTCATTACTACATTTTCAGCTCTATTTATACATGTTTTCGGTGCTGTGTGCAATACTGATTATGGCTTTAACACTATTATAGTGTGTGCATGACACTACACAAAAGTCTGCTTCTTTGCAAATGTATTTAGAGAAAGTTGCGTTTGTGTTACAATAAATTTCATGACTTTCAAAAAAAAAAAATTTAACTTTTGCTGTGCCCATCAAGAACTCCTACAAGATAAGAAAGACTAAATTAACAAGCAGTGTTTCACAAAAGTAAACAATGTTGGAGGTCCCATATCGTGAAAATCTCTTTTTAATATGTTCCTATGTTTTATACACTTGTGCTGCTTCTACAAACTCCAAACTGTCTCAGCCACATGCAAAGCACCCAGGATATTTTGTTTTCAGAGCACGAGCAAGCACACGTGTCTCCATGACCTCCCAGCATCCAAAGAATTGAAGATCCAGTGGATTACTTGTATTTTTGATGGCATCACAACAGAAAAATCCTGTGTTATCAAGTTGTGTGACTAATGTACCCACAGGCCAGAGCTGAGGGACGTTCATTTGTTGATCTTTTATAAGCCTTTGATTTAGTGGATCATGAACTACTTCTAGACAAACTCAGAGATGCTTCTTTGCTTCCGAGGCTCTTAAATGGTTTAAACATTACTTAACAGATAGAACTCTGTGTGTCCAATCAGAGGGCTACAAATCAGACTTTCTTGAGTTCCAGAGAGCTTTGAAGGATTTAAAATTGGTTTTAAACGCCCAGAAAACAAAGTTCATGATTTTATCACAGGATCGCTTACAAAACTTTGACAATCTAAGAATTTTTACATCTGATGATACACTGATTGATAGGGTGTCCTCCTATAAGTACTTGGGAATATGGATTGATGAAGAGCTTTCATTTAATGCACATATCTCTAAGTTAGTTAAGAAACTCAAATTAAAGATTGGCGTTTATTTTAAAAATAAAACATGCTTCACATTCTCTGCAAAGAAAAAACTTGTAACTTGAAAACTTCTATCTGTGATTGATTATGGTGATCCTCCACCTTAAAAAGACTTGATTCAGTGTATCATGCTTCACTGTGTTTCATTTCAAATGCAAAATATCACTCACCACTGTTCTCCATGATTTGGCTGGCTGGACGTCACTAAGCATTCGTGGACAGCAAAACTGGTATATGTTCATCTATATAGCTCTGCTGGGAAAACTCCTAGAATACATCAGCGCTCTTCGCACTTTCAGCTCTAGTAGTTATCATCTGCGTGCCTCTAAGTGGTTGCTTTTGAATGTTCCCTGGACTCTAACAGACTTTGGCAAAACAGCGTTCTCCCATCATGCACCATGGTCATGGAATAATCTTCAAAAATCTCTTAACTAAAAACATTCATATCCATTAATGAGTTTTAAAATACCATAAAGAATACAGTGAAGGAGGGATGTCAGTGTTTTTCTTGAAAGGTCACTGTCCTTCAATAGCTGTCAATCTGTTTTATTATTTTACTATTTATTGTTTATTTGTGTATCATGCATCTGTTTTATATAATTTTTTTCAATTTTTCATGGCTGCTACCTTGGCCAGGCCTCCCTTGTAAAAGAGATCTTTAATCTCAGTGGGACTTCCTGCTTAAATAAAGGTAAATAAATAAATACATTTCAAAGATGGTGGAAACTTTAAGACATATTTGAAACCAATAAACAAGGATTAAATGGGTTACTGTGCTTTTTGTTGCCCATTGTGCTTGAGTGCACCTAAGCTGAGCCACTGTTATCTGGTTCACTTCTTTGTTTATCTCTGTGCTCCAGCGCTATAGCTGGATTTTCTTCATTTATATATTATTACTGATATATTACTATACGTGGAAGTGTAAAATATCCCATTAAGACCACACATTAACCAGTAGTCCCTTCAGAGACATTTTCATGCTGCTGCTCTGCACCGCTTAACTGCTGATTTTATAACTGCAACATTGTCTGTCAAAACCAGCATACATATAAGTTTAAGACAACTGAAATTGGCAGTATTTTCAAATAAAATGATGGATCACTCAGAGATACAACAGAATGCCCTGCTGTCACACACTCATTTACATCTATGTCAACTGGCGTGCTGTGCTGTTGAACAAGCTGCTCCTTTCTGTGATTCACAGATGCAGACACTGCTTCCTGATTTTGAGCTCATGTGTGAAACTTTTGCTTCCAAGTAGCACAATGTGGAAGCTCATGATTTATAAGAGAAGTGAGACCAAGAAAGATGGAGATACTTTGTTGCTGTTCAGTACATGTTAGAATACTACAAAGCTTGTTTTAAAAACAAACTTTGAGTGCGTTGGGTTCAAATCTATTCCAGTAAAGGTATACCTGCAAAGAATTTTACCTGGCAGTGATGGTATTACGTGTGTGAGCGAGGTGGGGAAGGGCTGGGGTGAGAGCTGCTCCCCCATCTGCAGGGAGAGGAGAGGTGGCCTTAGGAGGGGGGTCAAGGTCGAGCAGGCCGTTAGTAAAGACGCCAGGAGGCTGCATTAGAAGGGGATGAGGGAAAGAGGTCAGTTTCTACATAGCCTCTACTTCAGCCAAAGTGAACAGCGTCTATGCAAGTGCACAGGGGGAAAAAGTGAACCTTGAGTGATAAATTTCAGGAAAAAAAATAGTAAATTAAAATATTTAACTGCACATTGCAATATTTTATACTGTTTCAAAAAGAACCTCTGAAGAAAGAGACAGATAAAAAAAGAGAAGCTGCTGAGTAAAGGAAAGGTACATGAGTAAACTCACAGCAGTTGTGGGAATGATCCAGCGAGGCGTGATGAGAGGTTTGGGTTGCTGCACTGGTGGCAGCTACAATACAAAAAGAAGCCTGCCGTTATATCAGTCATACTAATTTTCAAGGCTTCATATAACCTCAGACACAGCGGCGTTACAGAACATCAACATTACACTACAGTGCCAAACAGACGCTTCTTTTGAGCTCATCTACTCTCTCTTGCACACATATCTGTCTTTAGCCTTTTGTCAGTGGAAAACTGAATATCCATAAATGCAGATCCATTAAATCTGATTCTGATACAAAGAGAAACATCTTTTCTCCAAGGTCTGCTAGTGCTGGAACCATGGTAAGTGTAAGTCAGGGCTCACAACATGAGTCAGGGTATTTCACAATGTACTAAAGCCTGTCCTTCAGGAATATTCACACATACATGTTTGTCAAGAAATTGTATTACATATTACTATGGAAATTCTCACAATTTCAGTATACAGTGTATTGCAATTACACTTACCATGGGAGAGGGATCAGTGAAATCAATAAGGTTGTCAGACAGGGGGACAGTGATTTGCAGGTCAACCTCCTCTGCTTTAACCTGTAGTATAATGCAAGCACACTTAAAGTACCGCAACATACAAAAACAAAATAAATTCACAGACCTTCTTTTTCAGATAAATGTTGTAAAGCTTCATTTGAACTGATTCGGAATGAATAGGGTTTGAAATTAAATTAAACTGTACCTGCTCTTCAGCTAATTGTTTAGTCATGGGTGAAAAAATTTAGATAAATCTGAAACACTTCAAGTTATTCATGTTGACAATTCAAACTGTAATGTTATTTTTGGTTGTGAAGAAAGATAAAGCTTTACATCCAGCTTAGTTTGGGTTAGGGTGTTACTAATAGATGCTGGAGCCATCCAAGTTTTTGCATGATGGATCTGCCAGTATGAAATGATTATTGAGCCACACATAATGAAATATGCCAAACCCTAATGTCAATGACATAACGCAGACAAGCTAGCCTATTGTTTTTAGATGACATGCCGTGGTGGTTTTTGAGGTGTGATATGCAAACTTCTGCAAAGTTTACACTCGACTACAATCCACCAGTCGATCTGGAGACTGCAGCAGTCTATCTCTAATACCAAAGTGTGTTCTTACTAAGTATATCACATCAGATGTGCTTTATAGGATGTTTGTACCTGCAATCCAATGAATAAAGTAATAAAATGAAAAATTATAAACAAAAGGTATTTTAGTGCCCCCCAAGTAGACATTGTGCATGTGTTTCGTGGCTATTAGTTCCAAAGTAACCCAAAAATAAAAAAAAATACACAACAGTAAGTAAGTATGAAGTCATTCAGCTAATAGTAGGTAATTATTACCTTTGGTGCCAAGCCTTCACTGGCAGACTCAGAGGGCATCTTGGGAATAGAGGGGTTTAAATCTTCAGCTAACCTCTCAGCACTGCAGAATGGAGAAGTACAAGTAAGCAAATGATACAGAGATGTATTTCAGGTTTCTCATGAAGTAGGATAAAGGGAAGAATTTACATATTTACTTGGTATTTACTGTGTGGGTTTTTTTTTTTGTTCATATAATTTAAGAAATTCCTTAATTCTGAGCCCAACACATGACTCAGCCAGCAATTCAGAAGTCCTCACTGTTTTTCTTTTAACAGTAATAAACACATAAAAGAAAGGAAAAAAAAAAACAAATTATTTGGCATTGTTGCTTGAGTAATGCCTTAAATTATTGAACAGTACTCAAAATTTCTGTTGATTACATTCTGTGCCTGACATCAAAACACTTTTTGCTTCAGTGAAACATGACTGCATTGTCCAAACTGAACAAAAACAGCAGTTTGGATGGGGGAAACATTTACTGCATCAATGAGCCTGGAGCCACACAACCATTGTGAACTGTCCGGTCAAGCATCTGCATATGTCTGATTTTGTGAGTCACAATCTCCTGTAAACACATCTTGAGCAGAGCAGTATCCAGGCAGAATTCAAGTCATGTGACTCCACACACACAGAGACACAAGAGCGCACACACACGCATTACTCAAACACACCAAGAGATGTCGGCAAAGACTGCAGAAAGACAAGCAACACTTTTGTCTCCAACAGACCACAAGAAATCTGTATTATTTATGCTTTACGTTCTGCTTGGTTGATGCAAGCCAATATAGGTGTCTGTAAAACTGTCCACTAAAGTTGGTGCTACTGAAGGAAAAGCAAATTAGCACAGCAATCTAGGTGCACACTGGTTTTCAGTTTCTAAACCACATCTTTACACCCTCAATATCAACCTTTTTCTAACCTCCTTCATTCATTTCCTCTAACGACCCTAATGATCAAAGCCCATTCCTTCCTCCAGTTGATGTAGGTTAAATGATGTGATCATTGCATAAGATAGGCTTAAAGTTACATCAACAACAAATTTTCAGGATAGTAATTATTCCATGATAGAAATGTGTGTGTCTTAATAATAATATGAAGACTAAGATTTAATGATAGAGCCTGTCTATTAATTTGGTATTGATTTTCATTAAGCGTGTCATTTGACATAAAATTTGATGAAAAGGAAGACATTAAACTGATCCAATGTGTTTATCAGTCCTGTCAGAAGAATTAGGAATCTGCAGCTACTGTCAACGACTCCCTCCTCTCTCAGTCTGTTCTTAATGAGGCTGCGTAGTGGCTCGGTGGTTAGCACTGTTGCCCTGCAGCTAGAAGACCCCAGCCTGGGAATGCACATCTTTCTGCATATAGTTTGCATGTTCCCCCTGTGCATGAGTGGGTTTTCCCCGGGGTCTCCGGCTTCCTCCCACAGTCCAAAACCATGCTAAGGTTAATTGGTGATTCTAAGTTGTCTGTATTCTGTAGGTGTGAATGTGAGTGTACTAGTTTGTCTCCATGTGTAGCCCTGTGATAGACTGGTGACCTGTCCAGGATGTCCCCTGCCTTCATCCTAAGTCAGCTGGGATGGACTGCAGCCCCCCATGACCATAATGAGGATTAAGCTGTGTATAGATAATGGATGGATGGATGTTCTTAATTCATATATACAATGTGAATAATGGATACATGCAGGATTTGTCTGGTGCAATGTGCACTGGCAAGTAAAAACTGCACACACAAGCATTTAGAGCATACAAACACACACAGAGACACACTAACCTGGCCCCTGCAGAGGAGACCAGTGAGGCTGGCTTCAGCAGGTCCCAGGAGTCTTGGATGTCAGGTCGGCTGCTAACAGAAAGAGACGAGTTACTGCCCAGTCGGCCAGTACGCACCTTCAACCTGGCAAACAGACAAGACAGACAACACAGATTGCTGTTGCGATGTTGTGTCAACACAAATCACATTTGTGCATGAAATATTCAGTCTGATTTACAGACAGGAAAAAATAAATAAAAATGACTCACAGGATGGGCATGAATCGATTTTACTACATCATGGAAAATTCAGCACAACATTGGCTTTTACTATACTTTCTTGATTGAAGCTATATTACAGTGTTTTAAAGAAGTTATCCTGGCATAATTATCAGCTTATACATTTTTAAACACAATGGCTTCAGTAAATTGGTTTGTTTGGTTTTCAAACATTGTCTTTAGGACATGAAAAAGGGCAAAAAGAATTAATATTGTGAACAACAGAATCTTAGGTATCTAATACCATCTATTCTCCAGTTTGAGCCATTTACCGCCTCTGGTACAAGCCAGAGTCATGGACTCACTTGTCAGCCCGTGGAGCCTTGCTCATACAAACAAGCTGTGGGTGATGTAATGTTGTGAGCTATGCTAATAATCCTCATGAATATTCAAAAGGTTAATCAGCTCTAGCAGCAGGGAGCGCTGTGATTGGCTTAGACAATGCACTGACAGTTGGCATGACTCAGGAAGATGAAGGAGGGCCCAATTTCAAGACAATGAACCACAAGAGACAATGGCTTTTCTCCTTTGCATGCTTGCTCTGTACTGGCTGTAAAAAATGCAGTTTGATGCTGCATAAATATACATAATTTGCATGTTAAAATTTTAGAATCTTAAGAGGAACATTTTCAGGATGCTATTTTCCTGCATTTATTACATTTCTGTACTAACAGACAATCAGTGAACATTGAAAAATTCTGAGTTCTTACCTGGCAGAAGTCTCCTGCAAATTACAGTTTTTATCTCCAACCATTACGACATGCTCCTCCAAAGGCCCCTACAGAGAGAAAAACAGAGACAGGTAAGTGCAATGTATGGACTGGTAGTGGGGGGCTTTTACAGATATGCATTTCAAGTCCACTTGATAGGAGAATATAAACAAGCTTACATCTATGAGACATTATGCGTTTCTGATATACTGTAGCTGTGATGACCAAATTCAGCTGTGATACACACACTGAAGCCTACAATTACAGGGCAAGTTCAAATAAATGCCAAACTGAAGGGAAGTAGAGTAGTTATAGTAGTATAAAGCTCTGGCCAGAAATTCCATTCTACATTTGCTAGTTTACAATGTAGGAGAAAGCTATGGTAGGAATTGATATATTTTCTTATACATAAACCAATAAGAGGCATCAACTGTGTTAGAAATATTTGGATGATGCTAATATTGTGAAGGCTTCTATTCAAAAAGTGTTGACAGCTCGACAAAAGCTCTGTCAAAAACAACCTTGTCAAAAACCTTGGAGTAGATACTTGCTTAAATTAGTTCCAGTAAAGTTTCAATCTTCACTCACTACATTTCAAACGCCTTTTCAAATTCAGTTGATATATCTATTTCAACTTGATACATTTGTTTATTTCAACATACCAGAAAGAAAACAATTGTTACCAGTGATTCGAGGCAGCTGGTAGGGCTTTCATCCTTATACATCTTTCAGAAACAGAATCACTAAGCGATACATGCAGCACCTAATACAGGTGATTAAAGCACTGAAAATTAAGCTTGTACGGTTATCACATGAAGCCTCAAGTATTGCAACCGCCTTAGTTTACATGTCTTTCTTCCACTTCTCTCCCTATTTGTCCAGTTTTGTGGAGTGTCTGTTCCGAACCTTTAGGGCCGCAGCCTCAGCTTGAGCTTTCAAGATGTTGCTCTTCAGATCCTCTGGGGCGCGTAGTGGAGTGATAGCTGGACTGCTGCCCGTACTGTTCAGACCACACTTCTCTGTAAGCTTCACCACATCCTCCTGTTGGAGCACGATCAAATGTTAGATGGGGTACACACAGGTCCCCAAAAAAGGAAAACATCAGGTGCACTGCTACAAATACATTTGTGTATATATCCCCAATAGATGCTGCATTATAGGTAAAATCTCCTCATGCCATGCCACACCTGCTGTCATTTCTTCAAGTTTGTTAATCCTGGTTTGGCGCAGAACTATACACAAGCTGTGTTCAATTATATCCAGAATGAACAAAAATGTCGGTTTTAGTTAAAATGTTCCATAAACAAACTCTCACCTGATTGTTCATGGCCATATTGACATTAATGTTGGCATTATTTCTTGGAGCAGAAAGAAGTGGACTGCTCTCCAACTCCAGCTGCTTCAGCCGAGCTGCTGCTTCTGAAAAGACACAAAAGAAATCAAACTATACATATATGCCAACTGCATTGCAAAACATCAGATTTTCTAATTGTCAATACAGTGTAATTGCAAGTAATATTCACTGAATTCAGCTCTAATTGTACTTAATGATGAGTAAACAAAACAGGAATCTTAACAACACACTACATAATAAGCTCTGGTGTGTGTTAATAATTGATTTCCTGTAAGTAAAACAACTGCTGGAATTAATAGAGAAATGTGAACAGAGGCAGCACAAATGTACAAGCTGTGAATAGAATGAGAGGGAAGCAGCTGGTGGTGACTATGTCTTATAGTCTGACACACTGTCACTGCATTATCCTGCAAAAACATTTCAAAATACTTACAGAGGAAATTTTAGAATTACAGCAGCTTCTAAAAAATCTTTGAAAGATTTGCTGTTCTTGAATCTGAAAATTGAATTTGCAATCTAATTTCTATTTTTCAAATGGATTTTGTAGTGTGGTTGAACTCACCGCTAAGACTGAGTGGATCTTCCACAGTGACACTGGCAGCGGCATAGGCATTGCTTGGTCCGGCTTCCTCTGTAGTTGTCACCGTAGGAACAACGGGAGCCCTCAGGACATCGTCAATGCATGTCTCCATCAGGTCAGCAACCATGGGCAAACTGGAGACAGAATGGAGAGAATCACAGAAAAAAAAGAGGGTCAAGATGAGGGGTTTAACAACAGACAACATAAACAATGGAGGTGATATTGCAAATATTTAACCAAAACTGTAACGAATGGATTCAGGATTATACAGCTTACCTGTATCACCCAAAAGATATGAATGGACTCTGCAATGATGGTAAAACTGACCCATGGTGATTTATTAGAAAACATTTTAGAATAACATACCAATAATGATAGCAATATACAAAAAAAAAATTAAAGATTAGTACTCACAAAAGAAAACAATGTAAATTTAAACCACTGTATACATTTTTTTGATTATGAAAAGCAATATTTGAAATAAGCATTTGAAAAATCTCAGGCAATAGCAAATCATAAATACCAAAGTTAATTTTGATGGTAGATTTTTAGGTGCTCCCGTGGCTTGGTCAAGTATGGCATAAGGTTATACAAACAGAACCACTTCTGAATGAAATCTGATAAGTTTTGTACTTTACTCCTGAATGATATGGGTCTTGTGTCAAATAAAAAAAAAGGCTCAAAATGCCCCAAATCAAATGTCCTCTCAAGAGGTAGCAATATTACTTTAAAAACCACAATAACCTTGATGGAAATAAGCATTCAAAACAATTAATAACTTTCATGGGAAATAATGTGGTGTAATATTCTCAGAATTAGAGGAGCCTGAAGCATAACATTTGATACATGGATTTTTGTAAAAGCTCTTCCAGCAGCTTGGTAATTACCTCATATTTCTGTAGCCTGAAGACACAGCCAAACCTGAGAAGTAAATATTTGCTATATACTCCCTGGAGAGAACAGGGGCTAAAGGACAACACACACAAAAATGTGAAGAAAAGCGCCATGCTTTGCCCAAGGACTCACAAATCAAATGTATGTAAACGCTCCCACATGTTAAGTAATCCAAGAAGGAAACTTGGAAAGGACAGTGAGGATATGTCCAGAAACATGTGGGAAATAACCATGAACATAAGGCTGAAAGGGAAGAGGAACAGATACACATACCAATGGCATACGCTTAATAACAACTTGGTACTCTGTAATCTTATGCAGTCCTTGTGCATGTGTCTGGCATGTTTTGGTTGTATTCAGTAGGTGTTCAATAGCCAAGGTTCAGCTTGAACAACAAAAGATGACACAAAACACTACTCAATTTCATGCACTGAACAAAACATCCTGGTAACCTTAAAGGCATCAATGCAGTGAAACACACATAAAGGACACTACATAGCTAGATACACATCTGTGTCATACCTCTTTTTATTCTCTCAAATGATTTTAAACAGTTTAAAAAGATGCACATCCTTTGGTCACAGTCAGTTGTAAACATTTAACTAATCAACAACATTATTTGATCATCTTCATTGGTTGAGCTGTGCAATAAATACAAGTATACAGTGGTGGAGTTCAGGTGTAAGTGACATCAACTTCTACATATTCTTCTTTATATTCATCGTTACCTTGATTGTTGGGTAATTCCATAATATCCTGTTAACTGCACCACTGCAGTAGTGTCCACAATTAAGTTACAGTGTACTACAAACAAACAATTTAAAACAATTAAAATCTGATTTAGGTTTGACTATTTTGTTCAGTTACTCTTGTCTGACCTCTTGCTGGAAGTTAAAATAGAAGGCAGCATCCATTTCATGTCTGAGCAAAGAGTCTAGTTTAAGTTTTGCCAAGCTTATCAGTAGAAGCAGGGACAAGCAGTCAGCTGTCAGCGTACAATAAAATGACTCTTTCAGCATTTCTGAAATGCCTTTTAGAAAAAAAAAGTGGAAAATTGCAAATCAGTAACTGATTTAGAATGTTTGTGCTTAGCTTGAGCTAAAAACCCCTTAGACAATTCTGTCTATAGATGGGTAAGATAAAAAAAACCCTACTTATTCAACTCCTTCAATCAGAGCAGTTGATCTATGACATGTAATAACTGGTTAAATACAAAACAATTAAAATCATATCATTTTAATTTAAATCATTTGATGAACTTCAAACTTAGGTAATATAGCAATAGTGTTTGAAGAGTATAAAAACAGGAAATTATTTTGAGAGAGGGAAAATACAGAGCAGAGGAGGACATGCCTAAACATTCCAGGAACTATGTGAAGTACGGTTTCCTTGCAGAGTTGGAGAGTGGAATTGAATTCCTAAGCCCCACACTGATACTATCTCACCCTAGTCTGCCAGTTTCACCATGAAGTTCAGAGTGAAGGTCAGGAGAAAAAGGGGGGACAAGAGAAAAAACAAGAGGGGAAAGAAAGAGCAGAAAAAAGAAAATAGGAGCGGAAAGACAGGGAAAGGAGCAATAGGATGGGTAACTTTTCAAAACTGTCATTGGACAAAGGGTCAGTGAGGAATGAGATGCAGAGATGGACTCATTAGAAAGAAAAAGTTAGCTTGGAGGAATATCAGTCAGTGCGAGGTGTTAGAATGAATAAGTGACACTGTGAGCAGTTTTTTGCTGAGCAATGTTTCACTTAATAATGCATATGTACATTCACACAAAGTGGTATGGTCGCTACCATAAATACCAGAAGCTTTCAAGGGCAGGTCACTTCACTGCTGAGCCATTCCCATTTATTAGTGTGCTGACCACTTCATGTCAGTACAGAAGGTGACACCGTTGTCAGTTGGTCGGATCTGTCCAACTCCTTGTGTGGAGCTTTGACGGGACATGAGCAGGGGGGATGGAGGGAGGAGGAGACCTGGGGACAACAGGGTATGGGGGAAATAGAAGGACAAGGGGAAGGGGACAAACAGGAGGCAGAAGTAAAGAAATGTGGAGTGAGTGAGTGAGAGGTGATGCAAACCAAAAGTGAGAATGGAGGGGAGGAGAGGAAGGCGAGAATTGAATGAAAACAACAAAGAGGACAAGACTGTAATCAAATGAATGAGGAGATGAAGATAACACAGAATATAGAAATATAAGGAAACAACGGAGGAGCAGGAGGCAGCAGATGAGAATTGGAGACAGCAGGAGGCTGATAACTTGAGTGTGAAAGACAAAGTACAATTGACTGTGCATGGCTTGACGTGCAGACCAAGTTTATCCTTGCATATATGAGAAACAGGGTTTCTTAAAGCTTTCCTACAGTTGCATCAATGTTAAGGGATCCATTTTACTTCACATCATCTATTCGTTTAAAGCTATAGAAATAGTCATTTTAATGGACATAAAACAACATGAATAAGTAAATAAGGCATGCATGGTCGTGATAAGGCCAGCAGTGTCAGGTACTGAATAAGCCATGAAGCTTATAGTACATTGCTTCTGCTACACTGTATAGTAGCGTGCATTCAAGTGTGGCGTGACACGTGTTGTCACATGAACACTTGAGTTAAGTGAAGTAGACTGAATGTCTCTAGAGTGTCAGTGACCTGGCTTTGCACCTCTAGTGGCTGATGTTTGATGGCTTATGTCAAATCTGTGTTTATAGTGTTTATATATATATTCAGTGCTAGAGGCTCTAAGCAAGAAGCTTTTATTCATGACAGCTCTGCTGGGAGTTTAGAAGGCAGTTTCCCTTTGCCACTGTGAAACAGTCACGAACTTGATGGCTGATGACCAGTCAGTCAACAGATGAACTTCCAGTGACCTTTACATTTTCCATATAGTCGTGTTGGCAACAGAGGAGGCGTTTATGAAATGAATTCAAAGGCAACAATCTAAAATTTATCCACTCACATTTATGATAATGTTTCAGGGAAGTGAAGTAGCTTACAAGAATGAAAAAGGGTCAGAAAGAAGGCAACAGTTAAAAGCACTACATGACAGCTACAGGCAGACAGAAGACAGCTGGAAGGCAGATTGTTGCATAAAAAGGAAAAATAAAACATACAAGGCCAAGTTCCTCAAAATGCTTTTTTTCTTTCTTTTTTAAAAATTTTCATTATGTTTGATGACTTTGTTAATATTTTAATTTAGTTAAGAAAGTATAATGCCATTGCACACACATGAGAAAGACAATTAAAAACCTTCTTGGTAATTGTTTCAATTTACCAAAAATTATAGACCACTGTCACAAAATTTTTATTGCTGATATGGACCGCTTTTGTGAATTATCCATCATTAACCCTCTGAGCCCCAAAACCTGCTGCCAGGTTTGAAAATCATGTAATTATAATTTAAAATTGACAAATTTTCACCTTTAATCACGGGCTGAAATTGTAAAAACAGAAAGAATAGTTGGATTTTCAAATTTCCAATGATCCTTGAACTAATGTGTGATTTGAGGTTCTGTTGGGAAAATTAAACAAATTTGAGCTAAAATTCAGACATTTAACCAGAATCACCTTATTTTCTCCATGTATCATTTAAACAAAACAAATACAAAAATTTTTTTAAAAAGATTGCAGTAACCAGATTCAGAGGGGAAAAACATTTGGTGGTTCTTGACTGAGACGGCCAATTTAGGGACCATGTGGCTAAACTGCTGACTGTTATAACACAGAGGAAAAATGTTGTATATGTTGATTCCAGGTTTTGCAATATTTGTAAAATAAACAAAGCATTATACACACACACACACACACACACGCACACACACACATATATACAATGATTAATTGCAACTCAATTGTACAAACATATACAAAAGGCATTTTTAATTCTGCTTCTTGCAATGGTTGTGCTGTTTCCATAGAGGTGTAGGACTTTATTTTGCAGTGAAAAATGAGAAAACAGTGAATTTAAAAAAAAAAAAAAAAAAAAAAACATCCAGAAACTGCCTTGGGCTCGGAGGGTAATGTCAGTGATATATATGTTTAAAGTATGTACGATTTATACTATACTGTCAGCAACAAAGTATCATATCACAAGAATTAGTGTATGTGCAATAGGCTTTAGCAAATGTTAATTCCCCATTGAGACTGTTCATGCTAATCTAGTCAGACTATCTTAGGGTTGTAGTGCTCCATGCATAATCAACAGTCTCACTGTATTCAAAGCAAGGAAGGAAGTCATGGAAGGAGAAAGGAAAGAGCGCCAGAGATTAGTCTAAAGTATTAGTGATATAAAAATGTCACTTTCAAAGCATCCTCCTCATGTCCACTGAGTCAGTAGTGACTGTTACCATTGGTTGATGACATTAACAAAACCTCAGTGGCCATCCGTGTAACATCTTGTGCTGATAAAATACAAATGAACTTGTAGATCTTGCAGCATCATCACTGTTGTTAAAGTATTCTTTCAATGACTGGAGAGACTTTTGAAGATTTGATAACATTGCTTTGAGAACACGGCATCATGTTCACAGAGCAACGTGGGCCTCTACGTGCTAAGTTTTATCAAAACAGCATTACCAGTTAACTTTATCTTCTTTAAAGCCACATCAAATACTTAAATACACTGTCATAGTAGAAAACCTAACATTTACCCTTGAAATTTTTAAAAATTCCCAAACATTTCCAATCATGCTTGCTGAAATGGTATTTTTTAACATTAACACTTATGACTATTAGTAACAGGGAAGCAAAAATATTCAGATGTTGTTTTTATCCATTTAAAAGGGTGTCACAGATAAATGATAATGACGATATAACAATTTTATTCATAAAATAATTCATATCTGCAGTTATGTGTAGTTTACTCTTTGGGCAACAAAGTTTAAAAGAGGAGGATACCACATAATTAGTGTATAGGTCATAATAGTGTCTATGCACTGACTTTATCCAAGGTCATGTCTGTGCATCCTAATTTGAATGAGAATTTCTGTTTATTTTAATCTGGCAAACTTCCATTAATGTGACTATGATGGCTGAATGGGTCATACTAACTTTGTATTTTCTACCTTTACTGTACAAATCTAAGGAAACAAAAAATTGCACAGACCAGTGTGTATCAGGATGAACAGCAGGAGCTTCCAAAAACAAAAAGGCAATTCCAGCCAGCCAATTTCACTTTGACTTGGACTGAAAACAAACCTCTAAAATGCCTCAAAAATCTGTTGTTTTTTTTGGAAAGCCACAGGAACTTCATGCTTTCTGCACCAATATGTGCTTTGAATCTCTACAATGAAGGCAGAGAGTGAAAAGTCAGCATGACCCACTGAACCACTACAGCCGCATTCATGGGAAATACACCAAGCCGAACAAAAAACACAGAATTATCCTTAAACGGTAATAACTGAAAAAAACAACCACTGCTCTACAGAAATGACGGGCAATCCTCTTATTACAACTGACCAGAAATTTACTTTACTAGAAATGGGATCAGCCTGAGCTGTTAACCTGAATGAGCTTTATTGTCCCCGAGGCATGACGACACTAGTCGACACTTTATTCATGCTGAAAAAAGCACGTAGGCCAATGAGGCTTTCTTAATGTCTCTCGACTCAATTCTGAGTTCTTCTTTGATAAGGATGTAGCATCTCCAATATGTTGTCAAAAAAACTCATTGGCAAAGAGCCTTCCATTAATCCTCAGATACTGTACCAATACCTTGTAGACTATTTTGTATTTGGAAGAAATATAAGGTTTTAAAGAGGAGCACGTGTTTCACAGGATGCACAGAATGACATTAGATTACTGAAAGCAAAGACACCTAGAAGGCACCAAAGTCTTGAACAGAATAGATTAAAAGCTGAAATCACATTACATCACTGATTCATGATACCAAAAGCAAGACCCCTGCACAGCGCCCAAAATCACATCACCAGTTCCTGCACAAATTAGGCTGACATCTCATGCTGATCAAAATGGGACAAACAGCAAATCACAGTGAACTGCCGTCTGTCCGCTGCAAGAAACCCCAGTTCCAAAGCCAAAATCATAAAGCCCGCCACTGCACAGCGATTGATTGGTTAAAGCCAAAGCCACATCAAGGTTCAGTGTTTGATTGTACCTACCGCGAATGACTCCACACAAGACCAGTTTGTCCTCAGTACATGTTAATACTGGAACAAACAAGGGAACAGTGTAGGTTTATAACAAGAGGACGGTGCATACATACTTGCATGTATTTGCACATTTTCATGAACATACAAACAAGCTGCACACACAACAAAACAATCACAAATAACATATTTATGCACATTTTTTAGTGGAACCAACTCTGATTGAGGGTAATGAGGAATGAGAGGCAAAAAAAAGACAGCAGTGCAGGCTAAACTATACGCGATGGAAATAACACCAATAAAAAGGCAATGTGTCTAAGTGAAAAGATGTGAGCTGACTAGGACAGTTTTTGTATCACATTTTTAAAAATCCTGTCTGCATCAATCTCATTTATCCAAGGTCCATTGCTTGTCCCTCACTCTCATTGATATCTGCGTACCTGCTGTTTAACTTTCCTGAAGCTGACCTGGCTGAATGGTGCAGTATACACACACAGAGACACAAACGTACCACCACCTCGTTTCAGAGGGCACATTTATAGAAACATTACGAGTGCATAACCTGTACAGGACATCATGCCCACTCATGACACATAGAAATTTAAAAACCGAGCCACAAATATAAAACTGCACATAAATACAGTCTTTCTCTCTGCCTGTGTCCTATTCTTTCCTCCTTTCCCTGGTCACAACAAGACAGGGTCAGTGGATAAGCCATGTTAAGCCACTCACATGGAATTAGACCATGAAAAACACACCTAGCTTTCCACCTACTTCCTCCAGCATCCAACTGGGATCAGTCAGCCTGCCCCAACTGTTCCTAATCTGGTTTTGTTTTCCTCATCATTAGTAAGCAGTGGGCAACCATTGACACATAAAAATAATTCATACAAATTCATCCACTTTCTAAAACGCTTGGCAAGGTTAAATGAATGTATTCCAACAGAAAATAGGTGAAAAGTGAACTAAAAAACATATATGTATATACATACTGTTAAGAAATGCAGATGTTCGGAAGAACTGACTTTTAACCAAGCATAAAACCAAAGGCATACAGGTACCAACCTTCTTTTTTCTCCTCCAGGACTCCTGGGTAGAGCCTCAATTTCTATTGGTCCACAGGCAGCAGCTGTCACTGGGCTGACCATAGGCATTCCTGACCAGGCACCTCTACTGAGAGAAACCTGAAGAGAAAAAGAGGAATTATGTGAACTGTGCTAAAAGGTGGATGAGACTGAGAGGTACCGAAATGATTGAGAAAAATAAAGGATCTCATGTAAATACAAGGAAAGTTTTCACATCATTAAGGTACAATTTCATTGAAGTTTTGTCAAAGTCAATGATATTCTAAGCTGTCTTACATTAGCAAACTGTATCTAATCACTTGGACAAAATTGCTTTGCATGTGAAATAATATAAACTTGCTAGTTCTGAGCATGTTGTACTGCTTTATTTTGTTTCCCTGGATAGGAGGGATTTAAAAAAAAAAAACACACACAGCAGTTTGCTCCTCACCTTGTCTTTGCTGGAGCTGACTCCATTGCCTGAAGAAAGAACCCTGAGAAAAGAAAGAAACTGGGATTTTATTCAAAGAACAAACAGTACAATACTTCTCAAGCACTTTTAATAAAGTATATGGATTTACGCTGCTAATTAATTGATTGATTTTCAGCATTATCTGTACATTTAAAAACACCCAAGGAGACTTAAGAATTAAATAAGAGACTGTCTTAGTCTTCCACAGGGCATTTAGCTCAGATTTATGTGGTATGTATTTAGCCTTTAGGCCATAACACATGAACCACATTCTGGGGCAAAATCTGGCTAAAATTTATAACAACACTTTTTTCCAATGCGCTGTTTAAAATTGAAATCTGCCCATAAGCCAATTTGCAAATCGCAAACCTAATTACAACAGCAATACCACGTCAGTTTTATACAGCTTTAAATATACAAATGTTTTGCTGCTTAGAAACTACTCTCACGGTCTCGGTCTGTTCAATCAGGTCTGACGAAAAGTCCCATTTATCATTCTTTGACTCAGCAGTTATCATGACGGCTTAAAGCTTATACTGACATCATGTCTTAGCCCACACACACATTCCTGTAACAAAAGGCTCTGTGTCAAGATTGTAGCCAAGCCTTATGATCAAACTGAATATAATGTGAGAGTTATAGCACTTCAGCAAAACAACATATTAAATGTTAACAAACTAATATTATACAGAAGTGTCATAGCAGTGTGTCC
This sequence comes from Amphiprion ocellaris, assembly GCF_022539595.1. Classification (NCBI taxonomy): domain Eukaryota; kingdom Metazoa; phylum Chordata; class Actinopteri; family Pomacentridae; genus Amphiprion; species Amphiprion ocellaris. The sequence continues at coordinate 17,644,208 of NC_072776.1, forward strand.
TGGAAACTGTTGTATGACAATCCATAATTGAGATGCAATTTCTAAACAAATTAACCAATGTGGACATAGCTACCCTACAATTAAAGCTGAATAACAAGAGGAGGATAAATGAAGTCACTTAAACAGGCAATGGCACAATCACATTATTTCAGCATCAATGTACTCACTCCTGGGGGTTGAATGGTCCTGTAAAAACACAAAGACTAAGCATTATATACAGATATATATTTAAATATGAACTTGAACATTTTTCAAAGCATGCATAGATGTATATATGTTGGTATTATGTACAGTGGATTCAAATCTCTTCCCCTTTTGCACACTTTATTATGTTGTGTTGCATTTTAAATGGACAGAATTGACATTTTTACTCTCAACTGTCATCTCTATAGACACAGTCAACAGATCTCAATCTAGTAGAGCACCTTTGGAATAAGGTGAAAGAGGAGATTTGCATCATCAAGGTGCTGCTCACAAATAAGCAGTAACTCTGTGATGCTTAAATGTCAATACGGATCAAAATCTGGAAAAAATGTCACCATTAGCTTGCAAGTCTTAACGTAAAAGTGGGTTGAATCCAGTACTAACAAAGTGCAGCTAATAAAGTGTCCACTGAGTGTGTAGAGGCTGTACATTCCTCTGTACTGTGCAGATGTGTGGCTGTGTGATTGTGGTCCTTACCTCTGTTCTGCATGGTTCTTCTGGAGTACCGTCGGCTGGGTCTCCTCTCAAAGGACGCTGACCGTCTTGCTTTGTTGGCCTTGGTTGTCTGGTACTCCGTCTTTCCACTAGTTGTAGAAACACAAAAATTTCTTTAACACTTGCCAAGATTATTTGATCCCAACAAAACTATTGAATATAGAAGAATTTTCCTTCATTATTTTTGGGTGAATCTTCTTGTCACAAAAGCAACAGGCACAGCAATGACCCCTGTTCAACTCTAGATCCATCCAGGCGATAACCTTCTATTAACAACAAACCCCTGCAACCCCTGTGTTAAATCAACATTACCACCAGTGCTTATCCAACTGGGTAATGTTTAAACACACAGAGGGGCACTAGCTGCCTACTGCAGTATGTTGACATCAAGAGTGCCTGTCTACAACCACGGCAAGTATCTGTGTGTACACATACGGGGCTTTTTGTATGTCCACAATGATGCAGTATTGTACATCAAACTAGGATTATCTTGTTGGTATACAAAAACCCAACAGCACAGAAACGAACACATGGCTCCCTAAATTTGTAGCACTGTGCTCATCAGCAGTCTCCCATCCCCCAAAGGCTACTTTAACAAGCCCAACACCATGGATCTCTCACACCAACATCTCCTGCAGCTACAAGTCACTACAGCTCAGGATGTTCAGGCTAGAACACAGTTGAGACAGAGTGCTCCTGTTAACAATGCCTTTTCTGATACAGCTCAACAGAAAGTGACGTTTTACTGCACAGATAAATCAACCAGCAGCTGGAAGTTCCAGATAAACAACTACTAGAATTGCTTGTCACAACGTATCTGCACAATGGTGGAACTTGTTTTTACAAAGGGCACATTTTTTACGTTGATTATTTTATTTCACAATAAAACATAAAGAACTACGTGGAGGTCAATATATTTTTTTAGGCTAAGCATTATTATTTAATTGTCAATCCTAACAAAAACCTGTGTTGTTACGGTTTCTGTCGGTTTTGTTGCCAGAGAACTTTTAAGCCCAACATATTTGATAGAACTGGATATTGCAGTACTTGTGTACTATCCCTGAGCCCAGAGCAGACAAAAACACAACACGTTAAAATCATCCTTTAAATTCTGACCTGTCTGAACATCTGTTACCTATATCTGAAGCGTGATCCCATGCGTATAAATCCAGAGCGAGCAGAGTTCTTCTGTACTGGCCCCCTCAGCCTGAAGAAAGCGTGATGTTCCACGGCACACTTCCACAGATGCTTACAGGCCTTGGGGTGGTCCATCCTGAAGACAAAGGTGTGCTCCTGCTCTTTACCCTGAGGAGGATTATTATGGGTTAGATTTGGGTAATACAGAGAAGAGAACAGGTTCTCAGTGCAGTAACTTAGGAACATCCTATGTGAGTTTCTCTGGATGGAATAGAACTTGGAAACCTAGCAGTGACTTCTGGAAGGTTAAAGGGACACTTAAAGGTTTCTTGTAAACAAACTAGTTATGTTTATGAGCAGTGTTAAACACTACTGTGTGCAAGTTGATCAGTTGAATAGTGAAACATCACTGTTAGTACTGTGTGAAAAGAAAAACCTCATAGCAGGTGACTGATATGTGAAGAATGAATGGCTCAGACATCTGATATTTCCTGGAGGTCTAGATAATAGCCTGCTTGGCACCGCAACCAGTTCCAAAACTTGTACTGGAGCCAGTGTCACAGTCATACTTTGCTTTGTTTCTACCTTGTCGTTTGTTTTCAGGAGTGCTTCCTGTACTCCACACACGTACCAAGACACATAAATCAGACTCACATGGACAAAATAACAAAAAACACCTCCACAAAATCCCACAGGCCTTTACACAAATAAAACCCACAAACCAGGATCTGCACAGAGTACCATTTGCACAAAGCACTGGATTTCTCACGTACAACTTCCAATTTATTCAAGAGAATTTAAGGTCTGTTGCATATAGTGGCTAAATTTGAGATCTCTTGGAGTTACCCCCTATGAGGATCTAGCTCCTGAAAATGAGCAAAAATAACAAAAAAATCTCACAGTTAATGCAAAATGGTGGACCTCCTTTTGGGTTTAGGGTATGGGTGCCACTGATTTTTCTGTGCGCCCTGATGTGCTACATATGCCAACCAAATTCATTCGTGTAACATCCTGCCCCATAGTAGATGTTACAAATATTGCAGGGGGCGCTAGGGAGGTATTTTTCCACACACACGTGCAAGTCCCATAAAATATCTAATTCTTCACCAGTTCTGAACTGTGTGCAAAGTTTCGTGAGTTTTTGAGCATGTTTAGGCTCTCAAAAAAGTGATTCTTTTGGGTGAAAAATAATTCTTGCATTCCAATAGGGTCCTATGCACTGTTAGTGCTTTGGCCTTAATTAACGAATCAAAGTATTCTCTTCCTCTTCCCACTGTCACAGAGAGCACACTGAATTTACTCTCAAAATATGTGGAACAACTGCTAATGGCAGTTGGACAGTTGGACAAGTTTCACAGCCAAGTTCTGCTTATCGGGTTTAACCTCTGAGGCTCCTGATCCTCATGTGACAGACAATCATCTTGCTATAGAATTTAAGTGCTTACATTAAATTGCTTTGTAAATAAAAGACTACCATACAGTATACAGCATCCATCTGTTCAGACAGAGGAATCGAGAACTCTATGTGTGTGTGTGTGTGTGTGTGTGTGTGTGTGTGTGTGTGTGTGTGTGTGTGTGTGTGTGTGTGTGTGTGTGTGTGTGTGTGTGTTTGTCTGTGTGTACGAGAATGTTGCATACCAGAAATACCAGAGGGGGCAGGCTTCTTTATTAACCTCCCTCAAAGACCCCTGGGATGGACATAAACAGACTCTCCTTCTCTCTCATACATACAAGCCTCTTAGTATTACAATAGCAAAACTTATTTCATTTGGATTTGGAACTAACCCTTTCTAGGGTTCAGGCACTTCTTAAAACAAAGGATTTTGAAGGAATAGTTATTTTAAGAAACAAACAAAGCAAGCTCCATAGGTTTGCATATTTTCTTTAAAGCGATTAAAAAATAACTTGCATGGTCAACTGTAGTCTGTATATAATTTTGATTTTGTTCTGTCAGCAAATGTCTGCATTAAAGTTTTTTTTTTCATGAAACAATGCAAAAATGTTAAGATTTATCTAATAGTGTGAATTTGTTTTGTGTTTGTTTACAGAAAAGGACAGATTAGATGAAGTCTGTTCATTTTATAAGCTGTAATAAGCCAGCAATTTACAAACAAGATACAGTTAGCTATATAGCTATTTACCTATTTTACACCTCATACAGAGCTGAGAAGTTAACAGCATTTTGAGAGTGGCTTGACAACTTTCCATGCACGCTTTTTTGCCATGGATGTGTATCTTACACCAAGAGACAAACAGTAATGTTTATCATACAAACCATATTTAAGTTCAATGAACTGGTAACAGATTGTGCAGCAGTAATTTTATGACCCTGACTGCAAATGGAACAAAGTGTTGCAAGTACATTCATTATAATTATCTAGTACTGTATGTAGGGAAAGACAAGATGTTGTTATCAAGAGGGACTACTAAGGGAGACCGAATACTGCATTTTCAACATTCCACTGGCTGCCAAGAGTCTACCGTGTGTGTATGTGTGTGTGCTCATGTTTACCTGTTCGTCATCCTCCACCACCACGAGCGTCAGTTTGCTCTTCCTAAAATCCAGACGAGTAATCTTGGGCCTACAACGAAAACAACAACACAGACACAGAGCACAGCCAAGACATACAAACAAACACACGCACAAAGAAATGATTATAGTAAAAAAAAAAAAAAAAAAAAAAAAAAAAAAAAGCATTTTAATGAAGCAATGAATGAAATATTTAGTTTTATTAAGTCATAATCAAACATACCAGAAAAATAGCCCAATCTTGGTTTCTCCTTCAAACACCAGGACTCCAGTAGGTGTCAAACCCAGACTGTACTCATTACCATCTCTTGCCTGCAGGGCAGAAATGGATGACTGAGAATCTACACTGACATATACTATTGATGTGCAGCTCCACATAGGTGAAACAAGTAGACTCAAACTATACAGTACAAGCTGGTGAGAAAGACTGTGTTAGTTACCTTGACCATATGCATGTCAACCCCATACATTTCCAACCACTTGGCTTTATTCAGGTAGTTAATCTCAGCTTGGGCTGGCGTCTGACCTCTGAAAATGGTGAGGGAAAATTGAGAGGGAACACAAATGAGGAAAGCATACATCAAAAAGCATGGGAAAAGCCTGGAACGTATATTAATACAGTGTTTTTGCCAACTGTAACACTCCAATCACAAACAAGTACAACATGAGACTACAGAAAGAAGCACATTCAGTCCTAAGATACTTGTTATTTGTGGTAGCGTAGTCACTTTATGAATGAAATCCTTCTCATTAAAAGTTTAACTAACTACTTGTTTGTACATTAGTTTAGTCACAGTGAAAGGCTTACCTGCACTCCTTCCATGTGTTATATATGGCCAGTTCCACATCCTCTGTCTGGTTGGGTATGAAGCGAAATTCTGACACCAGGTCCAGATTGTGTTCTAATGGGTCACAGTCTCCTAGTTCAGCTGAAAACACACAGACAAACATGCTTCTGGATTCACAATTGCCAGTACTGTAGTAGTAGATAATAAATAATTGGCAAAATAATGAATAAAGTCTCTCTCACATCACACAAAACCTTCTGTAGCATCAAATGAGAGACAGACGAGCATCTAATCTCTGGCTGAACAAGAGGTCACGGATTTCACCAGGTGTAAAATAGTGACATGAAAATTGGTTCAGACAGATAAAAACCCAAATGTACACAAGATAAGAACATGAACAGTGTGGGTAAAGCAAGAAAAAGAAATGCTAGGCACTGTGGTATAGAGAAACTGGATAGAAACTGAGAAGTCTTGACTCTGATTACATTTTACAGCGGTTGGGTAGACAGGAGAAACTAAGGTTTGCTGGAAGCTCTTCACTGTTTATTTAGTCCAGCTGTGAGCAAAGCCTCAGGACACAGAGGAGAGAAAATATCATTTCATCCGCTCACTGTACGATAGATGTCAGTGGACCAACAATATAATTCAGAAAAAAAGGGGAAGATAAAGGGAGAAAGCTCAACTGAGGGAAAAAGAGAAAACAGAAAGGGTGCTGGATTAGGGGGCCTCCGAAGAGGATAGAGCACTAATGAGCTGGCATTTACCCCACAGTGACTGTGTGTGTGTGTGCATCCAAGGGTTTGCGCACGCAATCCTATTTCATTAATGTCTCTAGTTACTCAATGTTTGTTCCTCTGAAGAACCTTTGAAATTGCTCAAATTGCTCTTGCAGGTAAATGCAGCATTTTTGACAATTAAAGACAGTTAAAATGGTTGTGAATGTATGAGCATGTGAAGATATGGGGTTACTGCTTCTGGAACAGAAAGGCAAATCCATTTCTGCTCCACGAATACTCTTTAATAAACCTGTGGTATGTAGGTATGTGAGCATCAGCTGAAATAGACGCCAGGCAGTGCTGTTACATAGACATGTGACACACACTACAACTAGACAAGGAAGAAAACACTTGAAGATCAGAAGCATAGTAATTGCAGAAATGTCATGAAAGAATTTAAAATAATTTCTTGCTTGCTTTTTAGCAAACGAGGCAAACTCACATCTCTGTCACATGCATCAGCAACCACACTGTTTCTGTCATGGTCCAAAGCTACAACAATCCTTGATTTGCAATTGTATTGTACTAGAAGAGTCTACGTGCCTCAGCAACCATGGCAGCAATGTTGCTGGGAGTGCTACTCAAAGAAGACGGTGATTTACAAAGACAGCCATGGCTGGTTGGAAAAGTTCAAAGAATACCCTTGAGAAACATTGACACAAGGATCAACAAATGCAACCATAATTGTCAGTACATGGCTCTGTCAGGAGAGCACCTTGTTGAGACACAACTCAACTGAGATCATCAGCTAAAAGGAAGTGTTGGGCTTAGCAGCACTGCTAGTTGGGCACAAGGGAACAGATGTAAATCTGGGGTTTATGCAGCAAAGACATGTACAACGTTATGCCTACATTGGACTAACATTGATTACAGAGTTGATTCCGATTACTAATTAGAATTTGAGCGACTGTGTACCTTTGTCAGTAAAGTTTTCTTTGACACTTTCTCTGTCCAGACTCACATATGTAGCTGATACTCTAAAGTGTGTAAATTCATTTAGAGAGGCCAAAAACAGAGTTAAACTCCATGTAAATGTTCACATGCTTTTCCTATAAAGCTAATTTTGACAGAACACAAAGTTTTAGTAATAATCCTTTTCAATAGACAATAGTTCAAACATGGATGTCAGTGTAAAGAAGCTACAACTTCTAAAATACTGATGCGTTATTGTGACATCTTCAACTCAGCAGTGCAGAAGATTTATACAATCGCCACAGTTTCAAGGAGGGCACTCAAAATTAGTGTCACCGATTCAGTATCCGACCAAGTGTGAAATAGGGTCATGATCTCCCCTTCTGTTCTTGAGTCATCGTGTTAAATGATGCCCAGAAAAATGCTTTTGCAGAACATTTTAATGTCACATTAAAGCTGACCTTTAACCCTTTAGATATAAAATGTCATCACTTTATCTTTTTATCATGTTATACATGTGGGTGAAATTTTGTAATAATTAAGAGAATTGTTGAGGTCTGGCCAAAAACGTGTTTCGTGAGCAAATTCTGAATCAGTTCATCCTTGAGTCCAGGTGAACGTTTGTGCCACATTTTTAAAAACTGCCTCAAGGCGTCCCTGAAATATCGTATTCACAAGAATGGGACACAAGGACAACCCAAAAGCATGATGCCTCCGGCCACAGCTGGTGCTCGCATGGATGCATAAAAACAAAGCTCAAGAGAATCCCGGATACCTGCTGTGCTTACCCTGTAGCGAGAAGGCAGCCAACTCCACCGCTGTGTCAAATGGACATTCTAGCCTACAGATACAGAAATGCAAGAGTCAGTGACAGCAAAATTAATAAACCCAAAACACTGCCACAGGCTAACAAAGTTCCCTGTGACTTTCACTGAGGCCTAATCGTGTCTGCCACTTCCTGCATGTATTCAGTCCAACAATTAAAATAATAGTAATATCCTGCGCAGTAGAAAACCAATACATAAAGCACAATCACATTCCATTTAATGAGTAATGCAATTCTGTTCCACTGACCAACATGAAATCCTGTAAGGCTCTTAAACTAACATGGCCATAACACCAAACACAGCTGATGAATTCATGTTTAAAGGGATTAACAAGTAATAAAAGTAATGTGTCTTCTTGCTCGATTAAAACGTTACACATAGGGCTACTTAATTGGATCAAAAGCAGTAACTGACAACAATGGTTGTTGAAGTGTCAGAAGAATACAGATTTGAAATATTTAATTGTGGGTTTTTTTCAACTCATCTTACTTTCACCTCGAAATAATCGGACAACATACCCACTTACAAGATGTTGAACACACATGGTAGCAGAAAGTCTGAACTACACAATGACACATTTAGGGCCCTTAGGTTGTTTCAGAGTGGAAAAAATACAGTTTCTGTATAATATTAAGGGAGAACAATTCCAGGGGCTTTCTAGTAGTGTTAATTAAGTTTGCTTGTCTTAATGGCACTTACAATTGCTTACTAACAGCACCTCAACTGGTAAATGACAAATTATGTAACTGAGAAGCCAACACCAGTTCTTTATATGTGACGGTTAAGTTAACTATATCTGTCTGTCTGGCTTTTTTCTGTATACAGCACTTAATGAAGGAAGGAGACAACGGAGTTACAATGCAAGGAAATTACATACTTGCCACTGAGGATGTCATGCTTTAACTGTAGCACAAACAGGTATCTGGAAAAAAAAAACACAATTACTAGACAATTGTTAGTAAAACTTTTATGGAATGTGATAAAGATCCAGCCATTTATGCCAATCTGATAGCAAGAAATAGAGAAGCAAAAAGCATTGTCTGTTTTTGAAATAATGCCTAAAACTGAAATGCTTCAACAGAGTTTCTCCTGATTCTGAATAGGAGGTGACTGTGTGCAACAGTAAGCACGACTGGTTCTCGTACAGTAACGGCAATGAGTGTTTGTCATCGTATGACAGCAATCTATGCATTATTTTCACATGGCGTTTAAAATGTGAGCTTTAGAAAGCGACCTGTAGAGTTCACCTGTGTGTGTCTTGACTCACCTTGTGAGCTCCTCGTGCAGGTTGTTCGGTTCTGAGGAGTAGAACTTGACTCTCATGTGAAGGCAGTATGGTGGGCCAACTAAAAGACAGATTGAAACAACAGCTGAATAAATGTAATAATGCTAGCCAGTACTTAAATCAGGGTCGTTATGAAGGATAGTTTAATATACAGAAAATATTTATGCAACCCCGGTGACGGATAAAGAAATGGGTAGAGGTAGGGCCTCTGTAATACTTACTTTTTACTTGCTTTTTGATACTTTTTGTAACATCAAGCCAATGCTGAAACAAGAAGGTAATGACAATTAAAACAATACATTTGGCCGTGTGTTTTTTCTATACCTGCCTTTAGCGAACACACAAACATGAAACATACATGCAGAATGGATCCACAAAAACTAAATCTAAGTTAATGAAAAGCTCAAATCTTGTAGAGTCAGTGTTCTGCTCTGTGCGGTAATTGTTCTTGGAAGTTCAGGCTCTATGAGGCATGAACAATGTCAAGAAGAGGAGGTGGTTTTGTGTGTCCATGCGTAAGTCAGAGAGAGTAAGAGAGAGAGAGAGAGATAACACAGGAACTCACGGCACTCTCCTGTCTCCTCTCCCCCACATTCCTCATTACAGCCCTCCCTCTCTCAGTCTTTCTCAGCTTCAATACACTTCTTCTGTTTCCCTCCCTTCTGCTTCATCTTTCCTCCCACCAGTCCTACCTCCTCCCACGGCCTTCACAGTGTCACTGTGAAGGAACAGGGTCAGTGTCAGACCAATGACTGAAAACAGCTTGTGTAAAAGGACAGCCTGACTCCCAGTGCTGACAAAGGTCCCATAACCAATCCTTTTAGTTCATTCACTGAAAGGGAAAGTCCATATGCCAAGCCTTCCTACAAACAGGTGAAGTGATATGGAGTGAAATTGAAAGACTGGCTAAAAAAAATGACAAAAACACTTGCCAAACCCTAAAATAATCACATTACAGAGTAGATATTTTAAATAATATTGGACTGATGTTTTGTAATTGGAGAAACCACCAGTCATAATATATTATTTTTCAAAACTGTTCAACCTATAGTATGGCATGAAACAAAAGATCAAGAGTTTAGATTAACAATAGTGTAAAGTTCATCTACATTCTTACCGGCACTTGTGCCGAATCCATGAAGCGCAGTCCGAAGTAGTCTTTCTCTACAATGTCCAGATGGTACATGATCTGCTCAAACAGTTCCTCACCTTTGGCTTTTTTCTGATCAGAGAAACACACATAAGAAACAAATGACTTGGGTATCTAAGTGGCAAATTGCCTCACATACAGTCGTGAAGCAAGCATCTGCTGTAAATTAATTGTATTGAAAAGAATAAAATTATGAATGAGTATGAATATGATACCGATGGTGATAGGCATTCACCCTCAAAACAATCTCAGAATGGTGAGTATATCAGTAGAGTCCTCAGCAAACTGCTATCGCATAATAATATAGGAAACTGCAACTGCTTCTGATAATTCTGGATGGTTAATGCATGGAGTGGTTGTGTCCACAAAACGCTTAAAAATTGTGAAAAAAAACTATTAGCATTTTTCATAACAACTTCAAATGTCTTGAGTTGTCCAAACAACAAAAATCCAAAACATATTTAATTTAATGTCATGGGTGACAAAGAAACAGGATCACAAGCTCACACATATCACAAGCTAGAACCTTCAAATACTGATATTTGCTTCAGAGTTTGTCAATAAAATGGCTAAAATAATTATTCCATTATCAAAAAAGTTGCAAATTAATTTTCTGTTATTCGACTTATCAATTGATGTCCCAGTCACTGCATGTCTAAAATTAAGAACATTAGAGGAAACGAATGAAAACTCCATACATCTGATTAATTTAAGAAGTTCATTAAATGAAAAGATCACTTTCATCTTTGGTCTTAATAAATGTTTCAGCCTCTTTTTATGTATTTTTACATCTCTCCAAAATATCATTTTGACTGATGATTTCTTTAAGTATTACATAGTATCCATACTGTGTTTTTAAGGAACTTAAATAGAGAGGGGATGCGAAAATATGAACATCACGTTCTCAGAATCTGCATAGGTGTTGCCCTGTCAGACAAGGCTGTACCAGTTAGTGCCTGTGTTCTGCCTGGAACTGGGAAATCTCTCTCATACGTGCACTCATACTTTCACATACACACACACTCAACTTCCAAACTCTACCAAGAGGCACAGTGACAGCATTGCTATGGTAACGTGGGTGTAAGTGCCCCACACACCCAGGGGCTGAAGAAGTGGGGTGGCTGAATACATCATGTGATCATCTGGCTCTGAAGACCCTTCACTATGCAGGAAAGATGCCATCTAAGATCAGTCTGCAGCTGTATCTTCTCTTTTCATCTTGGCTTTTGCTTTTGATTAATAATTTCTTTATCGCTATTTACTTTTGCACAAACATTGATATGGCTGACTTTTTACTTTTTCCATCCTTTTTCTCACAGCAACTATAGTTGCAAACAGTAAATTTTGCAAGCCTATCTAGTCATGCCAGTCAAGTGACTGTCTGGCTAGAGGTCGAGTCTGATAATGATAAGAGCAACATTAATGCAACAGAGGAAGGTAATTTTTGTAGGCCTGTGGTTGGGCCCAACCACTGCAACAACTAACATTATAATCACTCGCAAGAGCTTACAAGTTCCTTTTACGGCTCTTTTTTGGAATGAACAACGTAACCTTAAAATAATACTTAAAACATATTTATTGTAAATGTAAATATTGCAACTGAAATTACTCTGTTTGAGCAACGACTACATACAGAATATCAGACACAGAAATAAGGGAGGTGGTTAAGAAAGGAAAACTATGAATGAGTGGGTGCCCTTATAGACACACACACTCTCTCTCTCTTTCTCACACACACCCCAAGAGAGTTCCTGGGCAGCTGAGGGAGGCTGGCCCCATGCTAACTGGCATAGCTGACAAGGCATACCACTCCCCTACAGTACCCAGGGAGAGCGAGTACAAAGGACGCATTGTCTCTATCTGTGTGTGTGTGTGTGTGTGTGTGTGTGTGTGTGTGTGTGTGTGTGCGTGTGTGCTGCACCCAAGGCCTTGTCATGGTCCTTGCAGTATTGTTCAGCTGTTTGCAGACTTTCTGTCTGCCTCTGAGCACACAGTCCTGCCTCTGAGACATTCTGTCACATTATTCAAGTCACAACCTAAGTATGTAACCAATGATCTCATGAGCTGCAACTTATCAAGTCCATTAAATCAACCAGGAATGCATCCGTTCAAAAAGGACACCAACACAATGACTTGGACAGGCAGAAAGAACACAACAAAATGGTGCAGTTTGGTGGATGCTATTGTTTACTTGACTCTACTCTTGACTCATTTAATGTAAAATCAGTAAAGCATCCATGTGCTAAGTTTTCTTTGGGCTACAAATCTAGGAAGCAGGTCAATGGAGGTGACAGGGTGAGTGGCTGTATGTTGTGAGTGAGTGTGTGTGTGTCTCTAGGGGGTTAAAAAAGACAGGGAAGTAAATACATTTAAAGTAAGGAATGTGAATCATAAGGCTGTGTGGACATGGATTCTGCCAAACAGAGGTATCCCTTGGCAACAACTTTGGGTGGCCTTACATACTAGTAGGGACACACACAAACACACACCCGTATGCACACAGAGCTGGAAAAAGCACTAAAAGTCCTGAGTTCTATTCACTTTCAGATTGTGACTGTGTATTTACAACCACTTGAACATTTAAAAAGAATAAACAAACCGTACCGTTGAGAAGGGGGTTCCCCTAAATTTCTGCCAGCCTGAGCTCCGCTGACAACTATTTAGCTGGCACTTGGGGCCAGATGCACCATTTTCCACACATAAACTGCTATTTATCAAAGAATAATGTGCATTGAGGATGTGTGCACACTTAAAGCATACAAACTGCTTTTTTAGAGCCAGCTGTGAGTGAAATAATGAAAAGAAATGCTACAATATGAAAGACATTCATTTGGTAAAGTGTTGCCTATTTTTGCCAGTTTCTTTTATAGTTATTCTCAACTGTGATGTAGCCTAATTTTAAAGTATTTTTTTTTTTAATAAGAAATACAAATGATTTACTGATCATGTATACAATGTTTTGAATACCACTGGTACGAAGGTCTACATATATGCAGGCACTGTAGAAGGACGTAACAGCTATGTTATGAGGTTAAGGGATGTTTCACACGTTTTACTAATGTATAGGCCCATTAGCGTCGCTTTCTTTTGAGTGCATCCAGAGCATCTGCAACTGACATTCCCCCTGCCTGAGCCAGCTGATTTGCCTCCCTACACATACTAATGGGATTAAATTAAATCGTTATACAGTTCTTCTAGACATCTCAAGAGTTACCAGATAAAACAGATCAAATTTAGATAACAAAAATAAATACCATTGAAAAAAATAGTCATTTTGCATGGTCTGTAAGCTCAGAAAAATGTACTGATTATTTTGCAACTGCTCTTTATCCAATGATTATATGAAGGGGAAATGCTTTTTGGGTCAGTGTGTATCAAGTGAAAATTGCAGAAGGTGTATTTATGCAGTTTGGTCACTACAAAGAAAATCGCTGCACAGCCCATCGCTGTTCCTGGAGACTTGCAAAAAGAGAGAAAGGCAGTGTTAGCTTGTGCAATTTTTAAAGATGAAATTGCACTGCTGGCTTTAAAGGTTAATTAGAGTTAATTATAAATATGCACTTTTCTTAATGAATCTTTTATTTTATTGATTTCATACTTGAACATAGCCAGCTCAGAGTCCTCTCTTATTTATAGCATGCTCCATTTAGGTGCATTCATTGTACATACAACAAGAACTATGGCATATCAGGCACTTTTCAACGTATTTTTGCAAAGATGAAAAAAATTCAAATGAGTGGTGGAGAGGGTACAAATCTCAATGGCAAAATTATGTTTGTGGGTGTTTTTATATCCTTCTGTATTTATGGCTAACTGTAGGAATTAAAATGAGTCTCAAAACCACGGCTGCACAATTATTGAGATCTATAGAGCAGATCCAGGTATATGTGCAGTTTTATAAATCAGGCGAAAAGAGCATGTATTCATTTTACAGTCTTTTTGTGTACACACAGTTTTAGACTTGAACCCACACACGGTTTTATGCATCTGGCTCCTGGTATTATGGAACCAAATCATTAACTGTGTAACATAAGTCATAATCCAATAAGTTAACTTTAACTTTTTCTCAAAGACTATTTAACCAGATGATAGTTTTGTATGAAACATAGAAAGCTTGAAGCTGCAAGGTGAAATGTTTCTCTGTAAACAGGCTGAATTTTGTTCTGTACCATCAGAATGTTTGTGCATATTCATAGTGTTCCTCTAATAGAAGTTCAGTTCCCTGCGTTAGCATAATAGTAGGAACAGTTCAAACAGAATAACAAAACAAAGAAAACCAACAACCACTGACACTATCAAGGCTCCCAAGAGTGAAGAAACAAAAGTTTTCTTTACTCAGCTCTCTTAGCTAGACACAATGCCATCGCTCTAGCTAACATTTCCCAGTAGGATACTGCTACAAAGGGTAAAACACACTTTTATCTGGATTTCCTCAAATACACCAAATTTTTTTAACCTAACACATGTACATATTCTACAAGAATGACAGACAGAAAATGCACATACCTACATTTTAAAAATATGCCTCTGTTATTGCACTTGTATTGCATGTACTGGTATTTTATTGTACTGCTTCTGGCAATATGGGAGGACCTCCCCGAGGGAAGCAAAAACACTGAGCACAAGGCTGTTAACATCTTATTTTAACACCTCCTGTATAAACAGATATGAATACAGTGAGGAAATGAACACAGCTTGGATGCAGAGCTTAGGTTTGTAATGACCGACCCACCGGTGGGACATTGCTTGTTATGAGTTTATCAAAGGGAGGCCCTCCAGTTTCAGTAGGCACCACAGTATCTGTCAACAGACACTGCTCTTTATTATGCAAGCTTTAATATAATGAAGGGCATGAACACTGGCAAAACAGAGAGGAGAAATTTCTACTTCCATTTATTTAAGTTTCAAGGAGAAACTCTTTTCAGCCAGAAAAAAAACTCCCAAGACTGCCTACTTTCAAAGTATTTAGAAAAAAAGGTCAGTAAGTACAGGATGACACCAAAATTTTTTTAAAAAATTGTTTTAGAAACGCATGGACAATATCTTTTTAAACGCTTTTTTTTGTTTGTTTTTTATAATCATCCATCATCTGTAACTAAAAATGTTCACAGTTCTTCCCTGGTTTTGTGGAAATACTACTGATGGCATCAGCACTGAAAACATGACTACAGGACTGAGCAAAGCTTGAAAATGGTGTGTTTTTGTTGCTGCGCTACCACTTAGAGAGGGTTGCATGATAAGACAGAAGAGTTTGCAAAAGCTATCTACACGTCCAACTGGGGGAGGGGAAAATCAAAAAGAAGTTCTTTTTAAAACCCAGCAACAAGCCATGGCCCTGTTGAAATAAGTAGAAATCCATTTGAATTTCAAAGATTTCTTCAGGCAAACATCAAATGCCTGAGAGTTATAAGGTATGAAGTAAACTTAGCCTAGA
Organism: Amphiprion ocellaris; assembly: GCF_022539595.1. NCBI lineage: Eukaryota > Metazoa > Chordata > Actinopteri > Pomacentridae > Amphiprion > Amphiprion ocellaris. The sequence goes on from NC_072776.1 coordinate 17,659,746, forward strand.
GCAAAATCAATTAACTCCATCAACAAAATGGGTAATAAGAAAAATCACAACAAACACTGGTGAAAAAGCCTCGGGAACTATCCAGTTTGCAAGACTGTGAAGAAGAGAGTACGAGTCAGACGGAGAGAGTATGAAAGAGAAACAGTCCAAGCAGATAACATTCCACTAGAAGAAAGTCAGAATAAGAATACAGTGCACCCTCTCTATGCACACAATACTGAGCTGATAGGAAGGATTACATGTTACGGATTTGGCAGGTCTTACACTTCGAGTAGACAGGCTCAAAGTTGTGTGACATCACTTGTGAGACATGCTGAATAAAATGCATTCCTGCCAAGCAGGCTGGGAAGGAATTCTGTAATGCTGGGTGGTCATAGGCAATGATCTTTCACTTTTAGTTGAGACTGATTATATAAAGAGTGAATGAAAGGGAAGACTTTATGTAGGGGAAAAAGATATGGCAATAATGAGACAAGATTTTCTCCTTATCACACCTTCTTTGTAATTTATGTTAGACAGATTGATTTCAGGATAAGGTTAATACCAGACTGGCCTCACTGAAGTCCGACAGTTTAAATGCATGGAATGCCTACAGAAGCGTGAAGTAGCAAAATCTGTGAGCCATGGGAAAATAAAGATTAAATGAGGGAGAAAGATTCACATTAATGCTTTCGATTAAAAAAATTCAGTCACTGTATTGTTGTACAACTACAACACTACATCATATTGTTCCCCAGTCAAGGCTAGAAGTTGATCAAGAGAAACAAATAATGTAAAATGAGAAATTTCTACAGATAAGATGCATGAAAAAGGAGAAAAATAGTGAGGGAAAAACAGAAGAAGGTAGCAGTGGGAGGAGTGAAGTTCTGCTCTGTGTTCACTTGGTGATGAGCCAAACATGTCATGTGTTGCTGTCATGTGATTAAGTGTGTTCTGCAGAGAGGATCATGGAATTACAGGTGATCAGCACAAGCACCACATACACACACTTCATAGGCTTAACAGGACTGCTCCACTGACATAGGCACACAGTGGTCACTAGAACACTAATTTTGCTTTCCAACTGTCATATTGCCACACCACTACTTTCAGTAATGTAGAACGCCTATTTGACAGCAATTTCTCACATTGTATTACAACAGCAGAACAGTATGCAACGACAAGCAAAGACAAAGAGAATGCATCACAGAACATACTATACAAGCTTGCATACCCATCCAAAAACCATGCCAGTTTTGCTTTAAGAGTGATCTATTTTTCTGTACATGTCCTCTAAGCACACACACAAGCATCACTACCTAGTAGTCTTAAGAATTAATGAGGAAAATAAGCTTCAAATATTTGCAAACGTCTTTACCGGCAGGTCAACGCTGACATCTGTCCCGTCCAGTAAGGACACACGGCAGGTGATGATAGATTTCGCCTCCCCAGCAGCAGGGATGTGCGTCGTGGCTCGTTGGGCCTCTCGTAACCGGGCTTTCTCTGCATGTTTCCGGATGGAGCGTCGCCCCAACGTCCTGCGCAGGAAACTCAGCATGATGGGGGAGAGGGAGGGAAACAGGATTGTACCTGGAGAGAAACAGAGTAGAGATTAAAAGAGAGAAGAGAAGAAGTTATGGTCGAACTGTCAAATACTAGTATCACAGAAACAAATACTAAGTGTTTATGTGTGAGAACATGCTGTATTACATTGTTTTGTGCACAACTTTGCAACGTCAATTAGCAGGTAGTTAATTATCCAACATGAATACCTGAAATTAAGTGGGAAAAGGTGAACCTGAAAACTGACAGGTGTGCCATTCTGACTTATGTTATCATAGATAGATAGATAGATAGATAGATAGATAGATAGATAGATAGATAGACAGATAGACAGATAGATAGATAGATAGATAGATAGATAGATAGACAGATAGACAGATAGATAGATAGTCACTATCTAATGTTTTGCGGCCTAAAGAGGTATCACAATGGGCTACCTAATAGGCCGGCAAGTATCTGTTTACATCTGATATCACTTTGTATAATGTGATGTTAACTAAGCTGAGAGAGGAAGAAATAGTAACTATTATGAAGTGAATTTAATTATGAGTCCCAGAAACCGTTTGCTGTCATCTCACGGTTATCTTGATTAACAGTAATAGTTAATGGTAATAGACCAATATATTGAATTGTCAGTGTTACACAGAGGTAGCTTCTATATCAGAGCTGGCTTGTAGTTTAAAACAATACTTTTCTGTGCAACGTTACTCGACAAATACATAAAGCGAAATACCGTTAAGTAACACGTAAGATAGTTGTTTGCCAGCTAGCTAAATTCACCTGATAAAGTAAGCTAGCGATGCTCGACCTCGAAGATGTGTAAACCTACTATTTGCGGTTTCAGGTCAGCAAATAAAGATGGCCTGTTCTCTCCAGGCGACTAAAACCTCTCACAAATTCTGAAACATACTCGATAATATGTGACTCAACTCCATGTGCAATAGTCTTTTTTTAAAAAAAATAGACAATTTAAGCTTAGCTTTACTGATAACTCTGTTAGGGCCTGAAGTACCTGGTGTGGGAACGGCAACAAGTGTGCGCTTGTTTCAACTCTGCGAGCTAACCGCTAGAAACGAACGCCTCACATAATCATGACTCCGGCCGTGCGAGTGTGTCCCGTGCAGCAAAACAAACACCTCGTTCAGCTCCAACATACACTTGCTCCGCAGCCACTTGTGGCTCCGTCTGGATGATGGGCTACTTACAAAAACCTCCTCGTAGGAATTCACGGTGAAAGCACGTCCGCTTGCATTGTAGACGACTAAACAGGAGCCTCGTACATTTCCACAGTTTGTAACTTGTTTCTTTTATTTAGTTTTTTTTCTTGTTTTTATTCCAGCTCGCTGCCTCTGTAGGGTATTTTTCTCTCCCTGGTCCCAACAAAAAGTAGGAGGCAGGCTCTGCTCAGGATGTGGCGTCACAACAAATCCCGACAAAAACTTGATTAGCATTTTTAAAGAGACAAGCCTGTTTTCAGCAGATACCAGTACAGCTACATTTAGGTTATTTTCTTTTCCTAACCGAACAACCAACACTTAATTATATATGCTTTGGTAGTTTATTTGTAATAATTTCGGTTGTATTGTCATTTATTAAAACGAAACCAGAGAAAATCGCTTCTAAGCTGGTATACACGATTCAAATTAAATGCATAAACACTTCATGAAATAGTTCTCTTGCTATTTAAAAGCTACAGGGTTGAAGCACTGAATTTCTCATTCATTTTCTGATTTTAACCGTATTCTGCAGCACATCTCCATTTGACAACAGCGGCCCCGTCTGGTTGGTCTAAGAAACGCTGGTTTCTAAATGTGACTTATTTTGAAGGGCAGCATTTTGTGTGTTCAGAACATAGACTGTCTGTGGTACAGAAGCAGTGTTTTTTTTTTTTTTAAAGAGTTCCTAATCTTGTAAACTACCATTTGAAATATTTTAGGAAAGGCACTAAATCTCCTGACTTCTCACCCTAATAATTCATGCTAATTATTAAATATGTAACATTATTCTTACTGCAATTAAGTCGATTTTATCTCATGAAAATTTACACATCTTTTGATTTTTTCACTCTTCCAATCTGTGCTAGTTGAAAGCCTTGCCATGCATCGATGCCAAATTTCCTATATGTTCAGCAAGCAGTATTTTTATATGTATAGATGTGGACATTGGTGGAGATTTCTTTGGAGGACACAGTATATGTCCCCCTCAGTATATATAATTATATATCCATTAAAATCAAGTTAAACTGGTTACTTAACCCAAACAAAAGGGGACGGAAAAGCAAACAATGCCCATATGTGCAGGGATAAGAACATATGAGAGCATCTGATCTAAAAGAGAGAATAAATATTTAAAAGCACGACAGAATGCCTGAGCAATTTGGTCTTTTGTGTGCTGATTTGTCACCTGCTGGCTGTTTTTGCATCTTCCTTTACATAAATAGTCAATTCAACCATGTAGAAGGTGCACAAATTGGTGCATAGAAATTCGCCAGAGTGCAGGAAAATAAATCTCCTGCCGAAGGACATTTTGCTGTATGTGGACAATATAATGGCAGATACAGTATGTTTGTCCTTTTGCCCTCAGCAGTTTCTAGATATGCTGCATACAAACAGCCTGTGCTCTGCCACAAGGTACTGGTAAGCTCATCCTAATGCAGCACGCCTACCATTTGCTGATATATATTCTGGTTGTATCTGTACACTGATAGATTAAAGTATCCCTCTTTGAATTGTTGCAGGGCTTAAAGTGAGCACTGGCATATTTCAGAATGTATGGCAACTATCAATACAGAAGATCTGAGATGTAACACTAGCGCAGTTTTTGTGTCTATTGTGTTTATACTCGTGTTAAACTGTGTATTTAGTCTTTGCTATGATAGCACATATAGTAGTATATTTTGGGGTTAATGCACAGTATCAGCTCCCATTGTGGCATTTTGCTCAGTACTATGGAATAAAAAATGAGGTGAGATCTAAAGTCTCCTTTTTTCATCAAATCCTCTGACTTTATTAATCTTTAATGTTTACAGGGTTTCTGCAGAGATCAGCCAGTCAAATTTAATGCTTTTTAATGCCATTTTAATGCTATACTGTAAAAATTTTAATGCCACGACAGTGAACACAACAAATTACACGGGTTTGTTTTTTTGTAAAAGATGATTTTTAGATGAAAACTGTCCCTACATTTCACTATTTCTGAATTCGGAAACCACCCCTGACCGCTCATGGGCTGTAGTCATTCTCTGAAATCCACTTTTTCTGGCCATTTTTGCAGGAATTTGTGTTTCCCCGTTTCCCAGCTCTCATCCACCTCGTCCAGCCTGCCGGCCACTTTAATCCTCCTGTTGTCCTCATTTATGGGCACTAAAAAATATTGTTTTCATGTCTGAAAAAAATCCAAAAATTCAGCAAAAAAAAAATTCCCCAAATTTTTGAAAATTAGCAAAACCTTCAGGAAGAAAATTCCAATAATTCCATAAAAGTTTCCCATAAAAGTTTTATTTAAAAAAAATCCCCCAAATTTGGCAAGAAAATTCTTGTATTTTTTAAAAATGAGTAAAAATCTTCCAAAAAAAGCTTAAAATATGTAAAGTGATTACATATACATCAGTAAAACTTTTAATATTTTCTTTAAGAACATTCACAAAAAATCAACCAAAATCCAGTGAATTTCGCTGATTTTTTTTTAGAATATCACCACCAAAAAATGTTCAAAAACTTCCCAAAAATGTTGAAAATGTGGACATCAGAAGTTTCAGGGTGAAAATATATTTTTTTCCACATTTTCAAACTTTAAAACGGGTCAATTTTGACCCGCAGGATGACACAAGGGTTAAAAACATGCAGTTTTTAGCAATCGTACCCAACCGGCTAGAACAATTAGCGCAATGCTTCGGCATGTTTATGCAGATGCACATCTGACGAATCGCAGTATATAATTATATATTATTATTGTCAAAAGTTTCTTGAAAACTGCAGAAAGAATTTATAATGCTACTGAGAATCAAATTTAATGCTTTTTAATGCCATTTAAGGCTTTAATATTCGCAAAATCAACGTAATGACTACTAATGTTTTTTAATGCCCTGCAGAAACCCTGGTTTAGGACAACAGTGAGGGATCTGTTTGTACCGCAGTGTTTCACTAAAAAACCTACTTATACATTTTCCTTACAGTTTATTAGTTCTTCTTTTTTTTTGATGGCCTTCTTGCTAGCGCTATTTTCTTTCTAGCCTGCTATAGGCTTCACTCTGTGGTAAAATCTAAAAAATTCTCATTGAAGTCTTCAGCACTGGTGCCATCTTTTTCATCTGCTCACTGCTCTCTCTCTCTCTAACGTTGCCCAACCTCACTTTTACAGTGTGGAAAAGCAAGGTGATCTGAAGCCACGTCTCCATGCTTTGACAGACAAGCTTTAATTGTTCATAATCAAGCTTATAGACATGTCCAAAGCACCGTAAAACCATGATACCAGAAAGAAACAAGCAACTGAGGACAAAGGTTTTTATGACACAGGTAGGAGTTAACCAAGGGTATAATACGGTAAAACATTTGTCATTATTTTGCGGTTCATTATATATACACTCGCTGTTATAGATTCAAATAAAACAAAATTTTTTTCCGAAATAGCAGTCTTAAAATACACACCATTTGTGTCACATTTGAATCATCCAAAGGGAAAAACAGAAAATAAAAACAAAATCTTTCTGCTCACAAAGGATTTTCCCTTTTATTTTAAAGATTTTTTTTCATATACAACATTGTATTTACACGGTCTAGTATTATTTACACAAAATTAACAAGTGGCACTGTGTAGTTAGGAGTTCTTTTTCTTGTTCCCTACAGGTGTCTTATTTTCAAACAAAATAAAAATGATAAATTAAAAAAAAAAGAACAACTCATTTTAACAATGCTTTATGTCTCTAACTTTTTTTTTCCAGTAGCACTACCTGCCACTCAGCCTTCTACAAAGTGCTGCTCCTCCCCTATCCAACTAGAACTGTCATCATCTTTACAAAAATACAGCTAACCCGAGCCCTTCCCACGTCTCATCCCCTCCAAACTACTTCAGATCAGTACCCTAAACGCACAGACAGTACCAATTATGTGTCAACAACAAAACACTTTGAACACAGACAGCTCGTTGCTGGATGTTTTGTGCAGATGGAAACTCTGGCAGCCCTGAATGATCAATTCTTAACTTTTCACCGCAAAGGGGGCGAAGGGTTACATTTCTTGTTAGAAATTCTCAAGGTTTTTTGAACTTGTGATTGATGCAACTTCGTCCGAAAATGTTGTCCGTTAATTTATTTCGATTTGCCTGGCCCGGCTGCCAAATACAAAAGCCAGTGTTTTTTTTTTTTTTTTTTATCCCTTCTTTTTGTTTGATTTTTGAGCTCATACATGTTGGGCCTGCAATGTATTTGTCAATAACAGAAAAAGTTAAAACCGGATATTCAGTCAGCCATTCACTGACGAGCCTCGGTTTGTCTTTCTGTAGGAAACAAGCTGTTCGATACTGTGCTACTGTACCCACGGTATTCCGCTCAGATGTGTCATTTGCCTCGAGGCCATGCAGAGAGAGTGGGATCTATGTATAATGATCCAAAAGAGAGGCATCGGGGGAAAAACAATGAGAAGAATGGACTGTGGATGTTGCGTGGGCTCTGCAGAAACAACTGAAGGATGTTAGGCCGATTTTGGGAGAGGGATGCAGTACAGGAGAGATTAAGAAAAGAAAAGGAGGAAAGCAGATTCTAGGCTCTTCTTGATCCCACCTCTACATGTGGCAAAAGTATGATTCAGCTGCTTGAAAGGGAGGTATGAGCACGGTGTGAATTGTTTCACAGGCAAAGATTCAACCTGGATTTAAAACTTTTCAAGAAGGCTCTGTGTTTTTTTTCTTCAAAAACTTGAGATCATGTTAGATTAGGTTTGTGGCTTTATGGCACAACCTTTCATTCCAGTTAACAGATAAGCAGGCTTAGACCAGACAGCTAACAAACTACATGTTAGAAATGGCAGAGGAAGAGAGAGGGAGTACGCACACGCACTCTGTCACACACACACACACACACACACAGCAGTAGGGTTTGTCCAGCAGAATCCATTGTAGGAGCCAATGACAGCAGGTACTGCAGCAGCCGAGAAGAAAAATACCTCAAATTAAGAAGAGGCCTGCTCCATATACCACACTTCCATATGAGAAACACAATGACAGCTTAACCTGTACTTGAGCAAAACCAAAAATAAAAGATTCAACAACCAACTTGATATTGGGTCTTGTGAGCTAAAAATGCATCATCATTTAGTCTCTTTTCACTCATTAACACATCATCATGACTTAAAAACAGCACATGCCTTAAAAATGATGAAGAATCATTGGGAAAGATCAATGAAGAAAATAAAACTATCGATTGAAGGTTCTGTTTGTGCTGCTTCTTTGAACTGTTCTCCGGCAGACAGATTTAGATCAAATTACACAGCAATGGTAGATTTTAAGCTCCGCTCCAGTGACCTCTCAATCCCACTGTAGGCCATTGAGTAAAACAAAAAGTCCAGTTTTGTCACATGATCCGTCAGTCTCAACTTAATGTAAGTAGGTTTGCTTCTGTTTCCAGGTTGCAAAAGTTTGGACCCACTGCATGTTAAACAAAAAAAAGTGGTGAGATCAATGGAGGGAGCTAGTAAAGTTCATTCACACTAAGGTTGAGATCAGTTCACTGTCAATGCAGTAAGCAACTATTCTGTCAAAGTTTGGGGCAAAAACGAAATACTGATTGCATAAAACTCCTAGCAGCCTTTCAACCACTTCAGAAATAATGATGTAGGTGTCTGACCTCTACTTGTTTTTTTCCATCATAATGACCCGTGCAAAGAAAGCAAGAAATATTTGGGTTGCATAAAGTGGATCAACATTTGCTCGTTGTGTTCAGAGGGAAGCTGTAGGTCTTTAGATAAAATGGAAACTTTGCTGTCAGTGTCTGGCTCAAGGACACATCGGCAGGTTTAAAGTCACTGCGATGAATTTGAAAAAAAGAAATGAACTGACCTCAGCCTTGTTTAGATTGTAACTCAGTGAGGCTGTGTGTCTACTGGGGCCTCTCGTTATGACACCGTTTCATTCTCTTGTATTGAAATATACATGTTGTTGAGCAGTACACACTGTGAGGACGACTTATCTGAACTAATCGCTGTGACTAGGAACAAAAGTGGGAGAGGTCCCCGGTAAACACTGGCCCTGAGGATTGTAAACCAGTTATGTTGATCACCACACCAAACGACGGCCACTTGTGTTGTGTGTCTGTAAGCTCAAATACACAGCACAAAGCAGGATAAAGTATCTGACTTGCCACAGCATTGAACAAGAGGTGAGACACAAAGTGCTTTCAGCTGTCCATCTGTCAGTCTGTGCTGTCAGAAACTTAGACAAGAAAGCTGAGAAAGATAAAAAAAACCAAGTACAATAAATTAAATCACTGTTTTTTTCCCCCACAAAAAGCAAAAGAAATAAAGAAGTAGTTAGAAGAAGAGGAATCACACTACTTTACTACCTAGGATTTAATCAGGAAAGCATGAAGCTCTAGACTCATACAAACAAAACATACAACTTTTTTTGTTCAGTGGACAGGGTTTGACACAAACTAAAACACAATAAATACTCTTTCTGAGGAACAAAAGATAAGGTATATCTCTTTATCAGCTAAAAGGACACTAAAAAAAAGGCAGGTCTGTCTGGCAGACTCACTCAGAAGGGGACAGGGCGACCCTTTGGGTAAAAAAAGAGGGGCAGAGAGCTTTCCATCCACGGGGGCAGCCCTTCCCCTTCGTACTTATGGCACTACAGCGATTCCCCATCCTCATTTTATTCTCTCGTACTTGTAACTTTTTACTCTTTGTATACTTTTTTTCTATACCCTGATCATACAATATCCCCTACTGGTACCTATTCAACACAGCTGGATTTCTGTTTTTATTTGATCTTGTCCATGATTTTCACGTTTGTTTGTATTTGTCTTTTTTTCCATTTTTGTCAGCATAAAGTGCAACAGTGCTTTTGTTCTCTCCTCTGGCCACCTGGCCTCCTCCTGGTAATCCACGAAGACCTGCCCAGAGGTCAAAGGTCACGGGTTAGCAGGGCCAGGGTCAGGGTCAGGGTTCACGCTGGTCTCGCTTGTAACGCTGGTGGCGCTCGCGACACTCGGCTCCTCCACTTCCTCCTCCTCTTCTTCCTCTTCCTCCCCCTCCTCCGTCACTTCTCCCACATCCAGCACCTCCACTTCCTCATCATCATCGTCCTCTTCATCCAGTTCTCCTTCCAGCAGCTCCACCACAGCCGCCTCCCCTTCCTCTGTCGCTGCTGACTCCTCTCTCTCTTCTCCCGCTTTCTGCTGCTCTTTCTTCTCCTCCTCCATCTCGTCGTTCGCCTTTTCTCTCTGCTGGTAGACGACTGTCTTCAGTGGTTTGACCAGACCTTCCTCGTAGACTTTCAGGATAGCCTCACACACAAAGCGGTACTGGCTCTGATTGAATTTTTAAAAAAAAAAAAAAAAAAAAAGGAGAGAGATTTTAGTGTTGGTTTGAAGTGGCTGAGAGCAGCTGGACAGACAAATTGATGCATCTACATACAGGTGTTTGTATCATCATGGCCCTCTGATCTCTCATGGTCCTGACAATATCTAGAGGATATACTGGCTGACCGCACTCCATTAGACACAATGCCGTCTCCATGGTGATCAGAACCCCTGTCCGACCAATTCCCGCACTAGAAAAAAGCAGCAAAGGACAGCAATGGATGTTCAAGTTAGAAACTGAACGCAACATAGACATGGTGAGTAAGAATTACAGATGCTATAGATTGTCAGTCAATCAAGGTAAAAAAACAAAACACAACACTGTTGATACTGTTTGCATTCACAGGTTACTGTACCTGCAGTGTACCACCATTGGATGGTCCTGTCCAGCCCGTTTGGTCCGTACCAGAGCCACAAAATCCAGAAAATCAGTGGAGTCATCAGGAACGCCGTGGTCAGGCCAAGCCAGGTACTGAATCTGAGTAAGCTCCCTCTGCTGCTCACTCTGAACAAACACAGAGAAAAGGAAATGAAAGAAGCAAATAGCTTTGTATATCTGCATGTACTGCCTTTCAGAAAGCCTTCTTTATTGTATAAGGCATAGGAAAAAACTGAGGGCATTCACCACAATCATGACCCAAGCTTACAAGGTGATGAATTCTTCTCAGATATCGCTCATGTTCAACCTAAAACAGGTTATTATTAGTATTTTATGTGGGAGACCTCGAAGCATGTTTCATTGAGCGCCGTGTCCTCAAGGGAAAACTGCACAGAGCCTTGTTTGTGTAATTATGGCCTTTAAACATGTTATGAAACAGGTAGTGTGAATAATCAACACTGGTTTTATTCTTTTCACTCTGCTGCACCACTTTGTAATTCATACTGCGGTTTCCTATTTCATTAAACGAGATACTGTTGAAAATATTTCCAATAGATTCACTACAAAACGGCTTTTTTATTTTGCTGTAAATATACCATAAATAAACACAAGCCATTCTTTCTCTTTTGTTAATTCACGAGGGAGACATGGACAACAAAAAACATACACGATACTATAGCACGGTAATGTGCGTTCAGTGATTACATACTAAGAATCAGTAAGATTTAAACCCCACAGGAACACCAGGAGGACTTGTACACACACAGCCTACAGAAGACAGCAAGCACTGACCACTGATTCTTGTGCGACTCAGAGCCCCCGTGTTCCTCTTTAATACTGCCTTGCTGCATCACCATGGTAACACATCTATCTCCATAGCAACAATCACAGGCAGAGGAGAATGCTAATTGCCTTCTCTTATAGCCATATACTTTAAAGGTCATGCAACATGGGCGATGCATGGGGAAGCAATCAGGAAAACACAGACAGCATGAAATCACAAACACACAGCAGGAACATGTCATCCTCCTTCATCATCCTTAAAAGCCCTTTCTGGATTTTGTCGTGAATAGTGGCACATGTTATGTATCTACAGCAGAAACTTAAGGGGATAAAAAGAGGGAAAACTGAAGTTTACCATGACAAGTTGAAGTCAGGGTGGAAGCATCGAAGACTTTAACATCAAAATGAAAAAAAAAACAAACTTGCATTCTCTATTCCTGCTTTTCAAACTATCATCATCCTACTCTCAGTTCCACTGTTTGGTTTCTCATTCTCTCGCTCTCTATTTCTGCAATGTGACTGACTGGGGTGGTTGGGTTGTCATGGTAACCAGATCCCAATATGTGGCCCGCATGCAGCAGCGGGAGCCAGAAAAAGAACAGCCCACACTGGTCACTATGGCAACACACCTCCTCGGGGTCCTGAGTAGCTCATCCTTCCTGAGACACTGGTCCCTCTCTTTGATTGGACCCAGAGTCTTTCTCTGTGGCGCCTTTGTTGTCCTCCCTAACCTGCTGTGGTTATCAGCGCACACGTCCTGACTTTGTCCCCTTTATGGCTTTACCTCACTCCTTTCTTTGTCTGTTTTGGTGTGCAATCGATTACCTGTGTGTGCATGAGAGTCATCTCCCGGACCAGGAAGGCTGAGTTGCCCTCTTCATTGTGGCAAGTAACTGTAAAGTCTCCGTAGGTAGCGTTGCTGTCTGGGTTGGGCCAGTACTGGTGACATTTCACCTATAAACACAGACAAGATATTCTGTTAATAACTAAACATTTAACTTACTTCACAGGTCACAACTGTTAGCTTTATTCTCAGCTCAGGAGTCAGACTCTTCTGCTTTTCAGTTAACCATCTGCTCCTTGAGATCACATTCACTACAAAAATATAAAACATATAATTCATACAACATGTAAAACCTCCAATAAAAAGGTAATGTTTCTCAAAATTCCTGTCATGGGACTCAAAATGCAGTTATGTAGATATTTTTGTCTGCAACCCAGCACAGCTTCTGGAGGCTACTTCGTTATATAACGATGGTTTTAGCCTGTTTAAGACTTACTTCTTTCTAAAATTAACAAAAGACACGAGTTGCAGAAAAGTTGGCAGTGTGTGTGGCTTTGCAGGTTTTCATAAATAATGAAATATTTTGACATAAAAAATTAAGGGATTAAGTGTCTCAACTAGACATGCATGACTCACACAGTATCAGAACTTGGGGCTTTTACAAATGGCAAGCGAAATTCAAAGCACCCTCCTTATGTTTGTCACATTTTATAGTCTATTTGTGTTGAGGTTTTGGAAAACATTTGGAACAGAACTATTTCTTGGAACATGCTGCAATGCATATGTGCTTTCCAGTCCGTGTCCTTGAAGAGTACTTGTACGCACCCGGCCCCTCTCGACCTGTGTAGTCAGCATGACCACCATAGATGAACCCTGTTCCCAGGTCATTTGCCAGAAGTCAGGGCAGGTGTTGGGCAGTGGGCCCTGGCACGCTATGTAGCGGTTTATCAGACTGGATGCTGGAATCTCCATCTACACAGAGAGGGGCAGAGAATGAGATGCAGAGGGATTAGATTTACTGATTAGACTCCGCAGCTTTTTAAAATTCTTTTCAAAATTCTTTTCATTTTAAGAGATGAGCTTTGTGTGTTTTCAGAAGTGCAGATCACATAACACAAATGATACAATCACACGTGATTAAATATACAGAGAGTAGAATAATTTTGCCTCTTGGCCCAATTTTTTAGGATAAGGGGTTTCTCCATTAAAACATATTTTATAACAATTCTTTTTAACAACCAGAAGATTAGTCAGATAAATACATTTTCATGGACGCTTTTTGGCTTCTCGCCTCGTGGTGGGTGTATAATGCTACTTACAGAATAAATATCTTAACATTTATGCTTTGGCTACATTAAACATGTAAGGTATGCAGACCGTTTGTGGTACTACCCCTACAGCACATGTATATAGCATAGGATTATAGCAAAACAAGATGATGTGTTTTAATTTTGGGATTGTTGTGTCTTCAGCCTCTAGACTCAGCACACTGCTGTGAAAGTTGTTTTACCGAGTTTGTGTAATTTGGATAAGTTAACATTTACAGAATGCAGTAGACTATGTAAGGGATAAAGTTACCAAGCAACCGTCTTCTGTTGGTAGTAATCAAGAAGCAAAAAACGCTGCTTGATAAAAGGTAGTCTTTTTATATATGATGGTAGTTAAAGTTAACAGAAATATATCCACTTAATGACCAATTTCTGTCAAAAGGGGCTGTGCACACCTCAATTAAAAAGTAGAAATAGAAGACTGGTCTATTCTTATTTGTGCAGAGTGGATCTGCACAGCACATAAGCACCACTTATGTCCTATCTAATGCCTGCTGTAGCTAGTTTCATATGATTATAGAAAAAGTGTGGTGTTGCAGCAGCCACTCTGCCAACGGTCCACAAATGTTACATGTTTAATGTGGCCATGGTGTTCCAAAGTAAACAAAAGTAAATGAGAGTCGCAACTGAACATCTTATCATTTTTAACTGTCCCTGGTCACTGTCAGATTGACAATAGACAGCAGATCATATTCTGTCTAATAAATAATGACAGTGATGAGAAAATTTATTAGTGCACATAAAGGGTTGATTTGACTGAGAAGTCAGGGCCAGCATCCTTGGTGCTCACAATGACTATTAATTAAACCACAGAGTAAACAATGATGAAATATGTTTGAAAAATCTATCTTTGATGCAGTTTTCCAGTAAACTGAGCACACTTCCATAACTGCTATTTTTCACTGTGCTACTCTATTTGTGAAGGTTTTTACATGTTCAATATAGCAATTACAGGGCAAACACCTATGTCTGACAACCAAAAAAGCATGACTTAAACAGACGGAAAAAACTGTCATGTTGCAGATGTTTGAAATAGGATTACATAAAAAAACTAAATAAAGATAGAAAACATCTCTCCAAAAGCGCATCTTCTCAGTTTGGAGCCTTCTTATCATACACACAAGCTGCTGCTAGCTTGAAAAGACAATTGTCTGGCTAACTCAAAAACATGCACAACATTAACTCACAATGTCACCCACAACATAAAGCTGATGCGGTTAATTTATTCAGCAGTATAGCCAGCATAGCGTTTCAACATGTGTTTTGATGGTTAGCAGAGCAGACCACCTACCATGCTTCGAACAGGAAAAATGCAGAGACGCTGATGAAAAGATGAAAGAGAAAAATGTGGATGAACAAACTCACATTGATGTAATTTGCATTGATGTAGTCATCTGTGCTTTTCAGAATGACCCGTGTGGCATCATCTGTCAGGGGAGAGAAGGAGGGTAAGATTACACATGGAAAAAAACAGCAAAAGGGAAAAAAAAGTTAGAGAGTAAAGAGTTTAAGAGGAAAACGGGTGGAGAAGAGAGAAAGAGAGAGGAACAAAAGGTTAATGTCAGCACACGCTAACAGAAATAGTCAGCCATGTGCAGTCACGTACATGGAGAGATGTCTCTGTAGCGATTTTTGGAAACGTTCTGAGGTAATTTGGCACACAGCATGGTCATCCCCGGCCTCTTCCTGTACAGTTGCTGTAGAAGAAAGAACACAAAGATCAAAGCTGTGGAAGATCAGTAAAACCAGGCTTTTTTCAAACTTGGTGTATGTAAATATGTACAAGTTCTGCGTGCATTCATATATCTGAGTGTTTGTTTTTAACATTCCTCCTCACAATCAGTAGTACAACCCAGCATTTAAACAGAAAGCTGTTAAGAGATGATGATAAACGATTGGACGTTTTAGGAATATGGAGGAGGAAAGAAGTTAGAGACAGTTCTTCAACAAAGTAAGCCTAGTCAGTGTTGCCTTGTGGCTGACTGCTTTAGGGTTGGTAGATGGGCATAGCTGCCAACAGATGATTTGGCTTGACTTTTCAATGCTTAGGGTGGACATCTGTCTGTCTGTGGTTTTCTGATAGATTAACACGTTGGTCAAGCTTTTATTGCACTCACAGTGACAAGTGGATATTGAAACTGCTATGAAATGAGCCATGGGGCCAAAGTTTAAAGACCAGAAGATCAATATGCTCTTATGTTATCAGTTCTACTATCAGTACTGGAGAAATTAGGTAAATAGATTTCCTATTATTATTGCTACATTATCATTATCTTGCACATTAATTAAATGAAAACAACACAAAACAATAGCAGGTATGTAGTGCAGGCATTATATTTCTAAATGAACAGATATTTGGTTATTATTTTTGGAATAACATTCCAGTGTTTCCTCTAGGATTTTTTTCAGCAGCTGTGGCAGGCTCCCCGGGAGCCATGGCAACGTAAACAAATAACACTTGACTGCAGATTTTCCATGCACAATCTATTTATTGAATGGCCAGTTGAAAATGGCTTTTTAAAGGCTGAATGTTAAAATAAAAAAAAAATATATTTGAACAAGCTCATCTGAAAATGCAGTTAGCAGTTATTCATACATGGTGTGTAGATATTAGCTTAATGCTATCAATAGTTTACTCACGTTAGCGACACTGAGTTGGCACCGGGCCCAATTAACTGAAGCTACCGATATGCTACGTAACGTCAGCTGGCCATCAATATTTTGCGAATGTCTGTTTAACTTGTAAAATATATTATGAGTTATCTTAAGCTAATAACTTTTCTCCGGTAAGTCGCTGCCCTATTTTCCAAGACGACACTCCTCTGACTCTCTGACCTGATGCCTGGGTGCTTGACTTGACGTCACTTTCAAGGCCGCGCTCTCATGAGTAATTAACCCGACATATCAAAGAGTAGATACTGAGCAAAATAGTTATCTGTAGTTTACTTTGGTACTCGTGAGTACCTGACACAGTACAAGACTGCTTTGAAGGTGGAAACATGTGGCGGTGGTGTATTTGCAACAATTAAAAAAAGAAAAAAGAAATTTGAAGGAGCTGCGGCTGGGATTCAGCAGCAGCGGGCCGCTGCTGCTGAATGAATGTAGAGGAAACCCTGCATTCTTTTGGGGAGGTCTTGCACGACGCGTAATTGTGGAGAAATACTGCTATTAATCCAAAACTACTGACTCATACCTGAAATTACACTTGGATGCATGTATCTCTATGCGAGCATATGTGCGTAGACTCTGTTTATGTGATTTTTTTTGTGTCTTTATACTCACATCAAACTGTGCCAATATGGCTCCACTGCTCAGGCCTTCCTTCAGTGTGACCATAGAGTCCCTCAAAGCATGCTGGTCTAGCTGGGCAGGGTCCTGAGGGGACTTCTCTGGGATGTACTGAAAATCTGGCTCCGAGTCCACCTTCTCCTCCACCACATCATAGATGGCTGAATGGATCACAAAAGAAATACAGTTCATATGTATGGGGCTGTTTATTTTTCTAATTTGTGAAGTCGGTACCTTCCTGTGCTAAGCGCTGTGAGATGACATATGTTGTGAATCTATGCTATATAAATAAAATTGAATTGAAATTGAACTGAATTATGAAGGCTGAGCCTCGGGTGAGTTGATTAATCGAGCATGTAAAGAAAATAAACCTTAAACATAAAGGCATGCTCAAAGTAATCAAAATCAAAAACAGCGCACTGCTCAAAGTTCATACATAGTTCATCTCTGGGCAAATACTTGTTCACATATATTTCAACAGCAAAATCCGATGATGAGAATTGACAGCCATTCAATACATTGATGCAATCTTATATCTGCTTTGATGTATGAGAGGATAGAATGTTCAAATCCCTCTTTGACCCAGTTACAATACCAAGAATTTCTGTTTCATCATCTTTAAAAGCTTCTCTCCCCGCTTCGCTTATGCTGATTAAAGGAAATGCTTTGGCATGTTCCTAAATGGCGAATCCATATAGCTGAGATGCACAGAAACCTAAATGTACAACATCATAGAACTCATTTGCAATTACAAAAATGAGACTGAGCAGTCCAGAAGCAGAATCAAAGCTTGTAACCACATGTGTAGCTGTTAATTTTCAGGAGTGGGCTGCACCAGCTGTTCATACGATACACTTAGCCCAGATAACACTTGCAACAAATGTTTACAATCACTAAATTACAACCAGTTGCACAACACATACCAGTTCTTTCATAAAAATTCACCATTTACACCCAGTAACTGCCAGATGTAACGCTGATGTAGCATGCTGAACCATCTGAAAAAGCTGGCTTGGTAATATATAATGTAACATATGTTAATGGCTCATATTCTGAAGATTTGGCCAATGTGGACAACGTACCATTGGGTCTGACCAATAGGATTAGCTCCCCAGAGTGGCTCTCACAGCTGGCTTTGATGAACATGACCACCTGGTCATGGGTGTGGTCTGAGATGTCCCGCCCATTAATTAACACCACCTGGTCGCCCTCATTAAGGCGAGGCACACACAGGTCAGCCTAAAGAGACGGAGAGAAAAGAAAATAGAAGAATGAAACCACTGGACGCATGATAGAAGTTTTTGTGTTATGTAATAAGTTTTAGATCGATAAAACATTTACAGCTGGAAAGAAAACATCCACAGAGATGAAAATGCTATAGCTAAGGTGATTCAAAGTGGCTCTTAACCACTGACTACCAACCATCAGCAACCCTTGTGGTGACTGATGTTACTGAAGTAACAAATCAGAAGTGTGAGTGAAGGTGAGGTGTTCTAGACTAGTTTGCAGCTCTGTATATGAGGTGGCTGTTGACTTACTGATGTTCCCGGAGCCACTCTTGACACAATGATAGGCATCTTCTGGTCAGCTCCACCCTGGACACATCAGATACATGTTACCAATGTTTGTTATTTGATTAAGGGTAAAGTTATTATTTTAGGCAGGGAGTGTGAATTACATGATGCATACAGATGATGCACAGCAACAAAGGCTTTGACCAGGTGTCTCACCTTGACATTGAAGCCAAAACGTCCATGTTCATCAGGTCTCATCTTGATAAGGACCAGATTATCATGAGGGACTACTCCATTTAACTGGAAGAACACAGAGAAGTCAAATTTACATCCTATTCTCTTTTATACCATCCTTCTCCTGTATATTGTATACTTAACAAGCTGGTCAACAAAAGGTATACACATTTACTTGTGTTATATTCAGTGTAAATTTGGTTTTGATTGAAATGTTAACTAAACATCTACAATGAAAATATAATGGAGATTTAGAGTGTCACTAATTTATTTCTGGCCACTAGGGAGCAGAAAAAACATCAAAACAAGCAGGTGCCAATCCACCACACAAGACTGGTTTATGGAAATAAACAATTGTTTGATTTCACATCTACCAGAAATGAACTAACTTTATTCACTTTGTGTTTTTGGACAATGTAGATCCAGCCTTTACTTATATTTCAGCTCTATAAATAAACCAGTATATATGCGTTAGAACCAAAACAATGAACAAAAAGAGGCTAATCAGCTTTTGAGAGCTGAGGACAGTAAACCAAGTGGTTTGTTCAACGTTAACATCAAGCTTCTCAAAGAAAATTCCTGAGAGAAATGATATGGTAATGTTGCCATGATAACACTGCTCAAGCTCAGACAAGTCAAATCTTTATTATAACACCAACTGTAGAAACTGAACATTTGTGGCTATTCAAATGTTTAGCTAAAAGATAAGGCAGAACCAAACAGAAACCACTTTGTTGGGTAAAGTCAACAAATAACTTCTTTTTTATAAGAAGCTGACAACAAAGGCTCTTTCAGTTTTCTTTTGCATTCACTGCAACTGTCACAGTCAGTTTGTCATTGGCCAGTTTTGATCGGTTGCCAAACTCCAAAAAAGCAGGCCAAAGGGCAGACAAACAGTTATGAAAAAAACAAAAAAGAAGAAAAGTTGACTTTGCAAAACTATTTAAAACATATTAAAATGTTAAAATTAAGCTGTTGGTGCAGTTTTTAAATTTGCAGTCTCAAGGTTATTCATGACTAACATGAAAATTTAACCTTAATTTACCCATTTGTCTTCGCTTTCTTTGTAAAAACATCCTCAAAATTTAGTCAGCAATATCTAAAAAGCTCGAAAGTAACAACAACAACCTTGGGCTCTATGGATAAGAGTTATTTGGAAGAATTTTGAAATTTTGAAAAAGTCTATTTGACTGTATTATGAGGCTAGAGTGACACTAGAAAATCTCCGGGAAAAACTGACATTTTCATTCTCGTGTAATCAGAACTGTAAATTAGAGAATAAATAACAGCCTTATAACAATAAGTCAGTGACACTGATGTTATTGAATCTGTTTTAAAATTCTAAACTGTGACTCTCAAATTTGATGCAACAGGAACGAATCACAATAAATGGTACATCCATTTTAATCATAGTTCTACGAGGCAGAGTGAATATGTCATGCTTGGCAACATTCAAGAAGTGGCACTGGTGACGTTTTTATAGCAGATACAGTCTGCAAGGACCTCCAGGATGGAGGAGGTAAAAATGCTTCATGCAACTGGGCACTCTACAAACTTTGTGAATCCAACATAATGAGGATTTGTGCTGTCATACTGACCGTGGTCTTGTCAGCGTTTACGGGAACATCATACATCTCGTTGAGGTGGTTGTCCAGGAGGCTCTGCTGGGAGTGGGCCTGAATGATCTGGCTCAGTGTCTTCCTGCTCAGCTGCTTGGGGGGCAGAGCTGGAGGCTGGCCATCTACCCCATCTGGAGACCTGGGGAGGGAAACAGAGAGAGAAAGACAGTCAGACAGAGAGACAAGTAGAAATAAAGAAAAAGAAAAAAGTGGCGGAGAAAAGTGTGTCACTCAGATAAGTAATCAGACAGGAAAGAACATTCGCTAGATGTGCCGATGTGTTTCGTTTGATCGTTATTCTGCATGATAATGTGTACCATTGTTTGTCCCATAAGTTGTTATAGAACAAACCATGATCCATCCATCCATCCATTATCTATACACCGCTTAATCCTCACTAGGGTCGCGGGGGGGCTGGAGCCTATCCCAGCTGACTCGGGCGAAGGCAGGGGACACCCTAGACAGGTCGCCAGTCTGTCGCAGGGCTACATACAATGACAAACAAGCACTCTCACATTCACACCTACGGGCAATTTAGAATGATCAATTAACCTCAGCATATTTTTGGACTGTGGGAGGAAGCCGGAGTACCCGGAGAAAACCCACGCATGCACAGGGAGAACATGCAAACTCCATGCAGAAAGATCCCGGAAAAGCCGGGACGCGAACCAGGGACCTTCTCGCTGCAAGGCGAAAGTGCTAACCACTACGCCACTGTGCAGCCCCCAAACCATGATACATTCTAAACAATTACAAATTCTTTAAAATCGCAGAAATTGCAGATTTTTAGTTGGTCTTTAGCTCTAAGAAGTGTGTTTTATAGTGGGTTGGTAACCAAAGGCACAAGCATACAGGTACCATAAATACACAACTAATGGTCTCGCTAAAGGTCTTCCTATTTGTTTAAGAGGTGGACTGAAAGAAAAAGAGACAAATGGAGAAAAACAGATAGCGGGGAATGAGAGAGAAAGAGATTGCAAGAGACAGAGAGGCTTAATAGCCCTGTGTTAGTCACAATGCATTAACCTCAATAAAAGAGCTGCAAGAGAGAGGAAAACATCCCCCTACCCCCCACCCCCCTCCATCATGCAGACAATAAAAGGCAGACTGTGTGTACGGTGAAACAACAACGTCAGTCAGGTAAGGCTTTCAGCAGCTTCATGGCTCACTCTCTGGTGGGTAAAAGCCAGGCATTTCACTCTTATGTCTGTGTGCGTGTGTGAGATCGTGCTCAGGCACTCCTTAAGGACGGGAGCAGCAGTCAAAGAGCATTATCTTTGTTTTGGCTGCTGCTACTGGTGTCACTTTATGTCTTAAATACACACACGCAAACTAACATTTATTATGGGTCAAAACCAGGTCAGGCTTTGAGAAGGAGGGCAGAGCACAGCAGGCCTGAGCCGAGACTGCACATCCTCCTACATCACTGTATGTCCTCAACACAACACAGACAAGTGAAATGGATACACAAACATATACATATGAGACCACAACTTAGACAAGATCCTGGGACGAAGAGGTTTGAACATCGTCAGCACCAATTACGATGAAGCAAATGAAATAATTTCATTGTATCACTGGACACACAATACAGAGGTTCTGTACAAGAAGGGCCAAAGTCGTCTCCACCTGCTGAGGAGACTGAGGTCCTTTGGAGTGTGCAGGACTCTGCTCAGGACATTTTATGACTCTGTGGTAGCGTCTGCTATTTTCTATGCAGTGGTCTGCTGGGGAGCAGGGAGCACTGAAAGGGACAGAAAGAGACTAAACAGACTGGTCAGGAGGGCTGGTTCTGTCCTGGACTGTTCCCTGGACTCCATAGAGAAGGTGGGTGAGAGGAGGATGTTGTCAAAGCTCACATCCATCATGGACAATCCCTCTCACCCACTGCATGACACTGTGGTGTCTTTAAGCAGCTCCTTCAGCAGCAGACTGAGACATCCACCCTGCAAGAAAGAGCGCTATCACAGGTCCTTCATCCCATCTGCTATAAGACTTTACAACATCAGCATCACTGGCTGATGTTAACATAAACTGGACTACATCATTACCACCTCAAACCATAAATTTGCACTGACATTCTTGCACTGCACATCTCTGCACTTTTAAACTTTATTTTTTCTGTTAAGCCACTTTACCCTCATCTGTCACCCTTGTATATATTGTAAATATTATTACTATTGTTCTATTATTATTTTATTCTTATCACTATGTCTACTGTTACATAAGCTGCTGTAACAATGTAAATTTCCCCTGGAGTGGGGAGAAATAAAGAACTTTATCTTTATCTTTAATTGTCTTTTGCTTGAGAAACTTGTAAAAGCATGACACAAGATAGAACTAAATCTGTGCAGTTATGAAAAAATCACAAGAGGGTACACAAGACGTTGAAATCAAGTTGCTATAAAGTAGCATGTTGCATTCAAAACCACCAAAAGACAAATTCAAAAACTCTTTCAGCGCACACCCAGTTTTCAAGCCAAATTATTTTCCCGTCTTTGCTTTGAATCTGTGAAGAAATGGGCCTGATTACAGCATACAAGATAATTTACCATAGCATAACGATGCAGTTGCATGCAATGCTGTGTTACAATGTACTGTATAATTGCACCTTTTTGTATGCTGACACTGTCAGGGAAATAAAGTCACTGCATTTTAAAGACCATCACTGTAATTTACTGTGGCTAGCTAAACAGATAGTTTTCACTTTATGCAACTAAAAACAGAACATTATAGAGAAGTGGTTCCACGAGTTATAGGTTTGTTGCATCGAGAATATGTGGAACTGACACAAAGCACAACAACTGTCCTGCAAGAGTGAAAGCAGATTCGAATTTAATTCCATTGAACTGAGAGAAAATCTTTTAGGAACATTGGGGAAATCGAGTTTATGGGCCTGAGCAAAGTGGTCAATCTGGAAACTATGGAACTCGGTTGAGTGATATCAGTGGAGATTGCAAATATACAGTCGATGTGTTTAATCTTTAAGATCAGTAATGTGTAAGTCAGAATTTAATCTATTTGGTGCAAAGAGGTAGTTATTTAGAACTGTTAGTTTCCAGCAACCGAAGTGTAATCTGGATTGGAACCAAATCTTTTAAGTAGACATCAAAACTGGGTTGAGGAAGTAATTCTAAAACCATGGAAGCTAAGAGAGATGATTAAAAACATGAATTTGTTTCTTTTGACAATAACCTACTTTTGGAATTTGAAACTAGTGGACTATTTTCTCTGCTTGTAGCCCAAAAGTAATATCCAAGATTAGGTAGGTCCAGAAGCGAACTGATTTGAGGAATTTCTTATCTAGTCCTTGGGTTTTTCATGGCAGCAAATACAGTCAACTAGAAAAACTAATCTTACTGGTAGTTTAAAAAATGATTTAGACATGAATATTGTGAAATTGGGACTTTGATACTGATACAAAAATGTATTCATCTTCACCAAGCTTCCTCTGCCTGAAACAAAGTGCATTGTCAAATGAACCCTATCGAGCCATCAGGTGAGCAGCTCTGTTTAGTCTGAATCATTTTTAACATTATGGCAAATGTGTGCTACAAGTCAAATGCTGGGAGACATGGTTGTACAGTTGTTAGAACTCACAGCAAGAAGGTTCTATGTTCGAACCTACTGGTCAACTGGAATCTTTCTGTGTGAAGTTTGTTCTCCCTGTGCCTGTGAGGGTTTTGTCTGGGTGCTCTGGCATCCTCCCACAGTCCAAACACATGCATAGTAGGTTAAATGGTGACTCTAACTTGGCCACAGTAGTGGGTGTGAGCGTCTTTCTGTCTGTCTGCGTTATCTCTGTGATGAACTGGCAACCAGTCCAGCTGCCTCTTGTGCAATGTCAGCTGGGATAGGCTCAGGATAACCCGCTCTCATGACCCGTTATAGCAAATGAACTGATGAATGGAAGCTGAATGGTTTTCTGAGATCAACTGCACAATAATAACATATATACATGAGCAGAATAAGTGACCTTTATTCTTTCAGGTACAAATCAAGCAGAAACATTTTCATAATCATACTGTGATATTCCGGTTGAGGACGGGTGATATTTCCAATAACTCTATCAAAACAATTGTCAGAGAAAAGCTGAAAAAAAGCTCATAATAATCCACACATAAATTTTAAGAATTCTGAGTTCATTATGAAAATTGTATTATTTAACAAAACCTTACAGCAATTAATTCAGCATAAAACACAATATTTTCATAACATAATGGACAAAAAACATGAAGCCAATAACACCACATGCATGGATAGTGTGTGTGTGTTGTTTAAGGAAGACAGAGCAGGTGATTATGTCATCTTTTGGCTCTGTAACAGAGAGATGAGCCACCAACTTGGTGTGTGTTTGTCTGTGTGTGCGTGTGTAGCTTTGTAGGCAGAGGAACTACCACTTTAATGTTACTTAACCACTCTGATTTCCAACTGAGAAATGTTCCATCTCTCCAGCTCTTTCATTTCTCACTCACTCCCTCAGCATCAACAGAACATCTCAGGTCTTGGAATAGGACTGTGGAGCTTCATTAGTTAAAGGACTTCACCAGATACTTTATAGTGTGTGACCACTGTCTGAGGACATGCAGGAAGCACAAATAGACATACAAACACACACTAATTCCTAGTTCAGCCCTGTTGCACAACCTCTCCACCCTACTACCCGCTATAAACACATTTTATAGGCTGTTTTTCAAAGGATTCATCTTTCCTATGGGGCCAGCTAAGTGACACTGGGAGAGGGTGTGAACTGTTGGGTGAAGCCACAGACAGACATTTAAAAAAAAACTGTCAACTCAGCAGTATAGTCAGACAGACTGAGACGAATGCTGATGAGTAAAATGTAACTTCTAAATTAAAGGGTGGCTGTTGGAGGGGGTGT
Source organism: Amphiprion ocellaris (assembly GCF_022539595.1). NCBI lineage: Eukaryota > Metazoa > Chordata > Actinopteri > Pomacentridae > Amphiprion > Amphiprion ocellaris. The sequence continues at coordinate 17,684,671 of NC_072776.1, forward strand.
TCTATTTATGAAGCAGTGAAATTATGATCTAACCAATGCTCTGCCACCGAGTCACAAGCTGATGTTTTTCCCAGAGAGAAAGAGCTTTAAAGAACGTGGGCGGGATTTACATCAAATGAGAAGAATACAAAGGAAGAAAGAAGAAACAGGAGAGAGAGATGTAAAGATGAGAATGACAGTGACACATTTTACTGCTGAAAAGAATCATTTCATCAAGCATCTAGCAGCGGGAGAGACTTACGGTGTAGAGTCCAGGCTGATGCTGTTGGCCTGCGTGGACGATGCTGACTTGTGATTGGAGGAGAAGACAGGCAGGCTGGGCGAGGCGTGGATCACATGATCAACCAGGTGGCCAACTGACGATGGGCGTATCCGTGTCCCCTCTTGCACAAACAGAGAGTTCCTGACAAATACACACACATGTTTAAGAGCCGAGAACACAATCTCAGTTTGAGGTATAACTGAAGTACCTGAAAGATGACATCCAATAAATGCTCAGAACTGGTGTCATGTGTACTTTGTTTGAATAGAAAGTTTCTGAGTTAAACCACAATGTTGCACATTTTCAGATTTCCTTTTTATTGTCTAAAGGTTAACTTTAGTTTGTTAAGGTTAACTTATTGTATGGCTAAATATTTTCCTGGTTTACAATAGTAAACCAGGAAAATTTTGAAATAATATCCAGTTATTTCATGAATGGAACAGGAATGAGTGTGATATTTTCTTAATATTTTATACTTCAGACATCATGGGGTGGCCACTTTTACGGCTTAAATGTTTGCCCATAAAGTTCTGAAGCTATGTACTGTGATAAGCCGAACTGCACAAAGATGAAGCAAAGTAACTTTTTTCACAATATGTATTTTTCTAATAACAGAAAGTCACTTGCTCATGAAAAGATTTTTACTTTTTCTAGGTGCATTTATAAAATATGAGCGGTAGTTAGAACTCACTGATTAGGCGTGCCGGGTGGTGAGCGAGTAGGCAGGCTTTGGGTCTCCAGTCTCTCATCTGATAGGCTGTTCCTGCTGACCGACTCCCAGTCTGTCCCGCCCACCAACTTCCTGGCTAATGGCTTGCTGGGAGACCTGTTCAGAGCGAGGTGGTGATTAATCCCCAAAATGAAAACAATAATTATACGTTAAAGCTGTGGTAGACAGTATTTTTTCTGTCATTGTGCAAAAAAAGAGTTGTACATGGTTGCTGAATGGGTTAAACAAAAAAAAAAAACAAAAAACTGTCTCAGTAGAGTGGGATTCGAGTTCTGCGTGGGGAACAAAGTCAGTGGTGACAGTTTTTGCGTGTTTAAAGAGTGTACATCTACCTGTGCTTGTCTGCTGGGTGAGGACAGAGAGGGGAAAACTGCAGGAGAAGGGCCGTATTTTCAAATTCTGGCTTTTTTTTTTTTTTTGCGATTTAAGTTTCTGTATCACGAGATGATTCTAATGGCTACATTCAACTAACCAAAAGGGAACTGTCCATTACCTGGCAAATACTCTGTCCTTGATTCCTTTCTCCTTTCCATACTGCACAGACTGCACCTCCGTCCGTCCGCTGGGAACAGGAATAACAAGAACAACAATCAGTGGAATAACGTGAAAGAAATAAACTTTATCTGGAGTGAAACAGCTTTGGCTTCAGCAAGGTTTACTCTGACTTGCTGCATTTTCTGAAACTAAGACATCTGCTGTTGCAGTATGTGTCACTTTATTCTACAATACTAAAGGCAATTTCAGCAGCATGAGTCCTTGAAAATTCTCTTTAAATAAACAAATCAACCAAAATACTGTAAGGCCATCAGTCTGTCAGCCAGTAACAAGTGCAACATATTTTATCTTTTGACACTCTGTTAATAACATGTTAACAGCACAAATTCGCAATTCAAAAGACTATGCGTATTGGAAAGTCAGTCAATATCTCAAGGGCAAAAACACCCCCACCCACACACACACACACACACACACACACACACACACACACACACTGCCAAACATCAGATGAGGCTTGCTCACATTGCATCACTGCTGCTCAATAATGCATCACAAGACCTCAAACTCTCAGTTCATCTCTCACTCACATTTCAGAGAAAAGGGAAATGAAAAATGTTGCCAGTGAAGTGAAGCAAAGTTGACAGAGGGTAATGTCATAATCCAGTAAGGAGAAAACATTATTCTATTTTATGTCTCCATTCCAACCCGTAAGTAGAAAAATTGTGTATCGCCAGTTTAAAAGAAATGTTTCGTTTGAGTAGGCAGAGTAAAATTAATTGTGTGGCATGGTTTAACAAGGACACCATCACACAAACAATTCCTGCAAGATTTAGAGGAATAGTTGGAAGGCCAAACAGAAACAAGTCACTTTTTTTTTTTAGGTAAACCATGAATAATTAAATTGTGGTTTTCTAGGACAGCATAGCACGACAGGCACCCAGTAGCCTTTCAGTATTTTAGCCTTTCTAAGCAAAGAGAAACAACTGCATTGACTTAAATAAACATGCACTTCTGCTGATGGACTATTGGTGAGAATCGAACTGAAAGACTGACAAAGCCTGCACAAGTATGGTATGTGTATGTGTGTACATGTCAACCTGGCCCAGGCTGGAATTCCAATCAAGACTTTCCTTAGTTCTTTGCGTGCTCTGTTGTTCCTCTGGGAGCCCCTATTTGTGTTCTGCTCTCACCAGTATCTGAACTTTGAGCCCAGGGTGAAGTAGTGAGCGAAGAAGTTCTTCTGTGGTGGGATGGGCCGCTCCAGCCTGAAGAAGGTGTGGTGCTCCACGCAGGCTTTCCACAGGTTCTTACAGGCCCGATAGTTGACCATGTTGAAACCCAGCAGCGTCTCCCGAGTCTCAGTCTGTGTGCAGGGAGAAGAGGATGATAGTGAGACATTTTTCCATTTGTTTATTTAGCTGTTTATCCTTTACTTTTTGTGGCGAACCACATCAATGATGAAAATTGTTAACATTTATATATTACAACTGCTTCTCCATTATTTGAAAACTATCTAAATTGCATATTATACGTATACTATATTAGCGATCTTAATTATTTATCCATAGTCAAATGTTTAGACTACTCTGCTTACTTGTTAACTCTTTCAGTGAACGCTAAACGATATGCAAAATAAAATCATATTGCGACGATTTATGACAGAAGAGGGAAAGGTCACTTTTTTCATTTATTCTTCACTGAAAAAAATCTAAAAAATTCCAAGGTGATTTTTCCTGTGGTATGTACTAAATGAACATGTTCCCATATGTATAGAGAACCTGATTTGTAGGTATCTCTGTAGCACAACAACACGTTTATAATGATATTTTGTCACACATTTTATCAATATTTTAACAAACTGCAGCTTCTGCAATTTGGATACTGCACATTAATCAGTCAGCCTTTCTTTAAACTCCATGCCTAAAACTGTTTTTATTGCACATTTTCTCTACAGGATATTCAGGACTATTTCCAACAAATGCCTCCAAGCAGACTTTGTACAGATACAGATGTTACTGCCAAAACAAACATTGCAACATCAACTGTAATCAGCTTATTACATTACGTTTACTTTTTATTCACCGAATTTTCACACAGTGAAAGACATAACCGGCATTGTATTCCTTTATTTACTGTCATGGCAAGGGAAATTTTCCAATACGCATATTGGATTAAAGTAAAATTAGTTAGCGTTGACTGTTTCACCATGAAAATGTATTTTCATTTACTTCAAACAGACAGAGAAAAAGAGAAAGGAAGACAGATGGAGGGACGAGACAAGAACTGCATTGTTAGAGTTGGAGAAGGATAAGAAGAGTAGAGGAGAGAATGAAAATCCCAGCAATAAATTATTAGATGCAGTTCATTTATTATCAGTTAAATTAAATATCTGACATGCTCGAGGCCAATGCAGACACATTTAGGGATGTTGCCAGCAGGAAAAATGCGAGAGAAATAAAGAGGGCTCTATCATTTACCTGTTAAATAGGAGTTATACCTCTTGATTTAACATGTAAGAGCAGTTTCGGAAGGGTAAATAATGAACTGTGAATATTTGTGGTGGAATATAAAGATCAGGTTGACAGTGGTGTCAGAGTTGTTATCTTGAAAAACAGAACGACGTTCACGCATCAAACAAAGGATGCAAGACACAGTGGGGGGATTAAAGCAGAGTCAACCAGGACACAGACAGCAGGGGGTTAATCTGACAATGATTACACACACACATGCAGTCACAGCTCAGTTAACATCTCCAGTAGTGGTGTACTGTACAGACATACATTTACAGAGTCAGTGCAGTATGTACGGAAAAACTGGATAAACACTGGATAAACTCCATCTGTTCACAAACTACACATAATTGTGAGAGGGAGGTGGTGGCTAAGAAGTGCTAGTGTGAGTGTTTGTGTGAGTGGGCGTGTGTGTGCGTACACTTACCACCTCTCTTCTCAGCTGGACGAAGAACTGTTTGCACTTGAAGGAGATTTTCACTATTTTCAACCTGGAAGCAGGAAAAGGTTGCCTGTGTTAGTTGCTTCTATTACCTTTATTAAGACGACGCTACATTTTTACCCATGAATACATTTACTGCACCAATATATAATGATGTGTAAGGTAAGGAGGTCAAAATATTTTGGCTCTTCAGTATGCGGTGTGTACACTGAATGAAATACTAAAATATATTTTGAGAGTTCTATACTGTATTTTGATTTTGCACATTTTTAATTTAAGAGTTGCTGTTGCAACATGCAGAAACAGCCATCAACGAGATTACAGAACCTATTATCTTTGGGATAAGAAGTGAAATGTAAACTAAAGCTCTCTGTTAGGCTGCTAGCATATGATTGTAATACCTGACCGACTAGCATGTCAATGTGTTCTGAAAGATTAAAATGTGAAATAACTAAAATGACAATCTTATGATTGCATCTGCCAGAAAATCAAGATACAGTTTGCACTCATGTCTGACAAGACTCGTAATATATGTAGTGAGGACTTTGAACTTATAAGACTTTGTGTAACTTAACTGAGTAAAAGAACCTCCTTGAAAGTGTTCGCATTTGGCTAAGAAAGCTGATTCTGACAGAACACACATGACAGCAGACAAAGCTTCAAATATGTATGTTCCTGTAAAGAACCTACAAAACATAAGTGACCAAATGTGAAATATTTCTGTTCCTGAGTCATGCAGCTGAATAATGCCCAGAAAAAGTTTTTTTCAACCAACGAGTTGACCTTTGATCTTGTGGATTGAAAATGTCATTATCTAATCATTTTATCGTGTTAGACTTCCGTGTGATGTAATGATTAGCATATGAATTCCTGAGCTACTGTCATAAAACACAGACTGAAGATCTGAGTCGAATGCAAAAAATTCTATTAAGGTGTTCCTGAAATATATGGTCCACAACAATGAGCCAGACAAGTGGACATACAACTGGAAAACAAAATGCCTCCTGCCACAGCTATAGTCAGTGTGGAGGCATGAAAATTAGGAACCTGCCAACAGCCAAGTAGTTAGAACGCACACCATATGAGTGTGAATGTCTACAAGCAGAGACTTCCTGATTTGACTCCCAGGCATCCTGGAAATTTACTGCACGGTGTTCCCACATTTCCCGTCTCTCAGCTGTCAATATGTGATAATGCCTGACTCACGCTACAAGACAGATTTTGAAATCAGGTTGCATCATCCAGATGAAGCTTCAGATGTCTTTCTGCTAATCTCAGACCTGCACACCCTACAAGAGTAGAAAACAGTGTTGCATCAAACACTACAGGCTATTGTAAGGATTATCATACCAGAGGGAATATTCAGAGTGCAGTGTGCCACCTCACATGATCTTATGGGGATACAGAGGTAAACAAAGGGGAGATTGTGATGCAACAATTTAATCTAGCGCTAATAATACTTTTCAGTAAGAAACTTTTATGTTGCTTGGGAACAGTGTAGGCTGCTCCAAGCACTAGCATATTAAAAAAAAACATGCAGATTTGAACTATTGTCAAAAATATTTGATATCATAAGGGGGAGGATGAGTCTGTGAGCAGCTGGGGAGGTTTAAAACTGAATCCAGAAACCCGTCAACCGTCATTACAAAATAATATGGACCAAACATCAGTTCAGACCAAGGTACGAGAGCAGATTTTGTTTTTGAATGCTCATCATTTCCTTTTGCCCCAGTTGAGGCTTAGCCAGACTTGGTCACACTTGCTCAAGTCCGCCTAACCTGTGCACTATACGGGCATGCTAACATGTTTAGAACTAGCACAGTAGATTGAAACAGGTACAAATTCATTTTCAGTTTTCAATAAACAGACTGAAAGCACACATCTAAATAAATTGCCATTTCTTCAAGTCAGTTCACCCATGTGGCACATCCCAACTGTTTATTTAACCTCCAACCTCCCCCCATAGCTGCAGGGTACGTGCTATACGAGTGTGACAGCACTGGAGTCTCCCAGCTTCAGCAATATCCATATTTTCCAATCTGTGTATTATCTAGTCACACACAGAAGGCGAAGCGGGATAAATAATATTGGAATCAGAGGGCCACACACGCGTGGCCACAGTAAGAAGTCTGCTAATGAGCAGCAGCAGCAGCAGAGTAACATAATCCCTTCCTAGAGTTCTGTTGCTGCTGTGACTCATCGCTCCCTGCTAAATATATTTTACATACTTACTCACACACACTTGCATGGACAAACACACACATACACACATGCTTAAGCAGAGCGTGAGTCATGCCTCATCTAAGTGTGGCTCATTTGTCAGGCTGCTGTGAACAGAAATAGGAAAGAGGCAAAAATCTAAATGTCTCTGCCGTTCCTCAGAGACTCTGTTGACCCCTCCTTATCTTACAGTTTGATTTATGGCAACAGGAGAATGACAAGAGGGAGAGACAGCCTGAGAAGTGGCAGGACTGAAGTAGATGCAGAAACAGTGAGTCTTTGTTAAAGAGAGAGTAAAGAAAGACAGAATGAAGAAGAGAGGGAAGAAAATCAGTGAGCGTGGGGTTGAGAGATACTGCGACTATTATGTTTCTCTCGGTCCCTTTCTCACACATGGTAGTCAACAGCTGTTGGGGACACCGCTGTTCCTCTCTAAATTTAGCTCAGCTGACTGGATACACACACAAACATGCTTTAGTTATTTTTCTCCACTTAGGAGGACTTCAGATTGACTTACATTCAATCCATGGTGACTCTTCAACTTCCCTAACCGCAAACCAAGTCTTAAACCTTAAATTTCATGGTATGGCTTTGTTTTCCCCCCAAAATAGGAGGACCTTAGTCCCCAGATTTATGAATTTGGTCCCCACAGTGTGAGTAATAAAAAATCCTTCCCTTACCTCAAAGTCATCTACGCAGAAAAACATATATGCACACAGAGATACACCAGCTGCTTTGGGCATTTGATCAGGGTGTGTATGTGTTAAGCCTACATGAGTGAATTATCTTCCACAGTTACAAGAGGCTTGAGTTGTTACTCTCTCACCTCCAGCACCCATTAACATTTAGCCACGGTGCAGAAGCAGAGTATAGGAGATTTCCAAGAATCGATGCTTTGGAGAGACAATGAGAGCTACAGACGTAAAGACTGATGAGAGTGACTTCGACAGAGAGAGGCAAAAGGAGGACAAAGAGGGACAGAACAGATTTGATGCCTTTAATATTTCCAGGAAACCTAGTTTAACACTAAAAGTCCTCCCCCCTGTAGAAAAAAAATCTGGTGGAATCATCTGCATAATTCTGGAAAGGATCAACTGAGGCTTAAGCATTAATATGCCATGTCAATAATCACTATGTGAGAGGTTTCCAAAATATTATGCAGCCGATCTCTCAGCAAAAAGTGTTCCTGGAGGCAGTTCAAGTGGAGCTGGCATCAGATTTTTGGGCACAGAGGTGGATTTGTGACAAGAACATCCATAGTTTGATTCCCCCAGTTCAGGGGAAATATGGCCAGGGGGAAATGACGGAGTATGAAAATATTGATGAGCAATGAGCCTCTTTTTTTTTAGTAGTGCTCCTTTTCTCATCCACCCAGATCCTCTCATTCACAGCTGATAGCTTCCAGTTTTTCTGTTGGCCAGAGTTGCTTTCAAGCAGTTTGATTTAAAGAACCTTGATCTTTGGCTTGCAGCTAGTGCAATTGACACTGACAGTTTGTTCACAAGCTTCTTTTATTTAGTCACTGAAACGTATACGGGTACATATATTAGTTCAAAAAATCTATGCAATATGCTGTGGTTCAGTTAGAGAAACTTTGCGTGTAGTTGTGAAGTATTTCACCAGGGTTTAGTACTTGGCCCTCTTCCGTTCATCCTCTACATTCTCTCCCTCTGTAAAATCATCCCTCATCATGGTCTACACTGCAACAGCGATGATTACATATTCATTAAATCTGTTTCAACTGCAACTCACTCCACCCTGACCAAATCTCTTACTGAAATTAAATCATGGATACCAGCCAACCATCTAAAACTAAATCATGACAAATCTGATATGTATATCCCTGGTCCTAAACCTCTCACCAAAACCGCCCCTAAATGGTCTCTCATCATCTATAGCTCCACTCTGTCTCCTTCTCCACATAACTGCAACCCTAGAGTAGCTTCTCACTGGAACACCATGTAAATCCCATCACGAAACTTCTATTCTTTTGTTTTGTTTATTTCACATTTTGGTTCTTACTATATCATGGGTGTTCATGTTACTCACCATGGGAAATAGTTGATCCGTACCCTGTTCTTGTAAATCACAATGCCGGCGGACATCACTCCGATGAGGATCTCTGTGTTACTCTGGTCCTAAAGGGAGAAGAACAGAGTGTGTGAACAAGTGTGTGTGTGTAGAGGAGGAGAGGAGGTGATGCTGGAAAAAGACCTGCCTTGCTCTGATTCTACTTGCTTCAACCTAAGAGCAATGAGACACCCACACTTAAAGAGTAGAGTACATGAGGACAAGTTCATGTCAGGTTTCAATGAACATCGACTCTTCCAACATGCTGATACTACTGCCCTGATTAATTATCTTATTTAGACATGTCCTTTTATATACTATGTGTTGGACATCTTTAATATTTCTTTATAGAGTGTTTCTGAGGATGACTGAGTGCTAATAAATGTTCTTCTGCTGCTCAGTCAATACATCAAGCTTGATTTTCTGTGAGTTCTGGCTGAATTTCTCCAGATTTTTCCAGATTCCTGAGGCTGACTAATTCCATCCATGGCTTTTCATGCTGAGGTTCACGAATATATCTATCAAAAGCATGTACTATTTTATAAATAGCTTCATTATAACAATTCTAAGATTATTACATAACAACAAAATGAATTCATTTCTCCAAAAATTAGTAATACGTTTAGGGCTATAAAGAAAAAAAAAAAATCACAGGCAAGTCCCAATCTGTACAGCATTCACACGCCCTTTCCACCCCATAATAACATCATGGTTGATATCGCACTGCTCTCATTTCCTTTAACAGCTAAGAATCCAATCTCAACAGGATGAGCTGGAAATGACACCAGGCTAGAAATGTGTTCGGCTCTAAACGTAGCTTCATCTGATCTTTTCTACAAAAGTATCCAAAAGAACTATGTGCAAAAAAAAAAAAAAGTTGATCTTGATGATTTTCCTTCACTGCTACTATCTGTTGGTGTTATGATGAGAGCTGAATGCCAATGTGTGGCATTTCTGCAGGGTGTGGGCATCAACATCAGCTGTACACTCTGCAGCTCCTCCAACCTGTTCTTATTTCCAGCACAGAGATGCTTGGCTCTGCTGTTGCTGGCAGGATGAAAACAGTGTGTGTGTGTGTGTGTGTGATGGTGGGGAAAGAGAAAAGCTTTCACAGACTGGAACTTCATTATCAGTAATTTTGATCACATTGGCTGAAGGTGAATATGGACTATATTATTTCAAACTGCACAGGGGTTTTGTGGGGGAAAGAAGGAGGCAAGATTGCTAAAGTGAGATCACAGATACACTGACACGTCTAACAGGCCCCATAGCAACTGCTTGGGAAATTTAAAAAAAAAAATAAAAAAACATTAGACGAGTTGCAATACAAACACACAGACATATAAGCTGTATGTAGAATGGGCTTTAACATACACACTAAGGCAGAGAACTGTTAACAGACATGGAATAAAACCTTACTTACCCTTGCATAGTGCAGCTCTACCCCGTAGAGCTCCAGCGTACGTGCTGTGTTCAGATAATTAAACTCTGACTGGGCAGGAGATAGACCGCTGAGAGAAAGAGAGAGAGGGAAGAGAGTGAGAACACGGTACAGCAACAGACAGGGATGAGAGGTCATGTGTGGGAGCGATGATGACAGGGTAGTGTGTTAAACAGACATATGGAGGTGGAAAAAGACAAAAAAAAAAGCAATAGAAAATAGGCAATCAGAAATATATTGAATTACAAGGAAAGGTTCAGCTAAACTCTACTTAATCAGAAACATTTGTCTATCTGTACATAGTAATATTTCCAGGTTTAGTCTTTTTTGCTTACTTTTTTTTTTTTTGCCACATGCTAGATTGTATGGTTCAGTTCCTTCCTACAGCTACATGAATGTGTGTGGAATCACAGGTGTATGTGTGTGTATGTTTCAGCGCACCTGTGCTGTTGGTGATGTTTGGCGACCTCTTTGTGAAAATCTTGCGGGGGATTCGGGATGAAGCAGTACTCAGACAGATAGCCTGGACTATGCTCCGTTTCACTGTAGTCCCCCAACTCAGCTACAGAAAAAGAGAGACAAAGAAAGATTAATATTACGATGATGCATCGTTTGCTTAATTCAACAGGCGGGAAGGTAGAAAGTGTGAGTTAAAGGGAACTGAACTAGTAATGGGTAATAAGCTGAAGATGGTCCCCACAAGCCCCCACAAGTAAATATTCATAGCATACATCCTGACATTTAATCGGTACATGTGCCGTTTCTGTTCAATCACACTGTTCTAAAATAAAGACAATGAAATTACAATTCAATAAACACATTAAGTAAATGCCAAACATTTAATTGATGGTACATATTCAGAAGTTTGTTTTCAAGAAAATATTATTCTTCCAGCCTTAAAATGTTTTTGATGGAATGCTACACTGTTCAATCAATCAATCAATCAATCAATCAATCAATCAATCAATCAATCAATCAATCAATCAATCAATCAATCAATCAATCAATCAATCAATCAATCAATCAATCAATCAATCAATCAAAATTTATTTGTATAGCCCTTTACAAAAGCCCAACAGGTGACCAAAGTGCTTCGCAGTGAAAAATAAGAAAATAACTTAAAAACAATACAGTAACTTAAAGCAGGACAAACAATCACACTCACACCTATGGGCAAATTTAGAATAATCAATTAACCTCAGCATATTTTTGGACTGTGGGAGGAAACTGGAGTACTCGGAGAAAACCCACGCATGCACAGAGAGAACATGCAAACCAGGGATCTTCTAGCTGCAAGGCGAAAGTGCAAACCACCACGTCACTGTGCAGCCCGTAAAATACACAATATTGTTTAATGTGCAGATCTATGAAGTTCCAGTGTACAGTCGACATGCATGCAGTTCTTTTCATACTGTGATAAGCAGGCATCGGTACCTACAGTCATGGAAAAGATTATTAGACCGCCCTTGTTTTGTTGTTCATTTTGTTAATTTTAATGCCAGGTACAACTAAAGGTACATTTGTTTTGACAAATATAATGATTACAGCAAAAATAGCTCATAAGAGTTTAATTTAAGAGCTGATACCTAGTCATTTTCCATGGTAATTGATAGTAACCAAAATCAATAGCTATGGCATTGTACTGCCAAAAACAGTACTACTAGGCATTCCATGTTTCCTTTTCTGTCTGTTTAAGTCACATGATACACACAGGAGTTAGTACTTGATTGCATAACCATTGTTTTTAATGACAAGGGTGGTCCAATATTTTTTCCATGACTGTATATGCGCCACATGTTAAACAGAAAAACACACAGGGCTCCTGTGGATGTTTCTGAAAGGCTGCAACTGCTGTTTTTCTTTTTTTTTTTTTTTTTTTTACTGTAGCTAGCAGCTTGTTACAAATTGGGCTGCAGCACTGAGTCAATGTGATTATTTCTGAGGTGTCCTAAGCGCAGTAAGTGGACACAGCAAATATATCAGGAACTGAACTTTCCACCGCATATAGAGGTATTACCAAATTTAAAAAAAATAAACTTGATTTTTGCCCGTGGCATAAATCTTCACATCTTTATAGATTTTTTTTTTCTCACAGTCTCTAACAAACCTCTTCCATTAAGACTGTATACATCACAACATGGAAAAACAGAGTGTCTTCAAACATAGTAGTTTTCAGCATGATAGTGAAACAATGCCGCATTTTTGTTGAGTGGGACATAGTTCTCATTGTGTCTGTGTATGCTACATGTCTGGGAAGAATTTCAGCTGAGCTAAAAGAAGTATAACCCTCTTACCTCATATTATCACACCAGCTGTAATCCTTCAAGTCTAACATAAACCAAGGTGGTGCAATACAGTTTATCCTTGCCACATCCCCCCAATCTGGTAAGATTGTGCACAGATATAATAAATGTCTTTTAAAAACAAGCTAAAACAGAAATGGTAAAAAAAAATAATATCATGTCTTGGGCCTTTTCTTACGAACACAGCATTTCATATAACAGATGGCCAGAGGCATTTAACTGTGGCTCAAAGTAACAAAATACAGTAAGCTTGAAAATACAAGTGTTTTATTCAAAGATAAAAAAGGGAGTGCAGACTGCAGATAACAGGCTGAAACAAAGAATGAAATGATTCCCAGATCTCTGGTACATTTCAGAGCCTCTGAGATGAAGAGCTCAAAGCCATTTGCTCACTAGTTTGCAGCTGAACCTCAAAAGCATCAATTCACTCAAGTAGTCCCTTGACTAACCTACAAGATGGTAGCCTAAGCATATTGACCAACCAATCGATTCTAGCTCACTTGTTTACTGATGTGCACACACCACCAGGGACATATATGTGTACAGTCAATAGCGTGTGTTTCAGAGCAGTAGGTTAATGTCAGTATATTTTATGTTGCAGTTATTATTTTAACAAGGGTCAATGCTAAGGCCAATGAAGCTCAAAGACTAGTCAACCTGATCTCTGTTTTTATATCCATTTTTTGATGTGAAATCCATACACAACTATAGATTGACTGAAAGCAGGAGAGACTAGCTGGGGTTCAAGGCTCCTTATAATGGTGCTATTGACCAATGAAGCACAAACAAGACAAAGTCTCCATTTGTGATGATGCATTCACTTGAATTGCAGGTAATTTAAACCAAGTGTATATGCGTTTGCTAGTGTGTGTGGGTCACCCATCACCACAGTCAATATGAATAAATTAACAAAAGCGACATTCTGCATCTCCATGAAAAGCAGCTTTAACGACATCAAAGTGTTTATTGTAGACATGAAGGCTGCATTAGCCAAGCCCACATCTACTGCTTTAAAATACTACAGAAATAAAAGGTGTAATTTCATAATTTTGTTCTTTACTAAGATGTGTTTATTTCTGAGAAAGGGGGTGCATAGTTTTCAGACAGTTTTTGGTCAATTTATAAAACAAGATTTTAGGTTTTCTGGGAGGGATTTACGATGCTTTGAGAATGCAAGCTTTAGTGTGGGATTTAGAGTCATCAGCGCTGGCACTTGGACTGAGCTTACTGAATTAGCAGCATAGCAGTTGCTTCAAGCCGTTTTTCCCAAAGCAAACATTTATCTTCATAATCTGGGCTGGCACTGCACGAAGTGACAACATGGACCTAGCTACACTGTGTGTGTGTGTGTGTGTGTGTGTGTGTGTGTGTGTGTGTGTGTGTGTGTGTGTGTGTGTGCATGTGTGCGTGTGTGCGTGTGTGTGTATGTGTGTCTGTGTAAAAGCAGTAGTGTCATGATGTTGGCGGTCTAGGCCAAATCTCTTCTCTGACCTATATACTGTAGCAGCGCATATTCCCTGCAAATATGCCATAGAGCAAGAGCACAGAAAGAAAGAAAGAGGGAGGGAGAGCAGAGAGGAATGGGGTAAGAGGTTTATGAGTGCATGAAAGGGAGGGAGGGGGGTTAAGCAGAAAGAGATGAGGAAGACTAACCAGAGATAAAACAAAGAAACAGGCAGAGGGCAAAACAAGCTGCATGAAAACAATGAGCAGCAATAAAAGGAAAAGAACGTGTGAGACAGACAGACCACTGTGTCAGGAGTCATTATTCTCGTGACAGAGGGGCCGAGTCAGCATTTTAACCCAAATACTAAATCACAACAGTAGATGGGATTAGCTCTCAGGCTGAACATCCACTGGAATAGACTAGTCTGCACGTCTACATAGACAGTAATGAAGTGGGTTTCCAGTCCCAGCGGTTAAAATGAGGTGCTGGAACGGCACTGCAAGTAAGCAACGATGAAAACAGAAACACAGCAGAATACTGCATATTATTACATTTGTTAGGTTGCTCACTGCATGAGTGAATTTTATCTAGTAATGGAAGATAACATCACAAAGTATATCAAAAACATTCACTTAATTACCCTTTGAGAGCACAATAATAGACTTTTGGAGGAGCAAATAAAGAAAATGCCTGTTAGTTTAAACATCCTCTGACCTGATTAGTAACCCCAGCACCGTTCTACTTCCCTCTGTATGTAAGTTGGCCGTTAAGGCTGATTTTGGACCAGTCCTTACTGCACATCTCATAGAATATTTATACCCCTGATGTTAATATCAAATATCACCACACAGTTTAATTGAAATGTAATGGCTTCAGAGCGCCAGTTATAAATGCACTCCCGCAACCACAGTCATTACATTTAACAGTGTGTGTGTAATTAAAGTGAGTCCTAATGAATTGCTTTTCCATTGCTGTGTAGGACGAGTGTACCCAGGGAGCGCTACTTACATTGTACAGCATAGGATGCCAGCAGTGCAGCCGTATTGTGAGGACAGGGCAGTCTGGAAGTCACAGGAACACATACACACCACGTAAGTATACATACACTAATGATTCAGCCTTGGATCGATACAAAAAATATTATGGCTGTTTTCTAAGAGCAGAGATTACTCATCTTAGATAATCATGACAATCATCAAATCAATTTTATCTTAAGAACCAGTAAAAGCAGTTACACTTATTTTCACTGACAAAAACAATAATAAGCATGCTGTGCATGTTTGTACAACCGCAAAAGGAGTTTAAGTGTACCGTATATAACCTCAGATTTCCTCCAGTCACACACATCTTAGAATTTAAAATCACGATAGCTCACAGTGGAAACTAACACTTAATGCAATGATCATGATTACATCTGGCAGCTCTTTATGAAGCAGAATGCTCCACCATGTTTATACAGCAACATCAAGTGAACACAGGACGACATACTCACCTTCCAGTTAATATATCCTGTTTGATCTGAAGAAAATATTGGTACCTGAGGGGAGACAACACACCACATTAGGATAAGAGACCAGTAAACCATGACCTGTGTTTAAATGTATTAGTATAGTGTAAAGAGAAGCATCCTACAGAGGCCTGGCAATAAGATTATAACCGTGTGACTTATGATGGAAGCGTTTTTTGTGAAATAAATCAACTCTCAATGGCAGAGGCTTTTGTGCAATTAGGAGAACATTAGCTCATTGACCAAAACATACATTATACTGATTTCTATTAAATGACTGTTCCATACATGACAAATTCAGGAAAAAATGTTTATAGCTTAATTTTATTGCACTTGATGAAAACCGCCCTACTATGCTTGTCATCAGCATTGCTTAACTGTTGTGTTGTGTACTACGCTACCAATGCCACAAACAGGGTACGACAAAGCTATCACGAGTGTGTTTTGGTCGTGACTGGAACGTACAATATAACAGCAATATCAGCATGTCAGATTCAAGGCTTACTACTCACTTTTACAAGTTGTATACAGAGTACAGATAAGGCTCGGGGAGCAAGGCTGTGGCTGAGCAGCTAAAATAAACACCAGGCAGAAAAGGAGGCACAGTACTGTGATGCCTCCTCTGCATGTTGTTTGAATAGAATCCAGTGTTGCAGAGTTTGTGTTTGCAGAACATATAGTGGTTTCCTATTTTTCTTAATGAGCCTGCATCAAGACAGAGAATGAAGCTCTGGTCCTAGGAATCCATTTGCAAAGATGAGACACCAAAAGCTCTTCATTTATATATATATATATATATATATATATATACACATATATATATATATATACATATATATCCATCCATCCATTATCTATACACCGCTTAATCCTCACTAGGGTCGCGAGGGGGGCTGGAGTCTATCCCAGCTGACTCGGGCGAAGGCAGGGGACACCCTAGATAGGTCACCAGTCTGTCGCAGGGCCACATACAAAGACAAACAAGCACTCTCACATTCACACCTACGGGCAATTTAGAGTAATCAATTAACCTCAGCATATTTTTGGACTGTGGGAGGAAGCCGGAGTACCCGGAGAAAACCCACGCATGCACAGGGAGAACATGCAAACTTCATGCAGAAAGATCCCGGGAAAGCCGGGACGCGAACCAGGGACCTTCTTGCTGCAAGGCGAAAGTGCTAACCACTACGCCACTGTGCAGCCCCCTACATATATATATATATACATATATATATATACATATATATATATTATCTAGTTTATTTAAGAGCTGCAGACAGGGAATACATTTACTTTTTATAAACATACATTATAATAAAGGCTCCTTCTTGCTTGAGGTGGTCTTGCTTGAGGTGGTCTGTGACCCCATTTGCAGCTATACGTGGCACCTACACACTAATTTTATCTCAATAAACATGTTCAGTTCAACTCACCAACTAGTATACTCCTCTACTATTGGAAATTGCACTAATTGTTTGCTTCATTGGCCAGGAACATGTAACGTGAGCCCTATTCCATCTGGAGCGGAGATCTTCACTACAACATTTCAATACCATACAGTGCCATATTGTACCAATATCTGCCTTCTGTTCACCTTCTGCCCCACACTTCCATTAACATTTTTTGATGCCATGCTTCAAAATGCACATGAAAAGACGTTATGGAAATACAGCAACAGCTGACGGTGAATACAGCAAAAATTCCAACTGTACTCCAACACTCAGTAACACACATCTAGCTAAGCCATTTCCAGCAGACCTTCTCATCCCTGATCTCTATATAGTAAAACAACATAATTACAGCTGCTGCATTAGGCTCATATTTGGTAAAAGAGACAAGTCAGATATTCCCGCTGTCCCTCGGATCTGACTGCAACTGACAATTGGAACGAGTCAGTGTAAATGCAGTTACTATGAGGGACATACTTAAATAACAATAAGCTTCAATCACGTAGGAAACACAAGTCTAGTGCCGCGGTCATGATATCAACTCTTACCGTGTGTATTCTTCCTGAAGTTTACCGGGGTCTGTCACAAAGAATTTGACTCTGAAACTCAAGTTATGGGGAGACCCTCCTGGAATAATGGTAAAGAACAGTTAGAGACAAAAACACAACACTTCAGTTCTGTAAGTGCAAATAAACTGTATATTGCAAGCTGGCTGTATTTAGTCAAATGCCTGAAATACCTTGCCTTTATCCGGGAATATACAAAACACACATTCCTATGATAATACTTTACATACAGCGCTCCCTTCTAAAAGCATTAACTTCTAATTCAAAATGTGAAGCCAATTGTTAAAGTAAAGGAGATACGGACATACACAGTGCATTCAGGAAGTTTTCGACTTCTTTTCTGTTTCAGACTCATCTCAAAATGAATTCAATGATAATCATCAATCTATACAACTGAATGCAGGAATGAGGTCAAGAGAATTGTCTGTAGACAGTAGATGGAAGAAGCTTTGAACCACACACAGTCTTCTCAAATATGACTGCCCAGTCAAATTGAATAATTGCAGATGAGGGGCCTTGGTCAGACAGGTAACAAAGGAACCTAATAGCCACTATGATTGAGATCTAGAGCTCCTTTGTGGAGATGGGACAACTTTACAGAGGGACAATAATCATTTGGCCTTTATTGTAGAATGAGCAGACAGAAGCATTTTCTCACTCAAATGACAGCCTGGTGGGAGTATTATGTGCAGACTAATGATGAAAAAAAATGATTGGCTCCATTTCAGATTCAAATTCATAACAAAATACAGAAAACATCAAAGACAGTGTTTTCAGAATACACCGTACACAGATATCATTTATATTGGTTCCACAACAGGAGTATTCCTGTTTTCAAATGTTACAGGATATACGTAAATAGGTGGAATAAAATACTCCAACTATAACACAAGCAATTCTATATTCACACCAACACATCAGCCTCTAATTTATGTAGTGCATGAAACAAAAAACCCTGTAGTGACTTCAGTCAATGAGTCAATCAGTCAGCATGAAAACAGAGTTGAAGCACAGTTCAATCATTGCTGGAGGAGAACTGCAGATTTCATTCGAGCTACTCCTTAATTGTTCAACATGTTACAAATTCTATTACGCATTATCAAAAATAAGAGCAGAGTTGAAATAAAGTTTAATCATTACTTAAGGCCGATTTAGAATTATAAATGACACTCAATGTGGTGTGAAGACTTCTGCTTGAGGTGAAGTGTGGATTTTTAACCGTTACTGAGACTGGACTGCACATCACTGCCGAAAACAGCTGGAAACTTCAAATCAAGTGGTCGAATTAGACTTGAGTGGACTGACTTTCTGATGCTTGTTTGATATGCACTGGATTACTTAAGGTGGTGTGTTGTGGATTTTACCTACTTTTTAACTGTTTCCTGACGGGCTTATTGGGATCCAGCCAGCGCTGTAAAATATTGATTAAGAGACACTTAGAGACACCATAAAGCATGACTACACAACCTAAATTATTCACCAGTGGCCACACACACATACATAGCCATCAGAAACACTCAAACACCATGCAGATAGGAACACACAGCACTATATGCACACTAGCATATAGTGACTATACATTGTTCATTGTTATTTACAGACAGATGTACTAATTATGATGTACTCAAGCTTATTAAACTGTTGCAAATATAGGGCATCTCTAATATTATCTTGCAGGCAAACAAATTTATCCTCATGCGTACACACAACAGCCTTAAAGATGACCTTGACATTTAATGTCAAAGTCAATACATGCACGCTATATATATATGAGACAATTTTGAGAGATGGTTTTATGACTAGAACTTCCTATAAATTTATATAACCTGCATTTTTTCACACACACGCACTCTTGTAGGCTGAAAACGGCATACTAACCGGTGCATCTGAGGAGTCATCAGCCAAGTGCAGGCCAAAGTAGTCTCTCTCGGTCAGCTCCAGGTGCTTAAAGACAGCATCCAGCAGCACCTGGCCATGATCCGACTTCTACAACAAAAAACAGAAAACAAAGATTGAGTTCCAACTTGCTGTTCAGTGTGCTACTTTGTGGAAAGGTCAGTGAATCACACTCCTGCCTCTTTACGGCTCCTGAACTCCTCAGTGAAGGGTCACAGGAGGACCAGTGAGAGAAGTAGGGAAGATTGAAGCATGGCGCTGGTGCTTCTCGCACACATGAATCCACATTTCCTACCACAGACATCTAAATTATTTAAACACACACACTGCTAGAGAAACATTTCACTGATTTAAAATTCTTATGCGCTTCATCCATGTTGAGCCATATTAAATATCCTCGCAACCACACTGTGAGGAACATGTACCAGGAATTAAGCTAATGTGTGTCTGTAAGCTATTGTTTGTATATGTCCATATCTTTTCTAGCAATGGAGCAAACTTAAATAACCCTAAAAACACACATAGCTACTTTATAAAGTGTATTTCATTCACATGTAGAAACACTGGAGCTGCAATGATTTGTGTTGTCTTGCAAATAGTGGCTTACATGGTTCACTTAAAACACAATGTGACATGTAACAAGGTGAGGATTGCAGACTTTTAAATAAGCACCGCAAGCAATTATTTGATGAGGAGTGTAAGAAGACTGCAAAGCAGCAGACAGAGAAGAACCAGAGGTTTACTAATAAGGACACTGGTTAAAAAAAAGTACTGTGGTTGAAATAAAAAAGAGAACTAACAAAATTTAACACTGACACTGCATCTTGTCTGGGGTTAAGTCTGCATAAGACAGCACTCTTAGAGACTCTGAGTTCAAGGAAATATTTAAATTCAAGTAAATCACTGACCAAGTTCTGCTTTTGCTTGGTTCATGCAAGGACTGTTTCGGTAAACACAACTTTTACTGTCACTGAACAGGACATGAAAGTATTTGGAATTGAAATCAAATGTGGATTGAAATGAATGACAATAATGTACTTTGTCGGTATGATTGTCTTTTTATTTTCAAAACATGCTATTTTATATTTGAATGTTATTCACTAAGTAAGTGGTCACAAAAATGGGGAAAAAATGAAACAAGGATTAAAATAAGCATTTCTTTTCATAACAAAGTCGAGAGTCACCTAAAAAAACGAGATGAAAGGCAGTAGAAAGTGAGGAATAATTTATTAAACGCATCATTAATATCACATCGCTTCCTGAGAGTGTAGGAAGGGCGAGAGGATAAACTGTGGGACCACAAGTGGAGCAGAAATTCACACCTGATCCTGCCGCAACTTGGAGACAGACAGGCTGAGTGTGAGAGAGTGTGCGACTCCATCAGTGCTCCCATGGGAGAAAAGACACACACATACATACACACACACATACACGTGCACACATACACACACACTCACACACACTCACACACACAGCTACTGCTCTTGTCCACCTCTCCCCTTTGCCCTGGTGACACAGTTTAACAGCACATCTTGCGAGTGTGTGAGGAAGGAACAGAATGAAAGTTGACAGTTGACATGTTGACATGGCAGCCCTCTAGGATAACTGGCAGTGTGCGTGTGTGTGCAGTCAACTGCTGTCAAAGCCTTGTTAAGTGTGAGTCAACTCATCCCTCCCTTCTACTTCTTCCCTCCCTTCCTTGAGGGGAGTTTCTTTTTTTTTTAAATTTAAATATTATTGGTAATGTTAGCAAAACTGACTTCTTGCCTTTCTATTAATTCTCAGCTGAATACTAAAATGTAATTTTATATGGCCTTTTTGAGTCTCAATTTTTTAAAATGCTATAAAATCAACTGATTGAAATATTTTTTTTTCTATTGGGTGCATCTTTGGTGGATTGCCAAAGTATGTGGTGTGATCAAAAAGTTGGGGCACTGTTCCTAATGTGCGTGCATGGAGCACCTCAAAGTCACTTGCGTGCAACATGTACAAGCAGTGACTGTCCCCAGTCAAGAGATTGCGTGACACCACAACATCAACAGTGGGACTTGTGGTGCACACTTTTTGTAACCACTGACAGATGCCCATTTGCCATTTCTCTACGGACATCAAACTGGAGCAAAGAAGAAAACATCAGTATGCATCAGTCAGCTGCCAAGGATGAGCCAACTTTCATATAGATCATCACGAATGGCATGGGGTGAGTCCGCAGCTACCAATGTGAGAAGAAACAGCAGGCTCTTCCATTTTGAAAAATGGAAGAACGCTTCAGGTCACACAAGCACCAGGAGCATGCCAGTTGTTTTCTTCAACATTCACAGGGTTTTACACTGAGTTAATCCCCCATGGTCAGACTGAGAAGGCAGAGTTCTACTGTCATGTTCTGAGGTGTCTAAGGGAGAATATTCAGTACAAATGACCTGAATTGTGTCATGATGGCATGTGGGTGCTCCAATGGACTGTGCACTCGGTCACAGCACAGTGATTATGCACCAATTTTTTGGCTTCAACAACACAATAGTCCCTCCTCACACATCCCACTCACCCGATTGAGCTCCCTGTATCTTCTTCCTCAGCCTCAAAACAAAATTCAAATTGAAGGGTCACCATTTTGAAACAGTTGAGAAAATGAGTTTTAGTGCCCATCACAGATGGTGCTTGATATGTTTACATAGTGGGATTTCCAGGCAGTGTTTCATGCCTTGTTAAAGTGTTGGGACCGCTGTATTGCCGCACAAAGAGACTACATTGAAGGGGATGGTGGCCAAAGGTGAATTAGGAGAGTTTTTAGATTTTTATAGGCACAGGCTTGGAACTTTTTGACCATACCTCGTATATGAAAAGTGTGATGATTGTGCTGACAGCGCTTGAACAGAGAACAGTGACAAAAACACGCAAGCCTCTAATGTAATGTTTCCCAATGGAAGACTATTAATAAACACTTCTATTTTCTCTATGAGAAACTTTCTATGTGTGTGTCCACTGCTTTGCCTTTGTATAAAGCAGCTTTTCAGCTGGATGTGGGAGCCCTCTGTGCACTTTTACACTGTGCTCCCAGGAAACCCATCACCAATCTCTGTGTGTTTGGCTGTGTGTGTGTGTTGGTGCTAGTCTCTTCTGGTATTCTAAAAGCGTGTGAGCCAAATGTGTGATCGCTGCCACTGCAAGAGCAAACAGCCATACATTGTTAAAACTGAGCCAGGAACACACACACACAGGCAAGCATGTCCACACACACTTTCAGAAATTCTTTCTCTGTACTTTCACACAACAAACTACTGCAGCTACAGCAAAGACAACTCCATATTGTGGATTGCCCATGGGGTAGTACTCACTGAGAGAAAGAGTCACCAAAAGAAATAGTAACACAACATAAACTAAGACAGTCATTGCAAAGGGGAAAAAGAGAAAAAAGGAATGCAAACTTAAGAAGAAGACAGAGAGTCATAGAGACAGAGAGAGAGAAAAAGAGAGCGAGCATGGAAGAAGAGAAAAGGAGTGATTGACGATGCAACTGGGTGAGACAAACGCTCTTTGTGCAGTCCACTAGCACCACAGACTGAAATAGTGCCTGTGTGCGTGAGAGTGAAGAGAGAGGAAGGAGACATGGTGATAGAGAGCAATCAGAGCACAAGAGATTGGCTGCGAGAAAAAGGGGAAGGAGAGGGAGAGAGATGCTCTGATAAGTTTTTTACCCTGAGGGTTTATCTTCGGTGTTAGAGGGGGAAAGACCCTCAAACATCAAGAACACTGGATAGACCTCAAATCCAAAGTGGCACTCAAAGGGAAATTCCAGTGTTTTTTTTTTTATGGCAGGTTAACAAAAAAATATGACATTTTTATTTCCCTCCTTCCACAGGAAACACAACTGAATGTGTGAGTATGTGTTTGTGTTAAAGAATGAGGGAAATTCAGGAATGTGTAAGGCAGCTTGTCCAGACAGGAAGGAACTACATGAAGGAGGAGTCATTCACATCTACAGCTGTCTCTCTCCACACAAACATACACAACACAATACTTTTCAGGTGTAGAACATATTTTAAGGATAAGGACTGACTGACTGATTTGACAAATGTATATCTGGTTAAATGTCAACCTCAGTTAAAGGTCAGTCAGGAGCCAAGTCTGGGACTGTCTCCCACTGGGTGACAATGTCCCAAATGGGGACAAACATTGCATAGTTATTAGTATCAGTCATATTCACGTAGTTTGTTAACTAGACCATTTAGAAAATACATAAAATGGAAACAGAATTTCATTCACAACGGAGCTAAAGACTAAAAGGTCACACATCGCACCCCTTTTCAGCAAATGAATGCAAGTCTCACATGTCCCCACAGAATATCTTCATTTTTCCCAGCTCAAAATACTGCAAAGATGGTTAATCTTTAATCTCGTGCAACTGACTGCACGGCTACTGACACCAGAAGACCAGAGTTTGCCATTGCTTCTAACTTTCTCTCAGAGTGATGATTTGACATAGAAAGATCACCAAACTCGAGGTGTCCAGTGCTGGGGCTGAGACATTTCAGAATTAGCAGCAGAGGCTCTAGAAAGTAACCAGGTGGACTGGAGAAGCTGCTCCTTCTGAATGCCTCTGCAGTGAGGGCACAGGATTCCCAAAAACTTGAACTGGACAGCTAATAATTTGTTAGGTGTGATATAACACTTGGATTAAATTACACAGCTGGGAGGTTATCTACTTGTGAGGGGACTTGAGGACTGGGAGAAGTAGACATCTTCATATGTTAACAGCTTTTTAACCTCCAAGTTTATAACAACCACAAAACAATACTGACATTACATTTGCTAAATTTACTAAAATTAGACACTTGAGCTAACAACTTTTCTGGTGGAAAATCTAAAGACCTTAGTCTAAAGGGGGAAATCGTCTTTTAACAGGGTATACAAAATCAGCACCATACATTGATGGAAATAAACACACATAGGCCTATGTAAATTAAAAAACTAAGAAATCCGTGTTTAGTATGTTCCACTTACACATACTGGCCAAAACATAGCAGCTGTAGTCTATGGTTGTTTCAGTTAGAGAGATGGCACAAAAACGTATAGGCTGTTTTTTCCTGCTCACTGTCTGCGATTGTTGTTTCCTCACTATTGAAAATAGCAGACTCCAAGATAAAAAATGTGAATGGTATAAAACAGAGCATGCAAATTGTTCTGTTGTTGGCTGCTGGAACCAACTCAGGTACTTCATCATCTGTGCTTTTGCATGTTGCACAACTAATGTGCCTAGCTTTGATTGTGTCATCACATGCAGGAGCAATGTTTGGCTGTTTACTGTTGAGGGACGGTCAGAATCTAAGAAACTGTGAGAACATTAGACCTAATTTGAACCCATTTAAATATAAACAATAGTGGGCTGGATAATTTACATGTGCTTTCTTTGAACTTGGCACTTTATTGACCTTAATGAAGTTTAAGCTCAGCAGGCTTTCTCTATTACAGAGAGTTCTGCTCCATGATTCATGCTTGTATGTGTGTGTGTGTGTGTTGCAGGTGCAAGTGTGTAGTTTAACAGTACATAGCACAAAGGTACTAAGTTGTTTATACCTGAAAGCTGTAGTGGCCGGCCATTCTTCAGCAGCTATGGTTGATAGTTTATCCTAAATGTTTAATATTTCTTTCATGCATATTTAGTATTGAGTGAGGCTGGGTAGTAAACCTCAGTGCTTTTTGTACTGTATGATCAGTGTGTGCAGTACAGTAGTAATAAAGCATCAAACACTGTAAGACACTAACAGTTAATAGAAATATGTTGTTAATTTGGAGTAACCCAAGTGGTTAGGCATACCACATATGCGCAAATGCCCCAACCTGCGAGTCCCTGATTCAGCTGACAGCTGGCTGGACAACGTGCTGCATGTCATTTGCCTTCTCTCTTTCCCCACGTTTCCTGACTTGCTTCACTATCACTATCAACTAGAGCTATACAAATGCCCAGAAATCAGTCATATTTTGTTTGGTTTATATTTCAGGCATTAAATATTTGAAAAAAAAAAATCTTTTGTTTAATGAAAAAGCATTACTTTAGACAAACCATGTTTGTATTTCTCAAAGTAAGATATAAGCAATATCATGTTACTTTCTGCACTGGCACATGTCATTTGGTTCACAAGTTTCACTCAACTACAGCTGTTTTGCAGTATTATTTATCCTTTCGCCCTTGCCTTTTACTTGGTCTTTAGTAAAAGCTACCTGATAACCAAATAGCTCTTGCAGACAGACGTTTATGTGGTGAGTAGTAGTTACTATGGTTACCTCTGCTTTTAACCTGAATAAACTGTGCTTCTGACCTTGCTTTTGTATTGGTGGAAAGGTGGGTCAGTAGTGGGCATGAAATGTTTTCAATTTTTTGCCAACCATCAAGTTACAAAAGATTCTGCTTCACATCGGTGTCATTACACCCGAAGGCTTGCCATCTGTAAGATTATCAATATAAGCCCTCATGTGCACACATACACACAAACACACACACACAAACCACGAGCTCCATGGTTCCCATGACAGTAAGTGGCTGCTTCTGGACTTTCACTCTCCACTAGAACCACGGCCAGTCGGCCAGAGAGAGGATCAATAGAGGTATTGTTGCTTTCAGGATGGCTTGTCTTTCCAGGAAGTTGCTGCTGCTGCAGGGGTCTGATCAATGACACTGACAGAGACTGACAGAGAGCAAGTCATTCATTCAGCACAATGCAAGAAGAGGGGAATGGGGTGAGACTGTAGCAGAAACAAGAGTGAGAAATGTGCACAGAGAAATCTATATAGAAGAGACCGTGCAATACTGTAATTCATCTCATATAAGTTTTTATACCATCAAGAGAGAAAAACATATGAAAACTGAAGTTTACTGTCCATTCACTTAAAATGAC
Organism: Amphiprion ocellaris; assembly: GCF_022539595.1. NCBI lineage: Eukaryota > Metazoa > Chordata > Actinopteri > Pomacentridae > Amphiprion > Amphiprion ocellaris. The sequence continues at coordinate 17,710,904 of NC_072776.1, forward strand.
AGTTTGAAAATACTGTATATCAGCTTAACATTCTTCCAAAACTAGCGTGAAAACATTCAAAGTCTGTGCATTTTTTTCTCATGGTCTGCTTCCCTCTTTTAGTGGGAGTAAAATGACTTCATTATTACATTAGCACTCTGACTGGCACAGTTATAATGTGCACATAAAGATTTCTGCATTGTACAGACATATGAATGTTCACACATGCATTGACTTCCAAACCAACAGGATGTGATCTGTGAGAAAAAGATGTTATTAGAGGAATTGTATTTTCTGTCTCACAAAGGGAATTTCCCCGCTCACACTGTCATAACTCTGATCAAACACATAGTGACAGAGAGAGACATAGAGCCACAGAGAGCCAGAGAGAGAGAGAGAGAGACACGAGACAGACGACTGTAACATCTGTCACAAGCCAACTTGTCACCTCGTTTGGAGCACATGCAGCGCTCACACATTCTGCTTTTCACTTCCCTCGAGGTGTGCCTGCGAGTGACTGAACACTTTTAAAGCAAGATAAAAAAGTGACTGATCAACCACTGAAATTAAAGCTCGAGGCCAAGAGGGGAGCAAATTGCAGCCACTGTGACAATAGAAACGCTAACCTTTCAGTATCGTCAGAGGATAACAGGAAAAACTAAAGTGTGGGCTGTGTTTTAAATGTCTGCCAATGTGTACAGACACACAAAGGCTTTTTCCCCCACCAACTCTCAAGTAAATTTGAGGTGGGCTTGAGGGGAAATTTACAGTAATGGGAGAAGTGGAGGGAGGATTGTGGGAAGAAGGAAGGGCAGCAATACTGGTGCTCTAATTTCTTGATTTTCCTTGTGGGGGTCTTGTTTGGGTTAATATACAATTTTTTTTAAGGGCTCAGTCACTAATGCTGTTTTGTTTCAATTTCAGAAAAGGCATTTGTACTTTCCCAATGCAGTTGATAATATTCCATCATCAAAACAGATGTAAATCAATGGCTTTACTGACTCTCAAAAAGAAAAGAAAAATATTCATAAAGAAATTCATAGACTAGAGAGTTAGTGTTCCAGGAATGTTACAGCAATGGATTATTTGATTCTGTCATTTGCTGTTTTCCATTTGAACCCAGTTTATCTGAATAAAAAGAGCAGTACTTACGCTGACTTTGAATGCCTGGACTGTGTTGTCCAGCAGCAGTACGTTGCACACAACCTGTGTGTGCTGCCTGTCTCGCTCCAGCTCCGTCGCCCGGACATTGTAGGATCTGCCAGCAGGCAAGCGGAAGCGCGCGCTCATCACGCTCCTACCAGGGTCTGCAACGGCCAAAAACACAGCAGAGAGGAGAAAACGATGAGCAAGAGAAACAAGAGCTGAAAAAAATGGGGCGTCATTAGGTTATGGTCTGATTTGTGAAGTCTCGTAAATATTTCACATCGTCTTCGATGTATATATACGGTGCCACTTAATGTGTCATCGTATGCATACCCCTTTAGTAAAGGCTCAGTCTGTCCACAAAAAGCACAATAAGCTGATATATGGTATGTCATGTTGTACTTTTCTCCATACAACCTTAGTGAAGGCAGCTACGCAGCAATGCAAGCCTGTACAAGCACAGTGAAGAAGTAGAGAGTGAGTGCTTCATGACAAAAGAATGTCTCAGAAGGCAAGTAGCAGATTCTCTAACAGAGGATGTAGACAGTACACAGCAGTCCAGCCCAGCACTAATACACTGCTAAGTTACTATAAATGAGAAAAATTATTGCACAAAAGAGTTTAAAACCACCATGCTTTATTGTTTCAAAATGTGATTAGATTTCATATATATAATAGTAGGGAATATTTCACACAAGACAACAGTCAAGATATCTAGTCCTTCCAGCTGCCTGGTTAGATACATAATAGCATTTTGCAACTATTTTAATCTTCAGTAAATTCTAATAATCACCCGGCACATGTGACTTTTTCAGTATTTTCATCCTATCATTCCATCATCAACATGCCTGGTTAGGATGATTGGTTGGTAAATAACGACAGTACAAACAGTGGCTGATGATGCCTCAATTACTCATCAGTAGGAATAAATAACAATAATTCAATCAAGAAGTCCATTTAGAGCACATCAAAGCCCCTTATTAGTGAAGCCACATCTGACTGCTTCTCTTGTCTTCCTAGATTGCAAACTGATCAGATGTGGCTTGAATTCAAGCTTATGAAGAAGAATGATTATTTTCTTGCAAGAAACATGAAGTTCAGCTAGACCCTAAACTACTATTGCTCCTCGCAATAAATTAATGGCATGTCTTACATATTCTCTAAAATAGTTTGACATTGTGAGAAATAGCAGCTTTAGAATGATGACAATATTTAGATAACTACAGACTTTGAAGAAAAAGGCAAATATAACCGTGCCGTATTAAGTTTGCATTGTTCACAGATTAAACAAATAAGATCTAACCTGCTACTTAGTGAAATTTAGAGGTTGTAGTAAATGGATTTGTTAACTTTAGTCATGGCTGGGTACACTGTTTCACCACTGCCAGCCTTTAAGCAAAGCTAACCAGCAAATAGCTTCATATTTTTATGAGTATGGTATGAAACTTGTCTTCTGCTATCAAGAAAGCAAATAGGCATATTTTCCAAAATGTCTGATTATTCCTCTATAATTTTGTATGGCCAGTTCAGTTACCACTGAAAAGCTGTTCTGGTCTTCTGTCAGTCATTCTTAAATGCAAACTAGGTGACGATGTGCACAGTTTTTCTATTTTGTGTCACTGCAACACTGTTTTCTCTTTTTATAATTTGTTGGATATCATATGCCACTGCAGTGGGTTCTGTGCCCTCCCTGTCTACCGCCTACTTTTTTATTCTTTGTTGATCTGCCATGATAGGAGACATAATAACCCCACAAGGGTCATGGCCCTGTCGTCAAGAGATGCTGTATTTGTCCCGATGACTCTGAGTGAGCACATCTGTGTTTGTATATAGTATATATGGAGGGCTCTCTGTGTGTCTGAGTTGCTTGTCAGAACACATCAGCACAAACCCCCATGACCACTGGTAGATGGTGTGCACTTTGTGTATGTACACAAATGCACAAACACGTACACAAATCTATACCAACTGCAGACACACTCCACCTCCAGGAATTCAAGCTTCACACAGTATATAAGCCTATAAATTTAATACACAGGGTCTATAATTGCTTGTGGATGTTATGTACATGCTGCAACTACACCTCTGGTCAGATAATATTACTACATTAAAGTGTCTCATTAAAAACTATGCTAAATGCCTGCTGAGCTTAGAACATCTTAAGAGGTAGAATAAAACATGAAAAAATACAATGCTCAAGCAGTACAACTAACAAAGTGTCAAAACAAGTTGTGTTAAATTTAAATATTTTGTAGTTTGCTTACTCCACTGTGACAGTAAACCGTATACCTTTGGGCTGTGGACAAGACATTTGAGGACATCCTTTTGGTTGTAGGTAAACACTGACTTTTAAACATTTTCTCACATTTTCTAGTGCAGAAAACTAATCACTTAAACAGGTTAATCAAGAATGACAATAAGTGTTTAAGATGTAGTCCTAATATGCAATAATTCAGCTAGTGGAAAAAAAAAACCATTTCAGACCATTTTTACCAACAAACAATTTTTATGCCAAGGCTGCGGTATATTTTCAATGTTGTTTGTCTGCTTGTGTGTCTGCAAGACTACGCAAAAACCTCCAAGCCCGATTTCCTAAAATCTGGTGGAGAGGGGTGATCATTTGCTGCTTGCCATTCCACAACTCTCTTTTCCTGAATATTCTGTCTGCTGGTAATACAAAAAAAATTGGTGCCAATCCAGGTCTCTTTCTTAATAATAAAGACTGCAAGATTGGACTGCGCATTGAGCATTGGACTTGTATGGTATGCCCTCTAGGTCTGCTTGTTGTTAATATGAGGAATATCAGTCCACATATTAATCATGTATTTTTAAAGGAGCATTCCACTGGTTCTACATGGCCAGTTTTACAACAAAGGAGGTCACTTCATAATCTGTTGAGGTTGCAGGTTCTCTAATGTCATCTCTGGCTCTTGAGTAGTCTGAAAAAAGTAATCTGCCATGATGTCGCCAGGGTTATGTCAGCTTCTGCTTGGAGACTATGATGTTGCTTAAGGACAGTGCATTATGGCAGTGGCACAAAACTGCCAACACTAATTTCCGAAGAAATTCTTACACTGTTATGAAATACAGCATTAGCCTATAGAGGAAAAGAGCAAGGGCGTGTTGCATCCCATGGTGGACATGAAATATACAGTATAATGATTGTTTATGCTGCTATCTAGTAACTAAAAAGATCACAGTGTGAGAGTAATCGGTCTGATTTAGATTAGTAGGTGACAGAGCTTACCACTGCCCCTAACAATTTCCTTGGGAAAACTATGGCCTATGTTACAACATAACACAGGGCATACAATGTGCAAGACGTGAAGCTGGTCATACTGTAAGTCTTAAAGGTGAGATCAATATTTTTTGAATGCCAACAGAACTACACACAAACAGTGGGGTAGACATGTGGAAGTATATAAACAAAGCCGCAAATGCATGCAAATACGCAAAGACATAGGCAAGCATGCGCACTAATGCCAGCCGCAGCACTGTCAGCTTGGGAAACAGAGCGAGTGGACCAAGGAGATGAGCAGAAACGGATGCAGAGATGAAGCCATGCAGAAGGAGGCAAGGACAGAGCAATGCACTCCTATCACTGGCTCACATGGACGAAGAGCTGTAGGATACATAGATGATGAGCTCTGACACACAGACTCTCTCCAAAGCCTGCATTGCCTTCCCTGCTTTGTTCCTGTCCTAACATTTTTCTGCCATTCAGCTGAAGACGACTTAAAGGATCTTCTATGTAATTTGCAACACTTTAATCACATATTTTCCCACAATAACACTTTTGTTACTTTAAATTATTTGACTTCTTTAAAAAACAAAAATCCCATGTATGAACAGTTTTTGAAAGCACCAACAGTCTGCCAAAAAATACTGTCACAATCACGATTATCTGTGAAATTTGCCAAATATACTGATACTTGATTTTGTCAAAATAGCCCAGGGCTGTTGCCAAGGCTACAGCAAACTAATACATTACAACTGAGTGAGCATGTATTCCCTCATTTCCTTTGTTCTGATGAATTTTTATGTCAGCGATTTTACAGTAGTGTAATGCGCTTTCTGCTCTTCTCTTCTAGAGACTAATCTCATTTTCTTGTTTATACTCATGTTTTGTTTCCATTCTAATAATTTTGGTTCTACCTTTTTCTGCTGTATCATTCACTGTGCTGCTCTGTTGTACCATTTTCAAGTCTACTCGATTCTACTCTCCATGTTCTGTAATTTTCTGCTCTGCTATGTTCTTTTCAGCTTTGCTCTGCTGAGCTGGACAGGACAGCCACACTCCCCAGAGAGAAGCCTCTGGAACTCCGGAAGCATGCTACCATTATTGCTTCCTGCAGTCAGCAGAGCTTACAAACAGGCAGGAGTGCATCTGTGTGTGTTTATGTGTGTCTGTATGTGTGTGCATGAGGGCCCTTGACCCTAAATCTCCCCTCACTGGTGGGCTCCTCTGACTCTCTGAGCTTATTGCAAACACAGACGCTCCTGCAGCCTTCCTGTCTGTACACAGGGATACGCGCCTTTCAAATAAACGCCAATATAAACACACCTACTTTAGCACATTAACATGCACACACAAACAGAGATTCGCGTGTTATTTAACCTCAAAATGAAGTTGTGTATATCTCCACTGTATGAGGACACACACACACTCACACACACAAACACAAAGGCACATTAATAGAACTTATCCAAACGTGACCTACTGAACTATGATTCTCCCCATACTTGTTATTTACACTAACCGAATTAAAGTCTTCAAAGAAAAAGTCAGCGTCATTTCCAGTTCAGTACTATGTGTGACTATTGAACTTCATTTGCCCCATACATTTCTATTTATACCCCCATTTTCTTCAAAGAAACTCAAAAACATGGTACATATGGTTTTTCTGTCCTTTTGTACTGCATTGGAACAATTGAAATAAGAAGCTAGCAGTTAGGAATCCCAAAGGAGTCATACATAACCGCTCCACAGTGTTTCATAAAGCATAAACTAGGCCACAGACAAACAGGTGGTCAATTACAGATGTGTGCCACTGTGTGTATGACTGTGTATGTGTGTGCGCATTCACAGACAGTTTGTGATAATAAATGATTAGAAAAAACTACATTAAAGTCCTCATAGATCATTTAAATAGGAACATGTACTATACACAGAGGGAAAGCATGCATGGGAATGGAAGAAAAATAACACCTGACCTGACCCAGTGTTTCATTTTAGTTATTGCTTTTCTATAAAGAAAGCAGGATCCTTGGTATTAACCCTCTGAACCTCAAGCACTTTATAAAAATTTCAAATTTTAATTCACTGTGGGCTCATTTGTGACTGCGTTTTTTTAAAAAGTAACTTATTTTTATGTGCTGTGTGTAAACACAGCCTGCAGTTCAGCTGAAAAGCCAAATATTTTTGTCTCTTGAATGTTAGTTGCAGCTGATTCATTAAGGGCTTCCCAGTAGTGTAGCACAGAATTTATTTATTTATTTACTTAAACAGATTCTGTTTATTATAAATGGCCGACTTGAAACAACACAAACAGTATAAAGTGATTTGCAATGTTCAAGGACCATCGGAAAGTTAAAAATGAGACAACTGATTTGAAATTCTCTAAATTAAAAAAAAAAAATTCTAAATGGGGTATTTCTGGCCACTGGGTTTTGGGGATCAGAGGGTTAAGCCAGCAAGGTCTTCAAGATCTGCACAGGAAAATAAAGCCTTCCTGTTTCAGTTTTTTCAATCAGCTGTGCCCCCACAGCACAGTCATCCTATCCTCTTTCTACCCATCCCTCTTTATAATCCTACACCCTCCAAGTGTTTGGTGTTTATACTCTTTTTTACTCCACCTACCATCCTATTCTCCCTCCCCCATCGGACCACCTCCGTGATCCCTTTGATTCTACTTACTTTATGTAGGGCAGCAACAACAGCAGACAGTATTGTTTCATGTCTGTGTCCGTCTGTGTGTGTGTCTAATTGACAGATTGAAACAAAACATTCAAAATGTGGTAAGGGGAGGTGGAGACGCTGCAACTTAAGGAATGTGGGCAGCAAGTGACCTCTGACCTCCTTTAGGGTCAGCCATATGTGGCCTGGGCTGATGGTAAAGTCATACAGTGCTGCCTGTCAACTGACTGAAGAGAAGAGAAGAGAAGAGAAGAGAAGAGAAGAGAAGAGAAGAGAAGAGAAGAGAAGAGAAGAGAAGAGAAGAGAAGAGAAGAGAAGAGAAGAGAAGAGAAGAGAAGAGAAGAGAAGAGAAGAGAAGAGAAGAGAAGAGAAGAGAAGAGAAGAGAAGAGAAGAGAAGAGAAGAGAAGAGAAGAGAAGAGAAGAGAAGAGAAGAGAAGAGAAGAGAAGAGAAATCACAACCCAAACAGTATAATGAAGGCTTTGTCATGGAAGGTCAAAATCATTACAGAAAATGACTTTCTTTCATCTTCTTAATTCTGTCACATCCTAATCACCTTCAAAAATGTGATTTTTGTTTCATCTCTTGTTAATATATTTATAATAGCTGTTGCTACTACAACTGCCTTGAGACAGCATAATTAAATAAATATAACCAAAACACAACCACAACCACTTTCTCAATATTCTTGAGAAAGTTTGTTATTATTATTTGACGCTGTTGTCTTGCTCCAATGCAAAAACTGGCATAAGCATGACAAGGATTGTAAGATAGACGGCTTGGCAGCAGAATTACCCTCATTTCACCTGGGCAACCTCACAGATGCATTAGTTTAAAAAGTGAGTGCATATGCTTTCAAATAAATGACAACTGTACTGCGTTTGATAGAGTTCAGTCCTGTATGAGAGTTCAGACTGGCAAAAAGCAAGAGTTTATATGGGTTTCATTGTAGTCATTCATGCAAAAACATCCCTTAGGAAAGTAGGCCACATTGATGAGTCTAAGTCTTCTAAAGTCTGTATCAATTCGCAAAAAACATATAGATGCAACAGTAATAGTTATACTGTAATAATCCACTTGAGATATTTTTCTGATTCAAATTTGACTTTCTCTTGTGCACATGCATTTTTACAATGCTGTGGGGGTTATAATAGATACAGTGGGTCCACAAATTTGGCATATCAAATCAACTGTACTAATTATAATTTATTATGATCTCAGGAAACTGTCCAGCTTGGTTTTCCCTCCCTTTGGTCTCCAGTTCATCATAATTCTGCTACACAGAGATGCAAACGTCTGCAAACCTCCGCTTGAACTTAACTGAATCCTTATGGAATAAGCCTCTCCAAATCCATGAATGAAAATCCTGAGTCAGCCGGCCCAGCTGCATTGATTAGAACAACTACAAAGTCCATTCTAGCTCACTACTGATCTTTATTTGTTATTTCTACACAGGTGATAAGCATGTGCAACCAAAAAAGGAGTAAAAAAGTAATACTACCCTAATATTAGAAATTCAGTATTGTAATAATATTGAGAGACTCAAGAAAACACAAGTTTGGGGTTCTGTAACAAGACAACGATCACGTCAAAAGCTGTAATTATGTAAGGATTTATATTTTACAGATGCAATGGCAGCATCACAGTAACATTTAATTGCATGTTTTTTATGTAATAGAAAAGAGATCTTTATTGACAACTATGAATGTCTTGGTACAAAATGTGAAAGTTCTTTAGTCACTAGGGTCTTACGATGGTAAAATTTTAATTGGCAAACACAAATTGCTAAAAAATAATGTTTGGTTCAGATTAGTGGTATTGGCACCTTTAACCACCACATTTATGCTGCACAACAGCAAAAGATATTTTGTTCAAATAATAAAAATAAATAAATAAATATGAATAACTATGATCAGGCAATTATGTAATACATGTGGTAGGGCTAGTTTACAAAGATGTTCGATTTCAAAAAGCTGGTTTGTAGGGAATCCATTTCGATACTGAACTTGCACACAGTCATCCATGGTTCTAGTAAAGACTCCACAGGCGGTAAGTGAATCATTAGGCTACAGGATGAAGGTGTAGGGGTAGGTAATATGCATGAAATCTATCCGTAATAATTAGGACTGTTCGTAATGACTAATTTGAGTGGTTTGAATGGAACATTAGATGAGTCACCTGGTCTAAAAGTAAGAAAACACTGGTCGTGCTGTAGTCTAGATGTGATCATTTTCTGCATTGACTTTTTTTTTCTACATTAAGACTCAATATATTCCATTCACTTTTGGAGACTTTTACCGTTAACAGCTGCATTTAATGTTTAGGCCGAGTGAGATCAAACCATCTGCAATGCCATATTATAGGTAACATTAGCAGTGCTAGCTCCAGCAGTCTTCTGCATGTGCTGAATGTGATCATGTGTTGCTCTGGTCCAGCGGTTATATGCTAGGTTATTCTAACACACAATCTTATTTTCATTTCCTAGATCAAAATACTGCCAAACCGTGCAGTTTTTTTTATGAGATGTTATCTGTCCTACTTCCACCTTGCTAGTTTACAACACTGAAGCATTAGCACATGGAGAGGAGGACAGCAGCCTGGGATAGTAGTGGTCGGCTGCATCTCAGACAAAACAGTTAAGTGGCGACGTGCTGATCATTGGTTTAACTGATTTGTATTTGTCATGTCGACTAGTAACAGAAAATTGACTGAAATATACATTTATTTTAATATCAATTACCTTATTAGCATCCAAGTACTCTTTGTTGTAGCACACATTTAACTTGTCATAGCAGAGAAAGCACAGGTGGAAATAATAGAATTAACAATAGCTCTGGTGCAGCGATCATTGCAATGCCATATAGCAGTTAATCATGTGTTTCACAAGATAAAATGTCTGATGTGTAAGTTAAGACACAACCAAAGATTTACATGAAAGCTGTTTCTATCTCTGACCAGTTCAACTTAGACAATCTGATTTCCACTACAGTAGAAAAACACTACTTGAATTTCCTTGATTGCAGCATCCCTTGTTACCATTTTTTCTCTCTCCTTCCTTGATTTTTTCTTTGCTTCTCCTCCTGCCTTTAACTGTCGGTATGGCCTGTGAGTCCATTATGCAAATTACAGTCATCAGTGCCAGGGAGCAGCCATTTACTCATGCACACAAACACACACAGAGCCATTCATAAAACCTAACACCTGTCACAGAGATTCCTGCTGAATCAAAGATGCAGATAATGGAGAATTGCAGCAGCTCTTTCAGCTATTCTGGATTATATCAGTACTGCACTCATCTCCTTTAGATGCACCACACAAGTTCTCTCATGTGGCTATCATGATATCTTTATTATAAAGTCATCCAGTCCAAATGGTCTGTTCCTCCCTCTACTTGTACTTGCCCTTATTAGCCTCTATATTCCTCTATTCTCCACTTTAGTCTGATCTTCTATATTCCTTGCCACATGTCCCCTCATAGAAACATCTCTTCAGCATATTCTGCTTTTCTCACTGTCTTACTACCGCACCCTGTAAATAAATGGCCAAATAATTATATCAGGGCTGTCCAATGATTTGCACAGTTTTCCACCGCACTTTACAAACAGTTGCAGGTTGACATGATGGGGAAGACAAGTGCACTCCCCATCTATACAACTGCTTTAGGTAAAACACCCTCTGGTATGAAGTACATACTTCTAATTAATGTTTACATCTTTTGGTTTTTAGTCTACAAAACAACACTTATCTCAGACTAAAACATTGGTAAAGAACATGGCACACTACATATCCACTCAAAGGTAGTAAAATAAACAGTTTAAACAGAAACTATCATATAAATACCCTACACTGATGTTGACAGCATTATGATTATAGTGTGATTGAAAAAAAAAACTATCAATACGCATAGGTTTATCATCAGGGCACGCAAATAAATACGGTGACTTTACGTGATGTTGAAAATTTACATATATCACAAAGGTCACTGTGGTGACTCTGTAGACATGGGGGAGAAAGCCCACATTGTGAGGTTTCCTGTTTTCAGCTAACACCGCAACAAACAGATCTGTTGGTGTTCTGTAAGTGCACTAACATCGAACTGTTACATTTACAATTATTTATTCACGGCGTTAAAACTGTACTGTCAAACTTGAAAAAAAAATAAATTCAAACACAGAATAGCTGGTTAAATACCTGGCATAATTCACAGCACACAGACTGCAGCTCATGTCTCTGACTTATCTCACAAACCTTTGTTCTACCAAGGTATGAAACCTGTAACCATTTATTCAGGATGATCTGTTAAGTGTGCTGCTCTTTATAGGTTAGTGCTATAATAAATATACGATAAGCCGTAGATTTGTTTGCCACATGGCTTTTATAATAGTCTAACTTTCCTTAGACTAATGGATTAGAATAATAGCATACTACGTAGGGTTGTCAGAGATGCCAACTGAACACACTATTCAGTTGGAAAAAATTTTTTAAAAAAAAGCTAAATTGAACATTGAAAATATAAGAGGGGTGGGACAGTGTTCCCTCATTTACACAACTAGAGGCCCTCGTCTGTGCAGTAATGTACATGCACACACATAACACACATCCCAATGCATGCGCAGAATAGACAGAACACAGAGAAACAGAGATGCAGGTCTGATTAAAGCAGCACATTCCCCTGATTTTTCCTTTCCTGCTGACGCTGGCACCTTTAAATGTTACCAGGGGTCATGTTCTGAACACGCTGCAAATTTCCACCCGCATCCACCCCAACCCTGCACATTCCTGCCCCACCAGCAGGGAGGCCAGGTGTTCTGTACCAAGCACACACCCTCCTGCTGCTAGGCAGTTGGGCTGCTAGGTTAGGTTAGCAACAAAGCAGCTCTGATACGTGGCTGATGCATTTGCACCTATTGAGGTCTGAGAGGTTAAAATGAAATTTCAAGGGGAATTCTCTAGCCATTGTTGTGTCCTCTTTGAGATCTTCATTAGAAGATTTTGTCCATAGTACACCTAAATGCACCATGTATATCACACATTTAATAGCTAAAACAGCCTATGTAAGACATTTTTATTTGTTTACATTAGATGGATAAATAAAGATAACTGAAACCCAAACATTTAAGAATTTAACATTCCTTTTAAAAGCTTAAAGTGCAGGAATTAGTCAGTAATCCAATACTATCACGTGATTATTGCCATTATGCTGCAACATCTAGTTAGACCTTAGGCTATTTCTGAACATGTGTAGTGACTGGCTATAGTGATGGGAAGTTAATCAATAAATATAAATCTTTGACATTTGCCATTTTAACCAGTGAAAAGTAACACTGTGATTCAGTAGGTGCTTCTGGAAGGAGCTCTGTTCCTCTCTTTGTGCTGACTACATGGTGTTATTCTAATTTTGATAAAAGACACAATGGTATTAATTCCTCAACCACCACTCTAAGCAAGTGTGTGAGTGTGTGTTTAACAGCATGTCGGATCAATAAGCAGTAAGTTAATCAGCCTCTTTTCATTAGGATGTAAAGCCCCTCTGGACATCACGCACACAACAAAGAACAAGCAGCACAAACGTGTGCACTAGCAAGCACTTATTTATTCCTGTGTGATCATGTATGAAAGAGACTGTTTTGCATTTTAATAGTTTAAGCTTATAGAAACTGTAGGATTATCTGAGTGTTGAATATAAACAGTAACCTCGATGATCCATCAACACTTTTAGTGCTGACTTGTTTCTCAATATCAACTGTAGAGAATCACCCCAACAAAATCTGTTGAAATATCCAAAAACTCAAACAATGTTCTGTTTTAACTTCTGATATTTTGAAGTGTTTATATGGAATCAAACTAAAATAGAATAGCACGGGACTACATGTATATGCATCTCCACAACCATATCATGTACTTTACCTTAAAAGATCTTCACATGACAGGTCAGTGTCAAAACAGTTTAATGTCAGGCAACTGATTTTCTTGAGTAGTTGCTAAGTTGGGCATCAAGGCTTCAAACATTAAAATATGAATGGAATAATGAAACATTAAGCACTTTGATGCTGTGCGCACTTTGATCATGTGAAAGCAGCTTTGGCACTGCATGCCAACACCAATGTATCCATACAGGTCCTACAGTAAGAAATCACTTTAACGCATTACTTGACTTTCTCTAGAAAAAGGAAAACACTGCCTACTGCAATAACCACTATTGCCAACAACTAGAATAATTTGAAATCACAACAGAAGTACAATATTTAAAAAAAAGAGGAATAAGTGCAGGTAACTTTAGTTCAGTGCATACATGAACACCATATGTCACTGGTGAAAATACAGACCCAGGCAAGCTTCAAGTACATATACTCAAGCAAGATTTTTTGGTAAAACATTAGTAACAAAATCTGTCAGTCTTTTAGAGAAAGACGGACAGAGGATAGCATGTAACAAAGTCATGACAACTACATGATTCACTTAATCCCTTGCACCCTCAGGATGATCCTGTATTCCTATTCTTAGAAGCTGTAGCTGTTGAGGTCATAATACTCAAAGACTAAACCAATAAGAACTCATCAAATTTCAACCCATCTCTTAATTACCAATCTCCCTTTACACTACTCAAGCCTTTTTTCTAAGAAGCCTTAGATATTCTATTCTTGCTCTTTGCTGAGAAACAGAATTAGACTGGGGTTGACATTTAAATTGAGAGAAAGGCAGCTGGTAGTTCAGGAAAGAGTCCTAGGAAAGTGTTTTTTGATCAGCCAAATCCTTTAGAGGCACCACAACAGTCATTTTCCTGGAAACTGCACACCTCCTGCTGCAGATTGGAGTTTAACTAAAATGTAAGTATATTATCAATGCTGCACTGTCTCCAAAAGGTCACGCACCGAAAAGAGATTGTCGGATTTGCCTGATTCGTTTTTCACATTTAACAATGAGTTCTCAAGGTCCCATTGGGAGAGATAAAGTTGCACAATAGCAGGGTTTTTCCTTTGGATTTCAGGGAGCTTAGGTGCTGTCTGGATTCCTGGGAATAATGGCGGTTGGGGGGGGTTTGAAATGACGTGATCTCCAAATCTGCCTGTTCGTCAGCATAATTACACAAAAACTACAAAGTTCAATTTCATGACATGTAGTGGAGACAAAGAGCACGGGCACAGAAGAACCTGTAAAATTTTTGTGTGAATCTGGACAATTTTGGTTATAGCTGCAAAACTTAGCACTGGCCTTGGTGGAAGTGTGCTCTCTGAGTGCCCTGTCCTTTGTTTTGTTTTTTATTCCGTGTTTTTATTCCGTTTCAGTCATTGTACTTACCATATTTGTGAATGAAAGAAAATGATTGACTCGTCAAAAGTCTAATTTCACCAAATAACAAAGAAGCATCAAAATAGGAGAAAGTAGCACTGGGAAGACAAATACTAAAATATTAAATCACTACTACAATGTTGGCTTCCCAAAATAATAAATAATTAAACTTCTAGAAATAGAGTTGGGAAAAAATACTGCTAGAACACTGCTAAGAAAAATAGTTTTCAACTTGGGTAAATATGACATGAGAATGCCCATTTCACTGTTTTCAAGAGTAACTGGGTGTGCTGCAGTGACTAAGTAAAGACTCATGGCTTTTCTATTCACAGACATCTCGCTACCATACCACCTGCACGTGACATGTTTAGGGAACATTGTAGTGTCCATCCAAAAGAGGATGTTCAGCAAATGAGACATTTTGAGTACCATTTAATTTATATTTTGTCTCTTTAAGATGCAATGAATTTGAGTTTAAAAAAAAAAAGGTTTGTAAAAGCCTTAATTTTATGCAAAGGTCTCAATATTCAATTATAATTTTGACGACAGTAGTGCAGTGCTAAGCATACATTAGAAAATGCTTTCACTAGTGGTTTTTATCACAGAAAACATTACATGTGAACACCACCGTACCTTGTTTAGTGGTTTAGCTAGCCACCTCTCCATTTTCCTTTTCCTTTGAGAGTGCATAAACCCTCACTGTTGTTTTTACATTCATTCTGACGTGTCGCCTGTGTATACGGCCTAAGGTGCTACACAAAAACATGTAGGCGCTGCTCCTAAGCCTTTTCTATTGTAAGAAAAACCCTGCAATGCGATACACAAAAGAAACATATACAAACACAACAACCAGCAGCACAAAACACAGACAGCACTTTGATTCTCTGTCTGGTTGCATCTAGAAGGTTCTTATCGCTGGCTAGAAATGTACAGTAGATTATGAGAATGCAACATACACACACATATTTGCATTATTACACAACTGCCTAAACAAAAACGTAAACTGAAACTCACAACGTCTACCAACGAAGGGAGGAAGGAGAAATTTCCTCCACTGGTAGTACAAGACCAAAATTGCAAGTGTACATGCACCTGTTGAATCACTGTACAACAAGCTAAAACACACTTTGTCACATTTACACTCACATGCTCACATAACCACACACAGCATCTGCTGCTTTAGAACGTGAGAAAATTAATAGTCTAGATGCTGTCAGCACAAATGTGCATTTCTGAGTCTTTCCTTTAGTGTGTTTTTCAGAGCTGTAATTGGTGTCGTCAGTGTGTGTGTATATGTGTGTTTGTGTGCCCATAGGTGGGACATACTTAATAATCTGGGATGTTTTGCTGATGATAGGAATTCTGCTTGATGCATAATTTACTGAACTTGAGGCTGTGCATAAGCTTGACAGTGTGCCACAGCTTTATTTTGACTGTCCTTTTGGTCAGAATTACTCAAACTGTAATCTCTTCGAAACAAACAATAGTCAACTTATGACCTGAAAGCCTTCTTGGCTCCAGCATCATTATCCGGCGAAATAACTAATAGCACCATTAATATACAGTAGTTGCTGCACTGTCTGTACTTGTTCAGCCACACAAATGGTACAGACAAAAATGGTGACATAAGGTACAGGATGTGGCTAGCAGTACGGTAAGTGCTCAACATAGAATTCCTATAGATTATTTTGACATAAAATTGATAAACCCAGATACTTTCCTTAAATGAAAGTGGATTACAAAAAAAGTTAAAACGGTTGAACTATAAAGTTAAACTACCAAAAGACCTGCTGCAGCACAGGTGATTCAAGCAGAATAGGTGATTCAAAAGTAGAGCTGATGATTACACTGCTCGTTTCAATGTACTATATAGCTCATATAACAAGAAGCATGTGTGTGTGTGTGTGTGTGTGTGTGTGTGTGTGGGAGAGGTGCTAGGGGATATCTCTCTAGCACTGCTCGTATGAAGAGGTGAAGATGAAGAGATGGAGGTGGGTGGAACACATTGTGGTTGGTAAATAGGGCCAAAACAGGAAAGCGTGGGTTCACCTGACAGTCACCTCAGAGCCTGTACAATGTTGTCACGTTGTAGCAAATAAGGTTTGCTGGTTAAAAGTACTGAGACAGCAATTTGTCATTTTTTTGTTTGCTTTTTTTTTTTTTTTTTGCATGTCTTGAAGTTTAAAGGCAGAAATTTGTGCCTGGATTAACGGCCTCCAAGGCCACAGTTTGCTTTGTACAAAATACGGCGGTGCATGCTTATGTGCTAAACTGAAGAAGTTGATACAAATCTGCAAGTAGCAGTTTTATTTCTGCTAGCATCACTCACCCCAGTGAGCATCAATGTCCTGACACAGTAGGGACAGTCTTCAGATAGCACTCACACAGCTTTGATATGGAATACTGTGTGAGAATAAAGCAGTTTCGAGAGCTTCAGCCTGCTGGACTGTGATCAGTGTTGTGCAACATGTCTCATATTGATGAAGATGGCATTTCATCTGCAGCCCAGGCCTGATATACTACAACCTCAGCCAGGTTTTACAAACATGGGTTAAACAGTACTTGATTTAGCCTGTTCTGCATTAATCTGTTTTTAAAAAGAAGATAGTGCAACCCCAGACCTAAGTAATGAACTCATGAAACAGATTCAGTTTCAGAGGAATGATGGTGTTGTATAGAAGAGAGATGCTTTAAAAAATTGATTATGGCTAAGTTTGGCTGTAGTGTGACATTCATGTACAGCATGTCTATAATTAATTCCTTGTTTTATTCCTCTCTAGCTCTTCTAAAGACTCAAAGCACACAAATTCTTAAGGCCTTAGGTACCTGGACTCAAATCTCAAAAAGTCACTGAAACAATTTTACCTGTTTATGCTCTTTGCTCAGATTAATATAGATTATTGTTATGATCTAAACTTGTTTCCTCTCTTCTACAAAGTAATACACTGGAACTGCATTTAAACATCAGTGGTGATAGACCAAAATATACACCAATGAGCCACAACATTAGAACCATTGACAGGTAAAGTGAATAACATTGATTATCCCATTACAATGGTACCTATCAAGGGGTGGGATATATTAGCAAATGAACAGCAAGTCAGTTCTTTCAGCATGAAAAATGGCCAAGCATAAGGATCTTAGCAAGTCTGACAAAAGCCAAACTGTAATGGCTAGATGACTGGGTCAGAGCATCTCCAAAATGGCAGGTATGATTAGTTAGTATCTTCCAAAAGTGGTCCAAGAAAGGACAACTAGTAAAGGTTGACAGGATCATGGGTTGATGCATGTCGTCCGATCACACAGAAGACCTACTGTAGCACAAACCGCTAACAAACCTTAATGCTTGCTGTAAAACAAAGGTGTCAGAACACATATTACATTGGAGCTCACTGTGTATAGGGCTGTGTAGCTGCAGACTGGTCAAACAACCCATGCTGACTCCTTTCTTTTCCGTCTGGTGGGCAGCGAGTGTTTAAGCAGAAGTGTGATTCACTGGGCAATGTTCTGCTGGGAAACCTTGGGTCCTGGCACTCATGTGGATGTTAGTTTGACACATACTACCTACCAAAACATTGTTGCATACAACATGCATCTGTTCCTGACACCAGTATTTCCTGATGGCCATATCCTCATTTACAGGATAATGTGTCCTACCTCACTGCAAAAATGTTCAGGACATGAGAAAGCATTCAAGGTGTTGACCTGGCCTCTAAATTCCCCACGTCTCTGATCAAGTCGCTGTTTGAGGTACTGAAAAAACAAGTCAGATCCACTGAGGCCCCACCTCACAACTTCCAGGGCTTAAAGTACCTGCTGCTAGAGCTGATGGAGGCCTGGGTGAGACAGCTGAAAAGTCTGTCACGATAAACTTTTTTAAAGCTGTAAAAGATCAAATGTTTATATGCACTAAATATTTTAGCCTATTTATGAAGATAGACAGGTTAGGGGTGGGTTATATAGGTGAAAATTACATCACGATAAAATGTTTTATTTCATTCAATGCCAATAATCATGATAATATCATAATGACCTCATTTTATTAATGACCAGTATAAAACATCTAAATTGTAGCTTGTTTTCTCGGAACTTCCTCCACTCTAGATAAAGTTAGCAAAGTGCCATCTGTAGGAAGTGCTTATGACCTGGGACAACATAGCATGGTCCAGCCACACCAAGAAGCTTTCTGAAGCCATTTCTAACCACACTGAGCATATCTTTAACAGTGCAGTATGCTACTGTGTGGGTCATGTCCTTGTACTGTTTGAATGTTTTGTCATACAGTATTGTTGGTGAGCACCTCTCCGTTGTGGACCCTGAGCTGTTTCTAGAGATGTGGGTTATGACTGGCTGCATGTTGCCTGCTTCCAAGGTTGGAGGTGGTTAAGGTGATACAATAAGTTTGTTGCATTCACACCCTTGGTCTGAACATTTTTTCTGCACAGTTTTCCACCCAGCAGTGTTCTGGTCTTGGTCGGACTTTAATACAAAACAAAAACTACCATATCAACTAGCTGATTTGTTGTCTTTTTAATGCACAACTGCCTCTCTGCCTGCACTGATTTTCTCACTCTGCTTCTGTGGTTGTATCGACCAAACAACAATTTCTTAAATGACCTTTTGTTTGCTTCTTACTCATAGCATGCTTTATTATTAGGGACATGATAGGCTGTTCGTTAGCCAAGGAGGGAGCACAGCTAGTGTTTGTTTATGCTAGTGTTTGTTTGTTTTAAGTGAAATTTGCAAACATACTATTGAACATTTTGTTATATCTATTAATGAAATGTCTATTGATCTATACATACTGTCATCACTTTGTTCAGGCCTATGTTGATCAGTGTAAATAAGGTTCAGTCCTCAGGTGCAGCAACTGAAATTGGCCTTAAGAACGAAACTGAACTAAGTGAAATTACAGCAACTGCTCACAGCGGTAGTTTAGCTAGCGTTAATCAGTTAGTAGGATTCAGCTTGGGCAAGAGGTGCTAAAATATGCACAGATTTATGGTCCCTGTAATTAATGTGTCTTAGATTAAAGTGTCCAAGAAATGTCATGTATTGTCCTCTTGCTAGCAGCTTCCATGCTGGCACAAAGGCTGATCGAGAAAGAAAGCAGGCAGAGCAGCCGTGAGTCAGCCAGAGCCAGCCCCCTGCCTCATGCTGAAATCAGAGAAACCACAAGAATGTAACAGCTTCTGTTATTATCCCTCCCTGCTGCCTCGCAGCCTGATGGCCTGCCCCAGAAAATAGCGGTGAGGCTGCCTGTTTCTCTCACTCACACACATACATGCACACACATGTACACGCACACATATACAGTCTTGTTCTCATGTTCTCCCTGTCCTCTCGTTCTCATCTCTGACACACACAAACACACACTGATTTCTCTCAGGGTATGGCTGTCCATTTTGCTTGCTTTCTTTCTGCACACACAGATACTGTATATAAGCTCATACACACACACAGGACCTGACAAAATTGCACAGCCTGCAATCTGTTTTTCCCTCTGAGAATCACTGCAAACGATAGACAAATCCAGACACAGAACGCCCACAGAAAAACCAATTTGATGCACAGTACATAACTAACCAGTTGACACACAGTAAAACAGAGCAATATATTGAAAGACGGACAAACTGTTAGAATGTGCAACATATTGGCCTGAGATTCAGCATCTTTCTATTAGCATGAGTTTCCAGGGATCCTGAATGTGCTGCTACTTACTTCTGTTCAAATTTCAAAAACAAGTAAATTGAGTTAAAGCTTATACTTGAGAGGGTAAAATAAACTATTTGACAAAATAACAAAAATGTTTTTACTACAGATACCACTGCCAGTTATAGTGTCGTAACAATGACGAACAACATTGTTATATGGTAAATTTACAGTAAACAGCCGTACAGTACAATCAGTACATTTGTATGACAGATGCAGCTTACAATAAGTTCGTTCAACCTCCACACAAACAAGAGTTTCTTTCCTCAAATTGAAGCTGCACAGTTGCATGTATAATATTGACTTCTGTCCAGTAAAGGCCTCTATGCATCACTCCATGACTCAGCAATTCCTAAAAAAACTTTTTAGTGATAACTGCCCCGTAGCCTTGTTTCACAGCCTCCAACACGGACAGAGCTCTAGCAGTTACTACAAATAGTTGACTGTCTATACCTCCAAGCCAACATACAGTAAGATCAGAAGCTGCCTAACTCAACTCACCTCCTTGCCGTAGTTGTGTTATCCAGCTATAAAGCAAAGACCTCTAACGTTGCTGAGGTTTAGTGACTATTACCTGGCAGCAGTGCTAGTTTTAACACTGCACTGTTACAGTGGTCACTTTTAAATCCTATAGTTGAAATTAAGCACTTAAATCTTGGACATTTATATGTTTTGATCATATATTGAGTCACTGTTCTTAAATTTTAATTCTCCATTGAGCCTGTTGATTTTCTGAAATTATATATATATTTTTATGATAAGCCCTTAAACCTGGAATCTGGAAAAGAAATCTATAACATTACCTGCTCCATCTGTCTGTTCAAGCAATGCCTTTTAGACATTCAAATATAGATCATTTTCTGTAGTGGTTCTGGCAATATTCCAAAAAATAATGTTAGAAGAACCTTATTATGCTTATTAATACAATTATATAGATCACCTAGCCCACACATGCACTCTAGATCTCCCTTGCGCCTGGTAATTCAAAGTTGTTTGCCTCTGCCCCTGATAATTTTATTCTATTAGATATCTGTTTGAAATTTTGTCACAATTAGCATATGACATCTGGAGTTATGGACAAAAATGTGTTTTGAGAGGTGACAATGATCTTGACCTTTAACAACAAAATTCTAATCAGCCCTTCCTCAAGGCCAAGTGAATGCATATGTGAAAGAAATTCCCTCCAGGCTTTCAAGAGATATTGCATTCACTAGAATCGGACAGATGGATGGACAGCCTTAAAACATAATGCCTCTGGCCTCAGCTGTCACCAGCTTGGAGGCATAAAAATGAATCTGAAAACCTTTGGAAGATGTCAACCGTTTTAGTTGCAATATATCTATCATCACAAAATGATCCTAGAATTAGGCCTTCATTTACTGTGAAAAATTTAGCTTGCGGAAAGGCTGATTCCTACGCTCAGGCTGTGAATTCAAGTTGTGAATGGTTGGGGCAGCCCAGATATCAACCAAGGAGAACAACAGCTTACGCATGTTGTTGGCCCTTTCCTTCTTGCTCGCCTCACTGCATCATCTTGCATGCAGTGACAACATTTTCACAGCCCACATCTACATTTGGCACTCGTCTGCTGGCTAAAACAGGGGAAATTATGGAGAGACAGAATTTACAAACAGCTTTGTCTTGGTCAAGCTGGTCGTGTGGAATATGATTCAAGACCAATAAGGATAAAATGAAAGGAGAGAAGGGTTGGAAGGAAAACAGGGCTGACAGTAAAGAAATCGGAAGCAGTATGAAATAAAAACAGCAGTACTAATGTCCTATGTTTTCAGTCTGCTCTTTATGTCCTTGTTTGAGTTGGATACAGAATCGCTTTGCGCTTCCTCCACACATCTCCAAGCAAAACAAGCAGCGGATAAAACTAGGTTTTACCATGTAAACTGTTGATGTTCCAGAAATAACCCTGTCAAGTGCCACACAAAAACACACTGCATGTCTGAAAACTACAGCAGGAAACTAAAGATTAAAGACATGGTAACCAATATAAGACGTTCTATTTCTTGTTTTTTATGCCATGATGGAACCAATTCCAAAGTTTCAGTCTTATGTCAAAAACAATGAAATCTTCAATGCAATTCTCACAACAGGGACACAGCAGAAAAGAAGTGCCATCCATTTTTGGATCTGAACCACTGTTCTTAAGCAACTGTGTCCTTTGACCTCCTGAGGTATTCAAGGCTCTTTAAGCAGCTGTTTCAAAAGGCAGACCTGAGGATCTGAAGTCGACACATATATACACACACACGCTGGGCTCATTTGCACAAGCAGCAGGTTAAAATGAGCACGTGGCAATAGGTCTAGAACTGAGGACATCGCAATATACCTTTAAGAAATAGTGCATGTATGTGTAAAGTAGGGTATGTCTTGTTGTGCATATGCATTTCGGGGGAGAAAAGGTAGGATGATAGCAAAGGAAAGGACAAGCCAAAACACGAACTGGAGCATAACTACTGAGTAAAAAGTCAGGAGCCAGCTGTACTCACATACCTGAGGAGCATAAAGATGGGGGCAGGGCTGCAGTGGAGAGGAATCCTCTCTTTCAGATAAGAAATGTTGGGATCATATCTTCTGGTGGTAACTCTACAATAATTAAAAAGAATGATTCCTGTGGCAGTGGTGGTCAGACAAGACTGAATATATTATCGTATCCTCATTTTGCCTTTGAAGTATCAGTTTGAGTGCACACCTTTGAGCAAAAATAAATTACTGCTTTAAAATCAAAACAGAAATTCATTTTAGTGCAGCAAAATCATATTTTGTCAGAGCTAACCAAGGTCTAATTACATTTCTTGTATGTGTTTTAAAAATTAAACCCCTAGACTGTTTGTCTAAACTAAAAAGATGATCGTAAAAAAAAGTCAGATGTTTGGGCAGCAGCCATTTTAGATGGTTAAGATGGTTCCAAAACACCAGAGATTTAGGACACATTGGTCCCTCAAAGTATCGTTTTAAATATGCTATTCATACCGTCACTGGTTCTGAAGTCACCTGCAACAATTGCAGCTTGATTTCTGGTAAAAGGAGCAAACGGAGTAGTTGTGAAAACTCTACCTGGCAGAAGAAAAACAGCCCTATTGTCAGAGAAAGGCAAAGAAGGTGAATGGGGAGAGTGAAAGAATTCAAGATGAATCTTGGGCAGACATTCACTAAAGAGAGAGAGGTCTAGGACTTGAGATGGTACAAAACTGCCTTGCAGTTGGCATTACTTCTACTAGATCAGCAAGTAACAAAACCTGCTTACTTATTAATACAACCAGATGTTTATTCTGCCTTTATGATAGCACAGAGATCAGGGTTTCTATTTGCTGAAAAGGGCAAAAAGTTGTCAGATGCAGCTGTACCCCATATTTGCAATTGCTGTACTAAAGTTTGTTTATACCTCAAAACACTTACACAACAGTCTAAACTACAGTCCACACAACCTGACCTGAGCTATGTCATGTCAATGTGTTCAATGTAATCCAAAAAAGGTGCAAATCACAGATGATAAAGTTTATGTACATGTAAGCAAATCAATATCAGCCACAGTTAAATGAATGAATGATGTTCAGTGACTGAGCAGAAACAAATGCCAGAGATCACTTCGGATATCTAAGGTTTAGTTTCTTGTCAAAACATTGTTTTGCAAGTTTTTTAGGAGTAGCATACATGCTCCTTTAGGAAAAATACTGCTATTCATGAATGTAACCAATGAGGTCAAACATATAGCATAGCTTTACATATTACATCTGCCCATCAATGCCAGGTCCCTTTTCCCCTTCGTTTTCCCACCTGTGCAGCTATCCTGTAATTTTCTTTCCATTCCCCTATTTATCCCATGACCATCGTTACGTCTACCCATCTCATGCCTACTGATCATCAATGCCTGTGTTAATCCTTTAATGTCTTTATGTTGCGCTCTCTTAATCCAACCATTGGCACGCTAGCTTGGTCTATCTCACAGCCACTAAACTATAATCTAGCTAGCTTTATCCCCTGGCTCCTTTGGCATAATCTTGTCCTGCATTTTTCAGAAACTGGGTTAGAACACACAAGTGACTCATAATAGGGCCGATAAAGGATGATGAATTACAACAGATATCTAGAGCCACTCTTTATGTTGCCAAGGCCTACAGGGATGTAGGCTAGTGGAGTAAAAGGTCAATTTCTCTTTATGAATCAGAACAATTTGAGTCATTTTGTAGAGGGTCTCCTGAAACTGTTTATCATATGTTTCCAATGCATTCATTCCCCACATTAAATTAAATACAGAGCTTGTCCATTCCATACAACAAAAAGGGGTTACATTTTGTTAACTTGTTTCATGTTGATGCCATCTTATATGCCCTTTTCTTTGCCACATCTTCATATGACCTCTTCTTTTAGCTTTTCTGAGAGAGACATTTAATAAGAAGCTTTATCTTACTGCTCCCAATGGGAAATAAAAAGAACAGTTCTTTTTAACATTCTGGTTGACCTGTGATGATACAACATGACTGCCACAGGAAACCTTGTTCTGGTTTCATACATATAGACTTTGGCTTAGATTTATATAATATTAAGACTTTGGATAGGTCTAAACATATTATGTACAAAATGAAACTAACTTTCCTGATGTCTAAGTAAACAGTGACTTTTTTTTGGCCTTGCCATCACAATCATCAAGCTACCCAGCTCTGTTCACTCCGGCAGTAAACGTTTTCTTTTTTGAGGTGTTAAACAGTAAAAAGGATGTCAATAAATTACATTAATGACATTGTAGATACAGATAAAAGATATGAGATATGTTTTTTGAGATGCAGACACAGAAATAGTTGAAACAAAGACCCTAAAATGGGAGGAGGATCATAAAGACACAGAGGAAATGGTGCTGAAGATAAACAGTCAGCAGTTGCCTCTGTTTTGGAAGATAAAAGGTTCATGGGAAAGTGTTTGTGTGGTCAACAGTGACGCTTCTACCAGCATTCCCTCCACCCACATCACTGAGTTCTGTCACACCAACGAGCTGGCAGGGAAAGACCAATGACAAGCAAGAGGTGATCACAAAAAGATTACACTGTAACAATTTTTTTTTTTGGTTACATGTACTTTGTAAGGAGAAAAAAGTGTTGTTTTGTGGCAATTATTTTGGTATGCCAAGTCAGTATGATGGTGTGGCCTGAGTAACTATTTAGGCGTCAAATAAATCAGTGCGTATCTCTGTGGAAGAGCAATATTATAGCTAACACTACAGACATCCCTACAATAAAAAAACAATGCCTGTCCTCAACCTTTTACAGCAAAAGAGATTTCCAAGAATCCGTCAAGCTAATCAAATGTGCAAAGCCCAACACTGTGCCACAGTTTAAAAAGACAGTAACCAAGTCAGTGTTTCCCATTAACGACAATGACCTGTTTTTGATAGAGGCTGAGATACTGGCATTATTGATATGAGTGGACTTGAAGGCTTATTGCAACAACTGATGACTGTGATCATCAATTAATCTTCTGATTATTTTACAAACAAATGTCCCAAAACCCAAAGATCTTTACTCAGTCAAGACAAGAAAAATCTGCAAATTCACAGATCTGAGAACAAAACATCCATTGGATATATACATTGTTTTAAATGATTAATCATTTATCAGAATATTTTCCAATTAATTTTCTCTCAACAAGCTAATGGAGTAATTGTTGCAGCTCTACAGGGCGTGTGTGTGTGTGTGTGTGTGTGTGTGTGTGTGTGTGTGTGTGTGTGTGTGTGTGTGTGTGTGTGTGTGTGTGTGAAGAAGTAGGAGGCCTCTATCTAGATCCCTTATGACTGGATAACATGCTTTTTCAACTAATCAAACCATTATGACTGCCCACTAACTGAGAACACCATTACCATAATGTGCAGTTTCATCTGATTAGTTATGCATGATCCAGATACACCAACGCTGGACACACAGAGAGTGAGAGAAGAAAAGATAAAGAAAGGAGGGGGTGGAAGAGGTGACCCTGGCCTGACAACATTTTATCTAAAATAAAAACCAAAAATGGACAAAAAGCATTCAGAAAGATTTCTCAGTAAAGGAATTGTAGCTACTACAAACTCATGTTTCATGGAAATCTGAGTCATTTTTCTCAGATATTGCCCATGCTCACGACTTGCTAGAACCTTCTCATGCACACATGAAGAATCACTGCAATTAAATGTTGTTCATTTGTAAATCAAACAAGGTTTTTGAATTTGCTGGAATTGAATTCATCTAGACCCAATCCAAAAAGGCATTGTTATTTTTGTCCTAGAGTTCACAGGCAGAAATGAATTATTTTTTGTCTCTGCTTGAAACTTTAAAACTAATCTAAACATGTGAGTCGTCTCCCTTGCGTCACAATGATATTGAGGCAAGATGCTAAAATCCAGACTGATTCCTCCATATTTGATAGTCATTCTTTGCAGCAAATCAAAACTAATGTGTCACTATTATTATGGCACTACTTTCTTTCCATTTTGGAAGTCTCGATCTGTCAAGGCACCTTTATCCTGGCATTCTGTTGCTGTGGTATCTTGCACCGAATAAACACAGCTGTGTTTGGAGCTTGGGAGATGATTTTTGCCAAGGAGTCGTGCCATATCCGCCCCAGCAACAGACCACTAACTAGCTGCCTTTCTGAGAGCTATCTGGCTAGATATTTGTGTAAATGGATTGCTGTTTGGCTGCTTCCCTTAAATACTGCCAGTCAGACAGACTAAAAGAACCATGATGGACAATGATGGTGATGGTGTAAAGGGATGGTAACTATTTTGCCTCTCATAAGCAGCTATTACCTGTCTTGTACTAACTAATTGCAAGATCCACAACATTTAAGAAATAAGCTGGCACAATATCACAAACAACTTGGCAACAGCCGGTTCGGTGCACTGCCACTGTAAACCGAAATGGCCGATGTCTGTCCATCAGTGGCTAAACCTGCAAGTTTCCTAACAGCAAACAGGGCTGTGAGCTTTCAAAATGGTTATAATGCAATGGACAGGCAGCTGGTCCTCTTGGTTAAACATGAACAGGCTGTTCTTTGAAAGGGCTGTCAGCAACAGTCAGCAAAGGTCACAGAGAGTTGGCTTTACTCAAATAAAGACGAGAACCTTATGAGGACTCTTAAAGCTAAGTGCTATTCAGCTTGAATATTTGAGTCTTAATTCCAGTCATTAATTTGAGTATGGCATTAAAGTAGTCCACTTGGTACCACAAAACTGAGAATAAATGAACAACTGGATATATGGATTCAAAAAGAGTTATGCAAAGCTAAAAGCAAAACTTTGTTCCTAGGCTTTTTTTGATAGTATTTCTGGCAATGATTCCAAGCCTACCAATGTGTGATATGCAAATGCTAGCATCTTTAAAGCCTGATAATGTATCTTGCCTGCAGCACCAAGCCTGCACTCCTCTTACCAACACTGTCAGTTAACACCAATACTAAGCTGTCAGCACTACCGAGCACCATGCTGAGAGGGAGGGTGTGCCTTTCCAATGCAGAGACTAACAAGAAATAAGCTGCCAGACAAAGATAGAGAGAAAAAGGAAAAGCAGAAAACTCAAAGCAAAGACATGAGAAGCAGACAAGAATGGAACAAATGTTGGAAAGACTGAGGGTCAGACAGACTGCAGCTAAAGATGACATCCTCCTGAACTGACATGGCAGTGAAACAACACAGAAAAACAGCAATAAGACCCGCAATACCTCACATACATAATGAAATGAATTTTAGTCAGTTTTATCCGTTTCTGCACATGACCCACTAAACATTTACATCTTGTGTAACAGAGAATCATTAAACACACAGTTTTTCACACAGTCTCTCACATTTTGTGCTTCTAGCCCATCCCACAACGTATACACATTTACACCTTTCAAAGAACAATGGCTGACCTTTGACCCGTCTGCTATGTAGGCCGGTTTATGATGTTTAACCAAGAGGTTGTCAACTTTATGTATCTTCCAGATAGTCGTGAAACCTGTGGAGATCTATGTGCCAAAATGGGATGATTATAAATTACCAGTGGGAGGTCCAAGGATGCCAAAGTGGACAAGAATCTGCTGCATCTCCTACCTTCAGACACTGACTGAAGCAACTCGTCATTTCCTTTCTGTTATCAACCAACATAATATTCTGAACATGAGTAAGTATGGATGCAAATACAAGCAAAAATCAATTACTCTTAAATTTGAGCAAGTTGCCGTGGTAACTGATGATAGGCTACTACCTAACTCCAACCTTGTTTCTCCCTCGGGAACCCCCTGCCCTCTGCTAGCAGGTGCAGTTTATCCAAATTGCCCTTGCCACACCTGTGCCCCTTCTTTCTTCCTCCCTCTGTCCATATCCTCTCCTTACTTCTTACCATCTACTCGTGCTCTCTCTGTCTCATATCCACATTTCTGTTGTACACCACATTGATGGCAGGTTCAGGTGCACTGCTCAAGCGAACCAGGGCTAGTGCCTCAGGCAATTTATTCTTCACCACCTGAGTCCATCCACTTCTAAAATCCAGGACTGCTTTAGGTTTGGGCAGAGTAAAGGAAAGACATTTCAAGTTCAACTCAGGATTCTCCTCAGCACACCATTTATGAATATATAATGTGCATAAAAATAAAAAGGATAAGAGTGCATTTTTATTTCATGAAAACAAACTTTGCTCAGCCTTAGTTAGTCAAATTAAAATACCAACAGTGCCAAAGCAGAGTCTGAAATCCCTCTGTATGTTCTAGCTATCAGAGACAGGATTCCTTTCTTTATCAAGGTTTGTGCATTGGAAGAAATCTAGATATTTTACCCCCTTAACTTTACAATTGTTGAGCACAAAATCCAATTCTGCAGAGTTTTACTGGTGCTTTCAGAGTGGTTTCAACAGCAATAACAAATGTGTATGTGTAATTGCACAATGATAATTATAACTTTGACATCTTGCTACCTGTACTTGATAGCAATACCAGCATTATTTAGCTGTAAAGTTACATGCCATTTACAAAACTAAGGACAAGACAAGCCAACAAGTCTGTGCCACATACTTTTCAGACAGGTCTAATGCGAAATAATCCTTGCAACCGCAGCTTAACAAATGATATGGAGCAATCAACAGCCTGGAATGGTGTCCTAAATAAAAATGTGCAGCATGACAGGCCTAATTCCCAAGATAAGTAGTTCAGCTCCAGCAAACCATCAGCCTCAGACAGGGATTCCCACATGCATCTGGGTCAAGACCAACCACAAACATTAGCTCAAACGCATTTCTCTATCCTCTATCTGTTAGGTATTTTTGTTTAAATGGATTTCTTCAGAAAGAATTACTGTAGAAATGCGCCTGTCAAAATATTTAATGGTGCCCAAAAGGTAAAATGACAAGATATACAGAGTATGTCATGTGGTTGGGGGTGTGGAGGGCTTCTGTTGTTCCCTTCAGAGATCCCTGGGGATCCCCAACCACACTTACGGGGCTACTTTGTTTTGGAGAACATCAAACCCACCAAAGAGAATTCATTCATAATTCTTTGCTTTGCTGCTCCGAACTGAGATCCCATTCAGGGCCAATTGTGACATGACTCTCAAGTCATTTTTCAGCTTTGATCGCGAAAAGGGCTAGAAAGAGCCTGGGGAGTGAGGCACAGAGGCTAGACAAACAGGACAGAGCAGGGTCCATATGATCTGAGCAGCGGCAACAGACTGGCGAGCAGCAGGCAGCAGAGGAACCGACTGCGACCCAAAAGATGTGGCACGGATGGTGGAGGATTACGTCATCGAAAAAAAGGAGGACGCCTCATCAAAGCAAACCCTCACATCCATTACTTAACAGCTCATAATTAACAGCTTTTCGGCCAGCACACCGTCTCTATCACTGAGTTCGCCAAGAAAAGGAGAAAAAAAACGAACAATCATTGATGCGACCAAAAGCAGGGTCTCACAAAGCGGCTTATCCACGCAGGCCCCCCTCTCGGGTGACATTTCTAGAATGTGACATGAACATGAGAGCAGCTGTAACAAGCGCTGCTTCACCAATTATTTAGCAATGAATGACAAAAAAAAACACAGCCAACTCTGTACCCACTGTGCCTGCTGAGCCTTCACGCTATATGTTAAGATAAACACATTTGCTCAGTCAAACAACGCTTGCGCCGAAACAACGCAAATCACACAATAATCGCTAATTAATTGCTATTACGTGATAAAAGCATTTTAAAGCTGCCTTCGTAACGTAACTGTCGCCACACTGAACGCTAACTGGACTCCGTCATTAAAGGGCTTATTGTACACTGCCCAATGAATGAGCCAATAACGACCTTTTTAACTTATTTATATAAATATGTCGAATTCACTGAGCAGAAACAAAGTTGTATTGATTCAGTTAACATTTAAATGCACATTATTACTGCGCACATTGAATTAGCTCTTGTTTCGCAGCTACGCAAAGTAAGCTGCGAGATATTGAATGGGCTAAGAAACAGCTAGCTAACAAGCAGGCTACACAACCACTGGCTATTAAGGTTATGAAATAAAATACATATTTAGTTTTTTCATTTCGTTTTTTGGGGTGCCGTTCAATTGGGTGCAAGTGTAAATACAAAGCGGCTCATTTGGGAGAGCGTTATACCGGTGTTATTTCGCAATATTCGCCGTTTTAGCTGTGAGGGGAGCAACTTGGATAAAAGTGACAGCGCTAAGCTAGCTAGCTAGCTAACGTCAGTTGGCAGTAAAAACTGGTGGCCTGTGAATGAGCGTCTTTCTTACCGTCATAAACTGCTCCAGGGGCGTCCAGTTTTTAAGGAATATAATTTTAGCTGTATGAGGAAATGGTTTGTGTAGGGGCGATATAGCCCGAACATCCAAGATCAGTTCACCCACTGCCGATGAAACCCGAGCATCATCACTATCACCGTCTTCATCAGTACTCGGAGTTCGGCGCTGCTTCACACACATCCATCCAGCAGAGCGGGGCCTCCTCCGGGCTCGACCATGCGACTGGCTCCTCGGCGACGACGGATAATCCACAAGACAGGAGCCCCCGCAGCAACCATTGGCTAGACGCGGCGACTAGCAGTCATTTCAGGTCGACAGAACGAGAAATATAATCCCACGTATGCGTCGAAACAAAGAATACGCGAAGAGCAAAAACGGCTAGGCGTGGAAAATATTGTACATCAAATCACAATACAGGCAAATGTTGCGTTTCTGACTTCTCCAACATGAGGTTGTCCGTTGTTGTCAGCATTCCCTGCTCTCTCTGCAGCTGCTTTGCCTGCCTGTCTGCTTTGCAGCACAGCAGCGATCAGTACACCGACGTAATGGCGCAAAGCGAGCGCACAGGGGCGGGGCCACGGGGCGGGAGGCGCGCTGTTTGTTTTTGAGCGCACCCAGGTACGTAGAGCTGCTGTAAAATCTAATTCCCACATGCTGCATTGACAGTTTTCGTATGTCAGCCAAATACTGCCATTCACTCAATATCTGTCAAGAGCTGACAAAGGTTTGTTACCATTATCATAATACGTGCTGTAAAATGTATGAAAATGTGCTGAATAATTTAACAGCAGGTGGAGTATGTAACCCTAACATATTGCAGAATGTAAAAATCACTTAAATTTTTCATAAACTGGAAAAATAAGATATCACAGCTTTAAATATTTATTTCATACTAAAAACATTGGGCTTCCTGTATCACAGAATAATCTGCATAACAGAAAATTGGGGAGCTGCATGCGCAATATATGGTTCCTTCTGCAGACCTTAAAAGTATTTGGATGCTCTAATGTGGCAAATGCATTACCTATGGTGCAAATTACACTCATAAAAATAAATGAATTGTGAAAATGAATTTATACTCATTTTAAAAGGCCCTAAAAATGGAAAATTATATCAAATCGAAGAGGAAGGGGCAGTGGGAATGTGTGTCTGATACCATGACCTAATGCAAAAATACATTTTATTTTATTTTATAATATTCCAAATGCATTTCCAAATTGTGATATATTTTCATTTGTTATTTTTAAAGAGCTCTTTCTTCAGGAGTGATTGTTTGTATATGCAGCCCTGCGACAGACTGGCGACCTGTCCAGGGTGTCCCCTGCCTTCACCCTAAGCCAGCTGGGATAGACTCCAGCTTACCCGCGACCCGAATGAAGATTAACCGGTGCATAGATAATGAATGGATGGATGGATGGATGGATGGATGAACGGATGGATGTTTCTTCAGAAGTCAGAATTTCAGAATAAAATCAGCGTGACTTTAAAATGAATCTAGTTATGAATATTCTTCTTAAAAGCATAAGAAAAAAACACCCACTACCTCCCATTCAGGCCGAATGAATCTGTAGCTCGTCATTCATGAATATTGTAAAAGAAAGATAGTCCCAAACTATGAAACTGGTAATGTGGGCTGTACTGACCTCAAGTGGTTCATCCAAAAACATGCTACAGAGCGACAAACAATGGGCCTGTGTGCAGATAACTCAGTCGGGCCCCTACAATGAAGTAAGCAGATGAAGCAGAGTGGTGAGAACAAGACAATAACCCCAGTGTTGCTGATATGCATGATTCCAAAAGACACTTTGTTGTCAGGGAAATGATGAAGTAGACTTAAAAATTCAAAGCTGTTTGACAGGATTACATTACATTCTTTCCAACTTAAAAAAAAAAAAAATCAAAGTTGTATGACCTAATAGGGGATTACTTTTGGAACAACAGTGTCAGTGTCCATAATCTGCTGCATAATCATGGATCTGGAACAAATTCAGCTGCTTGTTCCAGGGCAATAACACAGCAAGGGTGGTTGTTGATGCAGAACAACACTGCAAGCTTGCCTTCTCTTTTACACCACTTCCCTCAGCTTCATGCGTCTGAATCTGAAATTTATCAGAAAAAGTGCCCTCTAGTTTTGATCTCATCCAGTCACACAGTTTTAATAGCTACTTCCATGGTTTGGTCTATCGAAGGACTCTGATGTAAAGAGAAAAAGTGTCTGCGTAGGTCTGTCTGCAACATTATTAATTACATGCTTCTATATTTAGTTCAGTCCACAGGGTACAAGATTGGTAATATAATTAAAACACCCTATCTAAACCTTGTTAATAAGCAGACAGCTGACCTCGGGGAATCTGAGCTATATGATGAGTTCTGAGTCGCCATAAGATGCATATTAAGATTATTATCACTTAACAGTTTAGTTGGGGTCATTCAAATAATGGGTCCTTAGAGTGTCGCTCTCTTAAAAGGGTCTTTTTTCTGATCTGTGATGAATACAAGAACATTGCCGTTCATTGTTTGTGAGCACAATTCCATGACTAACAGAAGAAAGATGGAAGCGTTGTATAAATTTACTTGGAAAATACTGTGTTAGTCAGTTTCACATCATGATGTCTAATTAAAGTGCGTGCACTGTGGTCTGTCCTGCTGTGAGGGACGGTTCCATCTTTTGCCAGACTTCCATACTTCTGCAAAAAACACAAACAGTAGAGTTACAGCGTATTTCCTTTCTATCATAATGGGTTTTCCTGTCCTTCACTGACTGGTGACACAGCTGCAGATATGGTAAA
The DNA here is from genome assembly GCF_022539595.1 of Amphiprion ocellaris. NCBI lineage: Eukaryota > Metazoa > Chordata > Actinopteri > Pomacentridae > Amphiprion > Amphiprion ocellaris. Next base: position 17,744,486 of record NC_072776.1, read on the forward strand.
TGAGGATGTTGGTGTTTGTAGATTCTTTAACAGCACTGAATAACAATGAGTTGCCATTTCTCTGCAGAAAGTTACAAGAAAGAATTCAGCTGAGCATGCGAACACACAAAAAAAAGCTCAAAACTTGTGTTGGATGATACTGAATTGTAGTAATTTCATTTTATCTCCAGGAACTGATTTAGTTTTTTTTTTTTTTTTTTTTTTTTTAAAGTAAAATCAGAAATAATGAAGTTCCATGACAGTTTTGTTATACACTATGTGCCTGTTTTAGAAACAGTCTGGCCATTATTCAAGATAAATGTTAAAAACATCTTTGTAAGAATGTAGTTCCAGTGATTGCTGTTCCCATTAAAATTCCTGGATAATCTAGAACACCCAGGAAATAGTTTCTAACAAGAAATGTTGCCCTTTAAATATCCTTTTTAGTGCTGCATTCATTGTGCTTAAATGTGTAGAAACTATTTTCTATTTACCAAATTCCATCCTCCTCCTGCAGGATCCTCATTGACTGTCACTTTGGAGTTGTCACTTGATTAGTTGTTCATTGTTTGTGTTAATGGCATATATTGAGTCAAACTTCTCACATAGTATAATCATGTGTGAAGGTAACTCAGGTGAATTAAAGGTTATACTCCTTACCATCAGTTTAAGCTAATGTGTCTTTCAGATGGCTCCCATTTCAGGTTCACACTATTTGCCCAGCAGAGGGCACCTTCGACCAAACACCTGCACTATTCCAGTGCTCAGTTTGCCATATACTCCCAGCAGTTTATCGCAGATAACAGCCAGCTTGCATTTCAGTCGGTATGTTAAGGTGTTCATTGAGCATACTAATCAGTGGCGTTATATTTTTCTCTTTTGGTTTTAGAAACACACCTACATGTACACTCTATAGCCTTAATATGTTGGTGCTTAACATTTTAAGTCCCTGTCCATAGAGGTGTTGTCAGTCCCTGAGAGTAAAACTGTATTCACTCTTCTATTAACTTAAAATCTCAAAACAGGGGCAAATAAAAACAAAACTACACTAACTATATTAACAACAGAAACCAATACATGTATGCAAGGAAATGTACTGTTATTTTATATAATGGGTGAACAGAATATACATTGAACTTAACAGGTTTTAAGTATTATGACCCTTCCTTATTATTTCACTGTATCCTGCAGATAAACTATCTGAGTTTACTGTTCTACAGTTTGGGATTCATGAAACACAAAACCAACAATTAGTACATGAGGGTTGGATATGTCTATGAAAAATGTGTTCACTCGTTGGGCCTGGTTTTGCAACAAAAAAATTTCAGGGACCTAGTCTGCCATTCTTAAAACAATTTATTCACAGATACGCATAACTTACAGTCGATCATTACAGCTGTCCAGGTGACATCTACAGAAAAAGCTGTCTTTCACCCTCTCTCTTCTTTCAGCAGAGCGAGGATCCCTTCCCTCCTGGATGTGTATGGTGTATGTTTCAGTTGAAGGATGTGAGCGGGAAACAAGTTCCCACTGGGAGCATACATCTCCTCTCCTTTCTGCCCCATCAGTGAGCGCAGTGTCTTGTTTCTAGACAGAATTTTATCGTAAAACTCTACCCCTCCTTTGGCATAATCGCGGGACACTCCAGCCGCACGTCGGTCTGAGCTGTTGTCAATCCACTGGCTGACGGCATCTGAGGTGAGGATGTAGGAAACAGCACCAATACCCAGCGCCAGAACGTTTGCAGCTCCACGAAGCAGCACAGGCCCAGTGTGAAGGCCAAACACCTGCTTCAACACCACGCTGTAGACCCAGACCCCACCCAGACAGAATGGGGCGACAGCAGCACTTATAACAGGTCCTCCAGACTGCAAGCGGGCCACCTCTCGTGCGATGGCAAACTTCTGTGCGTCGGTGGAAAACACCAGGGACTCCTTCAGAGCAGAACCGGTTTCACTGCTCCAGTCCACTGTTTTGCCATTGATGAAAATGGTGCGGTTGGTTATTCCACTTGGGTCATCAGTAGTGCTGTTAAAGTTAGCTGGGATGCCAATTTGGGCCCCTGCAGGAAGCCACGGAACACCTGCACCGACCGGATGGAAGCCAAAAGATGCAAAGGCAGAGAAATTCTTGGCGGAGCTGATGCTATAGTCCTTCAACACCTACAAACGAAAACAACAATAAATCAAATTTGGATTTGATGTCACTTTATTCTCCATGAAGTTTAAATTTTATGTTTTGTGACTGGACAATGAACTTTTTGTAGGCTGTAATCTATCAAATGAAATATCTAGATCTTTCTTTTGACTCTTCGTACTTAAAATTGCTGTAAAAATGTTGCGCATGGCCACATGCATTTAATTCAAGTAGCTATTTCCCACATAGATGTTTTTGCCATAATGCAGTTCTTAAAAACAGTTGAGTAGCTGCCAGTTAAGTGTGTTTCTAGGTGTAATGTTACTTTATCTCATCCATACCCTATGCTGACAATTGTAGAGATCATTTTAACTTTACAAAAATTGCTATTTAATGTGACCTTAAGGGGAAACCTCTGCACACACACATACACTACCTGCTGAAAAACCTCCTCCAGCTTTTCAGACAGTGTGACAGGCTCTCCTTTGTACCAGGCTTGATAGAGCTGACGGAAGGACATGTCAGGGCAAACATGGTAGAACATGTTGGCTGCAAAGACCCCACCACAGCTCGCAATGAGCAGCGGAGTCCGGTACTTCTGAAGAAGTACCGTGTACTTCAGGAAACGAGACGCCATGTTGCGTCTCTGTTCTTGATTGATTTTGTGTCAGCTAGCTTCAGTAGGTGACATCTGTGAAGGAGAAAGACACATACACTCATGAGTATACCAAACCTTCAGAGAAACATGATAGTTGTCACGTTGGAAAACCCTGTCGCCATTGATATGTGAATGTATGTGTGAATGGGTGAATAAGAAGTTCAGTGAGAAACATCCTCAGGTCTCTGGTACACTCAGTTCATTACAATGACCAGTCAAAGGCTGTATCTTCACAATACATTGTTAACACGTCCTCAAGGTTAAAGACCCTCTGTGGTCATTGGTTAAACTAGTAAAAGCTCATCTCTGTTTATCATATTCACAATTTTTTCCCATTAAAATACCCCCCCCCCCGCCTTATAATGGCTCAGACCTAACTTCATGCACTTTGCTTTCCCTAACATTTGCAGGAATATGAAATTGCCACTTCTATCTTCACTCACCCTCTCCTACTCACAGCAGCTCAAGCTCACCAGCTCACCTGATTCTACACAAACATTTTAAAAACTATTCTACGCCACACAATTGCAAGTTGTAACAATGGAATAATTCTACCACACATGCTTTGAGGTCTGAGTAGTAACACAGGAAATCAAAACCCCGCACGCTGACAGGATCCATTTTGTTTGTTATGTAATAAACCCTAAAAATCTTTCCCTTTTTGAGACTGTCATCAGTACACTGCAATTTGAAGGTGGAACTGCTCAACCATGGTGTCGACTATTTTGTTCATGATGTACGTTCCAGCATGTAAAAAGATCATATGGAGAGACGAACAGTTCTTGAAGAAAAATGTCAGTGACAGCAGATAAGTGAGAGATCACATAAATACGCAAAACATACAGTTAAAGATATATCAAGTGCATACTGGGAAATAAATCTGAATAATTGACCATCATTTCAAACAAGATTGTGCACAGCATCAGGGTGGGCCTGCAGACTTGTGCTTCCTAGTCTTGAAAGAATATTATGAAACTTATCGTAATAGTCGGACTCTTCTGCTTTTTCGTTTAGGGGTCAAAATTATTTATATAAACGTCCATATCTCTCCTAGGCACGCCCATTTAACATTCTCAGTGCTGGTAGGAAAAGTAAACGAACCCTTGAATTTAGCTACTGAATTCAGTTGTTAAACTTTCTTCTTATGACTCTTCCAGGAGCTCGGTGTTTAGCGTTAGGATACGGTTTGGTCCAGGTTAAGGTAACGGGAAACATATGACGGAGAAAAGATACATCGATACAGGATGTATGCTAACCTAGCAGCACTTGCTAATCATTGTCTGTGTACTTAACGATAGCTGAAACACGTATAAACGACTCAGCAACTGTATAGCATAACTCATATCACTGCAAATCGACAGACTGAACTTGGGAATAATGTTTTACCACACATTATCTGACTTAGCTACATTGCACAATAGCCCGACTGTTACTAACCGAACCATTAAATAAATACCCGCAGCTGAAACCGCTTCGCCTCACTAAATGAAACACAGTGTGGCTGAAGCTATGGCTAAATTGTGGCTAAAGCTTCTGTTTAACCAGAAAACAGTAGTAAACACTCACATGTGCTGTACATCTTTACAAGGACAGTGGACAGCAGCAAAGTTACATGATGTTCGTAAAGTGATGTAACTGTCGTAACAACGTTTTACGACAACTCTTCTTCTGCAGTTCATTACACTACAGTGTTTCTGTTGTTGCTTATCACTGAATATATATATATATATATATATATATATACACACACGTGTGTGTGTGCTCCTTTTAACACAGGTTTTTCAGGCAGCTTTCTTGTGTGACGTGGGTGTTATTTTTGTGCTGAATGGACACAGTTGTAACACATAAATTAGCACAATTAGGAAACATTGCCAGAACCTATGATGCAGTGGTACAAAATAGCAGAAAACACCCGTGGAATTCACACACAGAGATTATGCTTCATATCTTTCATTATTTTTCACTACACTTTATTGTTTTTTCAGATATGCCAATATAAACCCAATAAATTTATTGCAAGCTGATCCATTTAAAGGTATGCATATAGAAATGAAAACAACTATAATAAGGCACTATAACTCAGCAACGAAGAACATTTCAAGTGTTTGGACAGCATATAACTAATTTCTTAACAAACCAAAAACATTTGACATTTGAAAGAAAGAAAAACAAATCCTCTTTTCAAAACCTTATCAAAATCCTATTAAAACCTTATCCCTATAGTATTATACAAACTGATGGTATCTTGTGCAAAATAAAGAATCATAAAAATACATTAACAATGACAAAAGGAAGCAACTAAATACAACTGAGAAATCTTCTACTACCCTTTGGTCCCCAAGATCCCCATTTGCGTTTCTAATGAGCAAACGGAGACTGACTTTATCAATACATCGATTGAAGACACCCGTGGTTATCACTGAATTCCTGTTTTACTTGCAAGGCTTTTCTGGCTCAAAATGAACCTGACAGTGAACATGATCTGCTTACAGTCAAGACATTGACTGTGTGTTACTTTAATCTATGCATTTCCCCGTTCTTTGACCATTTGACGATCAAAAACATCTATTATACTTGAATGAATGACACAATCAACAGAACTGTGTAAAAACATTTATAGCTATTTTTTAAATCAAATTCTTATCATTTTAGTATTTATGATTTTCCTTTGATATTAGATCAGACCTCTTTGCCCTATGCAGGACAAACCCTGCATTATAAGTCACCAGCACTTCTCCAGTGTTACAGAGGGTTGCAAGGTTGAAATCTTCAGTGGGCGATCTTTCCACGTGTTGATGTACGGAAACAGTTTGTTGGTGAATTTGTGAGTGAAGGTGTGTATGACTGTGTCAGTGTCTGGATCGGAGAAGGACAGCTTCCCTTGGCGAAAGTCCAGCTGCACTCTGACCCTCCGGGGCCTGCCCTTCAGCGGGATGACGGAGGCTGGACGTGATGGGGAAAAAGCTGTGAACGTACCATTACCGAACCTCAGCATCCATAACCCAGATGTTATGTTTTCCCTCTTCTTGGCATCCTGTGCTATCACGCCCAGAGCCCACACTGGATTATCCGCCACCTCCACGGTCCACTCGTGAATCCCAGAGATGAAGCCCTGAGAGCCAAGGACACTGCGGTGCATCTCCATCCTCTCTGGGGCTGCAGGACGGGGCACTGTCAGTCCACATCTCACACTAGTTAAACTGTCAGACAGGTGGAGCTCTTCATGGGCAGTGTTGGGGTTCAGGATTACAGGACTGTACGACACTAAATGCTTCATTTTGTGCCAGACGTTGAAGCTCATGTTTCCCAGGTGTTTGGCCACATTGATGAGGGCTCCTGTCACCTCCTTCAGCTCAGGCAGAGGCCGCTGAGCTTCCTTCTTTAAAGCATCAGCTTTTAACAAGAAAGACGCACCCTCCTCCCTCAGCCCGCTTTCTATGGTTTTGATGGTACTTTCCAGGGCGTTTATTTCCCCGGTCAAACCTGCGATCTTGTCCTTCATCATCTTTCTTTTACACTCCTCTTCATCTTTCAGTGCCGCAATCCTCATCTCTTCCTCTGTGTGCAAAAACTCCTGCAGCAGCCTAAACTCCTCTCGTATCTTCATTTCTGTTTCCAGAGTTTGATTCTTAATGTCCTCATCTGTTTTTTCCCAGTTACCTTTCGCTTTGTTGAAGACTTTCAGTTTCTCCTTTAAGGGATTCAGGAATTCCCCCAGGTCAGCTCTGTAGGTTTCTGCAGCTTCGTCAGCAGGGATAAAAGTGTGGCCTCTGTGCTGTTTGGAGTCTCGACACACAACACAAACGGGTATCTGGTCGTCCAGGCAGTACAGCTTGAACTTCTCGTAGTGCAGACGGCACACAAGTCCACATTGTACCTCCAGTAGGAAAGCGTCGCAGAAGTTCTTGAGCACCAAATTCCGTGGCGGCGAGTTGGATGAAGACACGGTCCGGCAGCAGGGACACTCCCGGGCTCCTTTGGCCCTCCACCAGGAGAACACACAGCACTTACAGATGCTGTGACTACATGGAAGCAGGACGGGGTCTTTAAAAATGCCCCGGCAGACCGGACAGGAGAGGTCTTCTTGCGGGACCGACCACATACACGACATCTTTCTTTGCTTTGCTTTCTTTCTATTTCAATTTCCTCTTCATGCGTCACTGTTGGCGAACCAGCTGACAGGTCCAGCACCACACCGCCACCTACTGGACCGGGTGTGTAGCCGCAGGTTGACACATGGCTTACCAAATGTGTTCATCCCTTTGGAAGTTTTCCCCTGTAACTGCTCTTCATAACTGAATCATGGTTAATATTTTGTTCCCTCTTTAAGAAGAATTTACAAAGGAAAGACTCTTTCATATCAAAGGAAAAACATCCATCCGTGATCAAGACACCGCTTAATCATTAGGGTCACAGGGGGCTGGAGTTTATCCCAGCTGACTTAGGGCAAAGGCAGGGAATACCCTGGACAGGTCACCAGTCTATAGCAGGGCTACATATATAGACAATCACTCCTGAAGAGACAGTTCTTTAAAATAAGTAATCACAAAATATCAAAATTTGAAAATACATTTGAAATATGTTACAATAAAATAAAATGTATTTTTGCATTAGGTCATGGTATCAGGAACAACATGACACACATTCCCACTGCTCCTTCTTGGTTGATTTGATATAATTATCTATCTCTTTGTCACTGGGCTACACATAGAGACAAACAAGCACACTCATATTCACACCAATGGAAAGTTTAGAATTACCAATTAACCTGAGCATGTTTTTGGACTGTAGGAGGAAGCCGGAGTACCTGGAGAAAACTCACGCACGAACAGGGAGAACATGCAAACTCCACACAGAAAGATCTGGGGAAGGCCGGGACATGAACCAAGATCTTCCAGCTGCAAGGCAATAGTGCCAACCACCAAGCCACTGTGCAGCCTTCAAAGTAAAACAGATTTATACAAATTAATGTTTATTAACTAAAAAAAAAATTATGTAAAATAAATGATTGCACAAGTATTTACCCCCTTCAAGTCAGTATTTCGTAGTTTAACCACAATTACAGCATTGAGCCTAAGTGGATAGGTCTCAATCAACCTTGCACATCTGCACACTGCAGTTTTACCCTGTTCTTTCCTTTTCAAATCAAGGCACAAATTGTTTTTATTCTCCTTCATCTCATCTGGGCTCTGACTTGGCCACTCTAGAAAATTCACCTTGTTGTCTTTAAAACATTTCTGTGCAGCTTTGTCTGTATACTGCAGGTCATTGTTTTGCTGGAAGACTGGAAATCTTTTTGCAAGTTGCAGTTCTCTTGCAGACTGCATCAGGTTGTCTTCCAGGATTTACCTACACTTTGCTGCATCCATTTTACCCTCCACCTTTACAAGCCTTCTAGCGTTTGCTACTAAGAAGCATCCCCTGGTCATGATGCTGCCACCACCATGCTTCACAGTGGGGGCATTGTGTTTGTGATAATGTGCAGTGTTTGGTGTCCGCCAAACATAGCATCTAGTAGCCAAAAGCTCAATTTGGGTGTCATCAGACCAAATAACCTTCATCCAGCTGACTTCAGAGTCTCCCACACAGATTTAATATGAAGTCTTTTCAACAGTGGTATTCTCTTTGTCACTCTCCCAGAACGCTTTTACTGTTGTATAACAGGCAACAGTTGCTGCAATCACAGTCTTTCCCATCTCATCTGCAGAAGCTTGCAACTCCTTCATACAGTCATAAGTGTCTTGGTGACCTCCCTCACTTGTCTCTCTCTTGTATGGTCTTACAATTTTCAAGGACTGCCATGCATTTGCTGCATGTCTTCCATTTCGTAATGATACATTCAACTGTTCTCCAAGGATTAGTCAGTGACTTTTCTTGTGTTCATCCCATCATTTACTGTATATCTTCACTTCAGTTTCCTCAAAACTAGGGAGCAGTGTTGAATAACACAAGAAAGAGAGCACACATTACACATTTAAAGTATCTGCAGTGGTTGCCTATCTGTTTCAGAACTGCCTTTAAGATTGTTTTATTGACTTGTAAAGCTCTTAATGGCCCTGGTCTTACCTACTCATCAGATTTGCTTTAACTCTATCAACTTATAGGACCCTCAGGTCTTCTGGTAGTGGCCTTTTAGCTTTAACCTAAAGTCAAAACAAAACCCATGTTTGGGCAGCCTTTTGCTGTAATTGTACATGTCTTGTTTGTGTTTTTATTTCCTTTTTATTCCTTTTGTTCTGTAAAGCACTTTGTGTTATTTTTTATTTGTATGAAAAGTGCAGTATAAAGTCTGATTAACTGACTGATTGATTGATTATAATCACCATGATAAAAATTTAAGCAAAATTCTCATTGCTTAAGGCCTGCTGTGTAGACTTTGTAAAAGACAACAGCAAGTGGTCTGGAAAACTTTCCAAAGCTAGATATTGGCCAAGGGGGTTTCCCAATGTAATGAACTGTAAAATGATGTGTGCTTTTGTCTCCATAAACACAATATTGTTGAGTACAAGTACCTCAAAATTGTACTCAAGCACAGTACTTGACTTTGTGTACCTAATTACTTTCCATTGCTGCTCTGTAGAACAATTAAATAAGCCATAATCAGGCATATATTTGAGTACTATAGAGAAAAATCTAAAGAATAAATTTCCAAGAGTTCAGAATACATGAGTACCTTTTAAATAGAACAGGTCACTAAAAATAAAAGTCAAGTGTTTTGTAATTGCAGATACCTTATGTATGCATATTTTGTCTTACTTTAAAGAAGCAAATTAATCTGAACAGTAATTATGCTTAAAATAAGAATCCTGCAATATGGCAGCCTGCTGTGAATCGTTGGCATTTAAATGGCTGCACATGCAAGGGTGTCATGTAGAGGAGGAAGTGAAACTTGTGCACATAATAGTGAGAAAACTGTCAGTATCTCGTGGTGCTGGGATGACTTCTTATTGCAAGAATTCAAATCACAAAGGGCAACTGCTGTAAAAAAATCCAAATGTCTCATTCAGAGGGTTCTCATCAGTACGGATCCTTAGATGAACATAGCATTGTGATCAGTCTATGACGGTGATGGCAAATGCGGTCGCTGCTAGTGTTGAGGTGGTAGTATTCTGGGATGGAGCGGTCTAACACCCTTTTAAATGGTGGTGTAGAATACAACCCACCAGCACACTTAGTATTTATTTCAGTTCACTCGGAAAATGTTTTTACCTTTCAGTTCTTTTTATTTAATGACCACTGATTGTTGCAGTAATCACAGATTTATTATTAAAGAACCCAACCAGTGTTTTTGTACAGTTTAGTCCATTTAATATCCTAAATAAATTATAAACATTTTGACTGCACCAAAAAATATCTTACTACACTTACTCAAGCATTGTTTTATTTGCACATTTACAATAACACATGCACTTATCTCTTTCAGTATATATGTTGGAATTTAGAATAACTGCAGTAAATCAAAGTAATAACAGCCACCGCATCATTTATGTTACTCCTTTTAACCATAAACGTATATATACATTCACACTTTCATCACCTTCAGTTGTTTTTAGCTCATTTTACTCCCATTTGACATGCAACATTTTACTATGTCTCACCATTAAAATACAAACGTGAAAACTGATACACAGCATTTAAGATCAAAAATGTCAGCTGGAATTTGCAGGATCTGGAAAATAAAAAAAGGCATTGGAGAGATTTGCAATACACATACGCAGAGAGGAATAAGTTACTACAGTTATCTATACAACAGTTGTAGAGTCAAGATAAAACAAGGTTGTGCATAGGATAAGTCCAGTGAACAGTATCAAACAGCCACTATAGTACAGGCTAATATGGTAAATCTGAACCACTTACAGTGTGTGTGTGTGTGTGTTTGTGTGTGTGTGCATGTGTGTGTGTGTGTGCGTGTGTGTGTGTGTGTGTGTGTGTGTGTGTGTGTGTGTGTGTGTGTGTGTGTGTGTGTGTGTGTGTGTGTGTGTGTGTGTGTGTGTGCATACTGTGATGAAGTCAGACCATCTGTTTCTAGTAGAAACAGCTCACTACTCTCTCCATGGAAACAGGCAAGAGGCAATGGAAGTATGAGTCTTTACATGTGTGTGATATATATGTGTTTGAAGAGAAAGAGACAGAGAATCCCCTATTCTATTCTATTCTGTTCTATTCTATTCTATTCTATTCTATTCTATTCTATTCTATTCTATTCTATTCTATTCTATTCTATTCTTAGCGCTAAATCTCTAATTAATAATGGAACTAAGCACAATAGTACAAGGGACTCTCTGTGTTCCACTATCACATTTACCTTCATACAGGACCATGTCTATCTTGTGACTGACAGGCAGCATTTCTACAGTGCCTTTTTCTGCCTTCAATACAATGCATGCTTGAATAAGTCACACCTCTCTAACTGTAGAAAGAATTGAACCATAGACTGGATGAGCCCTCCATGATGTCACTCATAGGTTTCCTGAAGTGCAGTGTTGAAGCTCAACGTGGTGGCTCTGGCCTCCTAATTAGGGCTTGACTCCTCTTAAAGATGCCATATTGTGCATAGTTTTTGAACAGAATTACACCTCGAAACCTACTAAATATGAGAATAGACCATCTCCTTGTTTCTTTCCTTTCTCCATAGATTAGAAGATGTGTCTGGGTGGATGCATAGAGAGGTGTACCTGTGGCCTTCTTCCTGACACCTGGATTTAAAGGTGTAGACACTAATCAGATTGCTTGGACCATGACTAATACCAGAAGTACTATAGACATGGTAGTATGAACAATCTATGTGGCATTTTAAGCTGAAACTTGAAGTATATCTTCTGGGGACATGTGAGATTTAAAAATGGTCTCTAATGGGACCTTTAAGTCATAGGCAATCCAAAATGAAGCAAATGCAAACATCTCACAGCAACCACACCATTAACTATGCATAACTTCAAGCCTTAACATTATTGAAATGGGTGAGCTGTCATGAATGGGGAAACAAGCTATAGAAAGCAGGTTATAGCATGTTAATTTCTATCATAAAGTCAGACATTTTATCATGGAAGTCGATGGATTGACTTGCTTCTGAAGCCCGCCTTAAGAGGTAAATCGAGATTACTGCTTGAGATGAACAGGTGATATTGGTTTTAGGCTGCACAGTAGCTTGGTGGTTAGCACTGTCATCTTACAGCTAAAAGATCCCCAGTTCACATCCCAGCCTGGGCCTGGTATCTTTCTGCATGGAGTTTGCATGTTCTCCCTATGCATGCATGGATTTTCCTCCTACAGTCCAAAAACCTCCATTCATCCATTATCTATACACCGCTTAATCCTCATTGGGATTGTGGTGGGGCTGGAGTCTATCCCAGCTGGCTTAGATTGAAGGTAGGGGACACCCTGGACAGGTCATCCGTCTACATATAGAGACAAACAATCACACTCACATTCACACCTATGGACAATTTAGAGTTACCAGTTAACCTCAGCATGTTTTTGAACTGTGGGAGGAAGCTGGAGTACCCAGAAAAAAAACCCACGCATGCACAGGGAGAACATGGAAACTCCATGCAGAAAGATCCCAGAAAAGCCAGAATGCGAACCAGTGATTTTCTAGCTGCAAGGCGACAGTGCTAACCATCAAGCCACTGTGAAGCCCAGTCCAAAACATTTACATTATGCTGAAAACATAATCATACAAGTTACCCTCTTTCTGATCCCTTGGATCTGATATGTTAGAGAGGTCATGCATTAAGTCAAGAAGTGGAGGAGTCTGACACTGATGAGGAAATACACAGAGGTTGAGGAGGCCACGCTGGGCACTGGATTTACTGTTTTTTTACACGTGGATGCATGTGCACATATTTGCATTTCCTGAAGGTACATCAGTACTGACACACACAAAAAGACGTCACTGGTGTTTAATGATCCATGACACTGAATGTCAGTGACACTTTGCAAAGTGAACATGATGGACCCTGTAGCCTTTTGATGTTCCTTAAGAGGAAATAAACATCACAATTTGTAGATATCATGTGACTGTAAGTGCAGGGCGGCCACAAGAAGAGGCTCCAGCTGGCCTTTGTCTGACCCTGCCCTCCAAATACCAGCAGAATCTAAAGAAAAACAGCCAGTATGCGGGGGACACAAAGGAATCAATTCTCAAATTAAGATCCCATCAACTTGGTGCCCAATCTACTGGAGTGACCTTTTAATGAATGAATAAATCAATAACCCAGTCAATCAATTCAGCACCTCTTGATTGCTTCCTACAAGTCTTCCAAAGCCTAAATCAATAGGTTTTTACGTCAAACAGAGCAAGTGTCTGACTCTTTGATGAACATTACTGGGAAAACAGAATTCTTGTGTCCACACAGACCTGATACTGACATCTAGAGCCTGTTTACCTCTAACTCTGATTAAATACCCAAATACACTATTGTGAATGAAATCCATATGATTTTGGGGAAAGATTTTTTTAAAAATGTTTGGTAATACATTTCCCTAAAATAAACATTTCTGGAATATGTGAAGTTCAGATTGAACAAGGTAAATGCTACATTCTTCTTTTCAGCATGGTAATATGCAGTCACAAGCAGTAGTCTTACACTTAAGAAACTCTATTTCAAACATTTCCAAAACTGTTCAGTGTTAAGCAGTTATTGTGGATAGTGAGATATTTCTGCACTCGCATGCATGCTGGAAGAAAGCTGAATTGAACTGAACTGAAACCAATGTGCACTTTCATCTGTTAAAAGGCATAAAGGGTTTCCCATAACACCCAGTGAAGCTATATTTACTGCATTTCAGTTAATATTTGGAGATAAATACTTTGAATTTAATAATTTTTTTTCTTTGCAAATGTGTCAATTAGATGCTATCAAGATCAAAAAGATTGTTAACATTACATAAATGTATAGGAAGAAGTCTGTATCCATGCATGCTAGATCTATAGATGTGTGTCTGAGTACATGCTTTTAGATAGAGTAGGCTTTCCTGGAAACGCTGCCTATACAGAGAAAGAGAGACCACTTCATTTCCCATCACTTAGTCACAGTAAAGTGAGTTATAAAACATCTAATGTTGGATTATTTACAGAGGTAAAATGCATATCAGGCTTCCTCTTCCTTGTTTCAATTGAATTATTTACATCTTTCTCACTTATACACATATTTCTGATGCTTGGTGGTAATGGGCTATTTCATCATCAGCAGTCATACCAGTAATGTGTAAAATGTATGTGTGTGTACCATTTGTTTTTCTGAGCACACTATAGCCTGTACATGCATTTGTATGTATATGTGTGTGCACTCATTTACCAACATGTTGCATTGCTCTTTAAATAATATGTCAGTACAGACATATCTAATGAGACATCAGCACTCCTGAGTGTTTGTACTCTCGTCCTCCATGGCTTTGAGTTGACATTCACTCACCTGCTCCCAAACAACCTTATAATTACTAAGGTTTCTCTGAAGCACTTCTTTTAAGTGGCTAGCAGCAAGTGTGACCGATTAATAAGATGGTCAGAAGGCAGCCTCTCTGTGCCTTTCTGTGTACTGTATGCAATAATTCTGTTGCATTGAGACTATTGTATAGCAGCCTGTTATTGGATGTGATGGAATGCTATGAATGAATGTGATCCCTGAGACATGATTTCTAACCAGTTGTTATCTAAAAAACAAAAAGCAGTCTGTAGTACTCTACTCTATCTGCACAGATCTGTTGGTTAACATTTCAGTGCATGCATATTTACAGTTGACCAAAATTACACTGTAACCTACAACATCTGTGATAATCTGTTCTCAATGTCACACAACCCCTCTCTATCTTTTTATTCTCGATAGCTTTCTATTGTACTCACTGAACACACACACAGCCCTGCTCTGTCTCTTAAGTATCAGCATATTCAGTCATTTTCATTCAGCCTTTATTTAATTCATTGGAGGCATGCACTCCTTTTCAGTGCTGTTAGGAGTACAGTTAAAACAGACAACAACAGACACAGTTACACTCAAAAACAACCTAGTTTGTTATCACGGTTTTAAACTAACCCATAAGTGTGCTTCAAATATGTGCAGCCCAGCTACTAAAACAGTATTCTTAAAGTGTAATCATGAGACACGAAGCCATAGTTATGATACTTTCATTTGATAATATGTACAAATGAAAACTCACAGTATGCAGTAAAAAAGCACAAGCAGTTTTTAGCTCCTTGTGCTTATCCTACAAATGAAAATAAATGCAGCGTCCTACACTACAGTTCAAAAATTTGGGGTCACTTAGAAATGCTCTTAATTTTGAAAGAAAGACAGTTTTTTTCAATGAAGATAGCATTAAATTAATCAGTAATACAGTCTAGAAATTGTTAATGTGGTAAATGACTATTGTAGCTGGAAACAGCTGATTTTTAATTGAATATCTGCATAGGAGTACAGAGGAACATTTCCATCAACCATCACTCCTGTGTTCTAATGCTACATTGCATTAGCTAATGGTGTTGAAATGCTAATTGATGATAAGAAAGCTCTTGTGCAATTATTTTAGCACAAGAATAAAAGTGTGAGTTTTCAAGGAAAACATGAAATTGTCTGGGTGACCCCAAACTTTTGAATGGTAGTGTATATTTATGTGCAAACACTGGTTGAAAGCAAACGGCACCATTATCATTCACAGTCCTTTCCAGAGAAAACATTCTGACATTACACAGTACTGAAACATAGGTCTAAATAGTACTGTGAGAGTAGCTGCTTCGGTTCCAAGGCTTTACTGCTGTGGCTCAGTGTCACACTAACCCTCATTAATGTTCTTAGCAATACCTGTGCTTTTCCTTTTATTAATAGTTTGTGTGTTCCGAAGAAAATTAACAATCTGGAATAGTAACCCAGAAGAGGATTAGGCCTAACAACACGAATCAATGAGCTAAAACCTGTCATTGACTTTGCCAGTACATTAAATGAAATGAATATATAAGATTTATGGCTCTGTGTGTCCCAAGCCTCTATTGCAATGATGATTAGAGAAGAACTCCTATTGGGTCTACTAAACAGTGATGTAAAGTAGCTAAGTTCTATTTTCTGCCAGTTTATATTTCTACTCCACCACAATTCAGAGATAATGGATGGATGGATAGATGGATCATGGGCAGATAAATTATTATGTAGGGACACCTTATAATTAGATTGCGATAACTCTTTATTGCAGTTGGCATACTACCCAGCTGTAAATGAAGTAAAAGGTATGACACTACATGCAAAAAACATAGCTTTTTCCTGCATTTGTTAACATGAATCCCTTCTGACTAATGGAAAGAAATATCCACAATACACATTTAGGAGTTTCATTTTATTTTTCTAAAATTTTTTGGGGTCTGTGCACAGTATCTTTGGGATTTATGATGTAATAAAAATAGATATCCAAACCCTCCTCTGTAAAAAGAAGAAAAAACTCTAATATGTCAACAAAATAAAACAAAAATGTTGAAGCTGCTCTCATACACTATTCAAATTTCTGTTAAGGAAATGAATGTAAATTAGGACATTTTAAGATAGAAACTACCTCATTTGCACATATAAACACACCTTTTCAGAAAACTTGTAATAAAAACATCATAGCCTTAGTGAAAGTAATTAACTGGGGGAGTTCAATGGTAATATTATTAAATGTGTTAATCAGAAAAGAGACATTTTGCATAATGCCAAATTTTGATTGGAATACTTGCCTTTTTTTGTACCTTTACGCAAGTAAAATTTGGAGTTCATGACTTGTACCAAAGTAATTTTACACAAACGGCCAAGATCTGACTACATTTTCCATCATGTGAAAAGTATAGAGGATAAGATTGAAACATAGCCTTATGTAATAATGTCAATAAAATAGAAGAAGCAAGATACGATTTATTTATCTCCTCCAAACAAAAATCAGAAAACACACAACAACATAGCTACACTCTTTGGTGCTTAATGAGTATTTGAATAACTATGACAAATAAGAGACAACATAGCCTAATGTAGTAAATCAACCAATTAGAATTATCAAATGATGAAAGATGTATCTCCCTCAAACATAATAAGACAACAACATCACAGCTACACCCTCACGTTTTCTTTTCTCCACCAATTAATGGATTTGACTCCCCATAAATTAAGAACGGCTAATTTGACAGGACTATCCCTTTAAAGAAGCCCGCTATAGGGGAACAGTCCATTTCGCTAAAAAAGGGGAACTCTCTCACTGCTTCGTGAGATTTCAACATTTTAACCAAATAAATACTCTATTTAACAAAGAAAGCTCATTATTTGTACATTTATCGAAATCATAAATATCACACTACACTGAAAACCAACATTTAGTGGTTTCATGTATCTACAAAAACGGTGTTTCCCCCCTTTGGGGCTTGTCTATTTATAGCATCAGCTGTTGCAATACAAAGATTAGCTGCTCAACGTATTGTTTCGCAGATGTGGGCAGCACACTCCCGTCTGAGGCGAAAGGGCGGCGGTGGCTTGAAGTCGAGAAAGGGAGCGATGAGGAGGAATATGTCAGTGTGAGGACGGTTCTTTGTGCTCACGGTAGAGAAGCTCGTCTCGGTGAGTAGCTTTCCTGCTGAGACAGAAGAGGTCGTGAATGCGGGCGTCTGTATTCAAGCACAGTGCAGTGAAATCCTTCCGTTAATGTGGAGTCCTGAACTACTCAGTATCAACAACTTACTAGCTAACAGGCAGCTCGGTACTTCGGCTAATGACAGCGCCGTAAACAGATTAGCTACTTCTAATTAATCCTCTATAGCCCGTTTGGGGAATTCGATTTTGGCTGCAAACTTAAAGAAAAAGATGAAGCCCGTTATTCAGGGGCGGCTACTGTCGGTTTTCCACACGGCCGTTCTCTCTCACACACACCCGGGCCTCGGCTCAGTCTGTGTGTCAAAAAAAATTCCCCGTAGGGACGAAACAAAAACACACAGTTTGTCCTTTCTCGTCTGTCAGGAGTCCTCACAGAAACCGTGCACCGTACACGTATTTCACGACGGTGTTTTCGGCAGCTGTGTACACACGGTGCTGTCCGGCTCTGAAGCAGAAATGGTGAAGCTGGACACAGAGAACAGAGAGATTCTTCATGTATCAAATCATAGGATGAGATCATTCAGAAGCACCAGTCAGTCTGCAGAAACACGGACCCGCACACAACCTACTGCACATTCACTCTCTCTCACACACACACACACACACACACACACACACACACACACACACACACACACACACACACACACACACACACACACACACACACACACGTTAATCACTATTAATAGCAGAGTGAAATCATCAGATCATTCGGCTGTCTGGAGACAGAACCTTCTTTATCTTTCCATCGTAACTTCACAGAAATGTCAGACCCTGCTGCTGCTGCTGATTCTTGGTTTGCTGACTCTTGTATGCTGTTTAACACCTTTCACCCAGGGAAATCACATTTGCATGATTTTCAGATTGTGCTGCTCCTCTGTGCACATCTGTATTACAAGCTGGATATTACTGGTTATTAAACGGTGATTCCTGTGTGCTTCAGATTGGAATTTGCATCTGTGGAGTCTCACCTTGGTGACAATTTTGACATTTCACAGTGTGAGCAAAGGTTGGACTAGAATGTGGCAAAGCAGGCTTTTGGACCAGTAGATTCCAGGATTAGGTATTGGGCAAAAAAACTTGGCAAAATAAATTTGATGAAATGATCATATGCTGAAGGAATATATCCTCTGACATGCTCAGTAAGAAAAATCCAGTCAACATGTGTAAATGATGAACTATGAGTGCTTTTATGCCTCTTGAGTGACAGCTTTTATTGCTTTAGGACTCATTCAGACAGTGTTGTCACTAGGGCTATCACGATATACCAGTATTGTCAAAAAAAATGAAGTACTGATATCAAATAACATTAATATGACATTATTGTGTATAATCTAGCACCACTAACTGTTAGAGCTGCAACTAACAATTATTTACATTGCTGATACTTTGTTGATCAGTTGTTTGTTTAAAATATCAGAAAATGGTGAAGAATGTCGAGCAGCGCTTTCCAGTTGATGACATGCTCAAAAGTCTTGTTTTGTCCACCACCCCCAAATTTTCAGTGTTATAAGAGCAATGAAATCAAAAAATGTTTAAATTTAAGAAGCTGGAATCTGAAAATGTAGGCGTTTTATGTTCAAAAAAATTACTCAAACCAATTAATCATTATCTAAATACTGAGCAGTATATTTATTCATTTAATATACGCATTAACACACAGTTGATGGTTACAGGCTCTCTCTAGATTCATACACTCTTTTGAGTGTCGTTCAATAGACAAAAAACAGAATGTGAAATAAACAAGGACAATAGCATTACTGTACTCCTTTCAACATTTTCTGTAGAAATGGCAATAATATTGTTACTGTGAAGTCTTTTGACCATAATAATCATTTGTCATTGTTTGAGGGCATTTTAATACAGAACACAGACAAAAATCAAAGAGGCAGCGTATGTTTAAATATGTGTTCTGTCTCTCCAGGTGATGGCTGTGAAGTCAGTCATTATTGAAGGAAATGTAGAGTGATCCATTTCATTAAACAGCAGCTTTTTAAATGATGTATTCTTGTTTTAGTCAGTGACACATATCTGAAGTTTAAAACATCTGAATAAACCGTAAAATGAGCAAAACCTTCCGTCCATCCATTAGCTCTACCCACTTGATCCTGCAGATGGTTGAGATTAGGGTAGAGGTGGGGTACAGCCTGGACAGTTCGTCCGTACATCACAAGGTAGCAAAAGAGACAGCCAGCCAGGCATGCTCATACTTAAGGCTGATTTAGAAACACCATTTAAACGACTATGCGTTTGGACTGTGGGAGGAAGCCAGGTTGTTTGAACTCAGATTGTTCCTGCTGTGAGGCAACAGTGCTAACCACTGGACTGCTGTGCAGTCCACATAGCCTAATACTAAGTTACTTAATTCTCATCATCAACTAAAGAACCTGTACATTAAGACAGCAACTCACAGAATGCATCTTGTTGCACACTGATTCTTGTTTGAGGGGGATGCTGGAGATTTGTACATCTGGACATCTCTAAGGTATATTTGACATGTTTGGCAGGCATGGTGAAATGATTATCAAAATATGTAGCTTATTTTTAGTACACTAATTTGGTAATATTGCTGATACTTGCTGCTATTAAAGAAATGTTCATGTACTGCGTTTGGCCCAGTTCACTTGTGTGTTATGGTGAATTATTGATTTACTTCAGGTAAAAATAATCAAAACCTCTAAAAAAGTTTGGATTCCATCATTTAGGAAAAAAATATTTTGAGGTTTACATGAGAGTAATTCAATTAAAATTATGCCAGACATTTCTTGTTTCTTCATTTTGAAATCAAGTGCTTGAATAAGAGAAAAAAAAATGTTGAAGGTGGAGCTTGACCAGAATTTACTATGTGACGCCAGTTTGACGTTTAATACAATTTGAACTCGGCGAACTATGTCTTAACAGGTCCTCTGAATGATCGACGAGTGTTGATATGAACACTATAGCACAGACTGGGGTGTGCAACACTGTGTTCTTCCTTGTTCCTGTTCTGTGAGTTATGTTGCCGCTTTGTTCCCACGTGAAGAGGGAAATCTCTTTATCCTTTCCCAAGACATCAACTAGCCACTTCTAAAGGGTCCAGAGAGGCTTCATGGAGCCATTATGAAGACAAAATGTAAGGTCCTGAACACACCGGCTTCAGTGTACACAACAATAGAGTTGTGTTCGTGTAAGTAGATGTGCTGAAAACTGGCAGAATATGTGACTGGTTGAAGCTATTTCTTGGTTTTATAGCTGTCACAGTGGATGAGGGGAGAGAAGGTTGGCTCTTCAAGGGAAAACATGACAGAAAAAACACACGCTGTGTTCAGCACAGCACTTTAAGTTAACTTTAGATGCTTTATGTAATAATTTGCGTGCTTTGTGGTCTTCTTGACGTGCCGCAGTGCTGTGCATTTAGTGTGTTCTTCAAGGAAACCTACACTAGCATTCAAAAGTTTGGGGTCACTTACAAATGTCCTTATTTTTGAAAGAAAAGCATTTTTTTCAATGAAGATAACTTTGAATTAATCAGATATACAGTCTAGACATTGTTAATGTGGTAAATGACTATTCTAGCTGGAAATGGCGGATTTTTAATGGAATATCTCCATAGGGGTACAGAGGAACATTTCCAGCAACCATTACTCCTGTGTTCTAATGCTACATTGTGTCAGCTAATGGTGTTGAAAGGCTAATTGATGATTAGAAAACCCTTGTGCAATTATGTTAGCACATGAATTAAAGTGTGAGTTTTCATGGAAAACATGAAATTGTCTGAGTGACCCTAAACGTTTGAACGGTAGTGTATAACTCCATATATTTGCTCTGATGTGACACCTGTATGTTTTGGAAAGCAGTTTTGAGGATTTTAAAATAAAGCTTTCTCTGATTAACACACATTGGGCTTTGAGCAAGAAAGAAAGTCAAAAATCAAAGTTGTGTCCGAATGTAGATCATTTTTGAAAACACCTGTTAAGCATCAGACATTGCTTTGTCCATGTTAGCATTTTCCCAAGGTATGTAAAGGCCCACACAAAAGAACAGAGGTTGATTCTATTCTTCCTGGTTTTTTGGGCACAAACATAGCTGTGGATTGTGGCCATCATTTATTAAGGAGTCATGGTAAATGGCCTTGACCAGTTTAACAGACTTGTATGGATAGAGTGTCTCTCTAGTCTCAGTTTGTCGTCTTCTTGTTCTTCTTATGACTCATTCTATGTTTCAATACACATTAGACAAACGTGCATTTTGTGTTATGATGGTGAGTGGTGTTTTAGAGATCTGTTCGCCCCACCATACACACCCAGAGACGGAAATCCTGACACACCCGTCAAGGTTGTGACCTGACTTGGCTTCAGCGAGGCCCCCCCCCCATGCATGACAAGTGTGAAAAACGCAGCTGGTGGCAGGTACTGTGATTTCATGGGGCTTCTTGAGCTGTTGTGGTTTTGTTTTCCTGCACAATCCTGAAAATGTGTCTTTGGCCAAGTCTTTTGAGATGGTGTGGTATAGATGCCCGTTTCGTGAATTTGTGATGGTCAGCCAGCTAAATGACTAAAGAGGCTTTTCAATGTCAGGAATTTGGCTCAGAAATTCTTTGCTCAACCTGGCTAACTGACTGCTGCAGACTCACTGACTGACTGGCTGGCTTTGGAAAGGAAGGAAACATCTTCCTTCCCTCCATTGTGCTGGGCAGGAAAGGATGGACTTTAGCCAGCTGACAGCTGTTTCCTGGTGGATGAAGGAGGAATGGGAGCGTGGGTGGGTGGTGGGGGTGTTGAGAGTAAGTGAATGTGTGGCTTTTTTGTCTGCTTTTGCTGCAATTTAATGAAAACTATAAATCTGAAGGTTTCAAGGAAGACAGAGTAGATGGGTTTATACTTTTTAATTCCTCATTCGTATTAAGAGTGGGGATGGCTTGGCTTGCATATCTTCACTTCAAATTGCATTTACTTAATATTACTGCCAAAATGTTTCCAAAGCAGATTCTGTTCCTCTATCTCCAGTGGGAGCCATTGTTGTCATTTTAAATTAGTTTTGTATAGACAGCAACTCTGCTGAAAATTGTAGAAGAGCAGTGATTCCACGACTATTTTAGACTACAGACACCCTTCAAAGAATATAGATTTTTTGTTCCATGCTGAATCACCCTCATTAGACAGACATATGCATACACAGATGTTATCGGTTAAAAACGTAAATTCATCAATATTAATTTAAACAATATACGACCAATTACTCAAGCCCAGAGTTACTCTGCAGATTCACATTTAATGAAGTCAAGTAAATAGGCTTTTATGTTAAATTGAAATTAGCTGGTTAAAAAGCTTATGTTAGCTTGTATTATGCCGAAGTATACAAGGGCAACATGTCCTGTCAATAGTTGTGTCATAACTGTATATGACAGTTTTTAATATGGCTTTTTATTCTGTTTGTTTATTACTTGCCATGTGGTGAAACATTATTAAAATGCAAAATAAATGAACAATGATGCAATTATTCATATGGAACCTTGGGCCTTTTCTTAAAAGACGTCAGGGTGTCACGTCACTGACCTTGGTAGCTCTGCTTTAGAGGACTTTCATTGATGCTGTCTCCTGCCTTATAAAAATTGCGTTTTCCATGCGTGCATGTATTTTCTCTGGGATTTTTTTGTAAGGGACTCATGGCAAACATCTTCGTAATCAACAAATCGTTGCCATTTATTGTGTTGCCTTCTAATCGTCACTTCTTTTCAGCCACTCAGTCATATATTAGATGGGGCAGGACTTGTCAAGCTAGTAACCCAGAAAATGGAAAGCAATTATTATTTTAGCCCAAACCTTTAAATTTTCCTAAATGTTACCAAATAGTTTTGGTGCCTGAACCCCCAGTTTGTGGGGTGAAAGTCCTGTGCTGAATTTATATCACCAACACCCATTCATTATTCTGATGCAGACTTTGCGGCGCTTTGAAAGTGGAAACGTTTCCTACCACGTCATACTTTTGCCTTATCAGGAGAAAATAAAATTCTTTTGAAACATCATTGAGAATGCAGTTTAGTTGTATAGCAACACCACTTTTGAGAGACAGGGTTCCCACTCTAAAAAAAATCATGCACTGAGTTAGTTCTAGTCTTGGCCAGATGTAATCACCTGAAGGTAGTGTGAAAAGATCCCTCGTCTGCTGATCAAGTCGCTGCTCCACACTTAAAAATATCGCTAAAACTTGTTTGAATTTTGAGTCTGGGAACAGTTGTTAATGTCATTTGTCAGGAGAAATAATAGAAGGGTGGGTCGAAAAACGGGAAGCTTACTATAAAATAGCCCTGTATTTTGTAGTGACTCAACACCGTATTGTAACATTTCTGTCAACTTTGTCCTCATGTGCCCCTGCTTCCTCTGCCTCACTCTTCTGTTTCCGATTTCTCTCACCCTTCTCTCCTCTCTCCTCTCCCATGTCTTGGTCTCTTTGTAGCTCTCACAGCTTTGAGGCCAACTGTGGTGTGAACTTTTTGCCGTAACAGTATCAGATTGCATGACAGATATTAATGCTGTGAGACTAAGTCATGGCCCTTTAGTAATTTGAACCATACAGTACAGATTTTTCTGGATTATATGTATAACTTTGAGAACTGTACGAGCTGTTCCCCTGTGGTGTATGTGCTGATTGTATCTGAATTATTCGCAAATGTTTATATAGATTGATTTAACATATTGAGCCTCGACTTGAGCCATTTGTGCAGAAAACAAAAACACTCTTCTGTTAAACCTCTCATAGTGTAGCAAGATGTTTATTTTTGTTTTGCAAAACCATAATTACAAACTGCAGTTGTCCATCTGCGTCTGAGCCATCATATTTCTCTGCTGGTTCTGTGGTTGTATTGGGCCAGAGAGAGAACATGTCATCAGTCTGGTTTCTGCTTCTAGGCCACATACAGAAACTTTATCCAACCATTTTGTGGCTGTGGCTTCTTTTACTATTCTTACTTAGACTTAAAACACGTCCTCTTACAAAAAATGGGATCATATCTTGGTAGAACTTTCCCCACAATAGTAGTAAGGTGCAAACCTTGGTGATAAATGCTGCTGCAGTTCCTATATATGATTCACAATAGAAGTCTGATGGAGCTTTTCAGAGGAAACACATCATTTTGCATTAGAAGTATCTTAAAACAGAAAATAGAGCTTCAATAAAACTGGAGTGGAGGAGAAATAATAAAACCCATATCGAGTATATAGAACACACCAGCAAAACAGAACTCCAAGCTAGAGAAACCCTACATGTTACACTGAAGCTTTTAAAGTGCTGAAAGCTGAACATAGTCAGCCTTTAAAAGTGATGCTGCCTCCGTAGATGCCTACACTCATAGCAGTTTATTGTAAACTCTGCCTGGCAGTTTCAAGACTTCAAAGTTTGACCATTTTTTCCCACATGCGCTTGAAATTTTCATTGGTCACACTGACATTTGACAGGTCTGACTCTCAATGTGTGTCTATCTGTAGCATCATTCTGCATTGCATCACAAATCACAGATTTTCTGCTTTGCGAGTTGCTGATGTTGCTTCCTCTGCTCCTCTCTGTGGCTCTGGGAGCTCCTATGAGCTGCTCCTGCGTCACAGTTCCCAGTGCTTTGACTCACAGGTGTTTCCATTGTTTGTGGCTGTCCCATAGGTTTGAGTCACTGCAGTTGGGCATTCTATTTTAGATATTTTGTTTACAAGCTCACTACTGCTTATATTAGTGACATTTATTCACTCTGTTTTTTTTTTTACAAGTTCTTTTGGCTTTATTAGCAACAAAAGTGAATTACAATTGGTGTTTACTTTTATTTACTAACCTCCAGCACTTTGGATGGTGTCTCAGTATTATGTGATCTCATTTGATATGCCAATTATAAAACATTTTGATGCCAAAATCATGTCTAAGCAAAATCATGTTGGGCGAAAGGTCACTTTTCTTGACCCCCTGTGATTATGTACTGTTGACCTGTCGGTTATTAACCCACCAGCAGTCCCTGCTGCTAGTTCCACGCCCGTTGTCCATTCACATTCTCAGCCCTTTGGTACTGTCCTGTGGGAGCAGAGCTGCAGTGGGCACCTTATTACATGTCAATTTTCATTGTCATTTCTCCCTGTCAGAAAAATCAGAGATCACCTCCAAGAGATCATAGTGTGTCACATCATCCTTTTCACAGCCACAATACTGAAGCCCACAGGTTAAACTTACTTTTGTGGTGCCAAAAGGTGCAGTGAATGATTTAATGTGCAGCTAAATTATGTGCTGATGCACTTAATATTGAGCTTTCATGGCCAGTTACAAAATAGTGCCCATCTAGCAAACATTCTCAAGTCAATACAGTTGTAGTCACTGTAAAATGGAGTTCCTGTAATGACTGTTAAATGTTGGCTCCAAGGTACTACAATAAAGGGAATGGAAAAACACCAACTTCTCTGTAGCAATAAAAAGTCAGTTGTTTCACTTTCACAGACTTTGTCACTCTTTGCCACATTTTCAAGCCAGCTGTCATTCAGCTTGTTGTCTTTCTCTGGTGGGTGCAGCTTCGGATCTGAATTACTGTTGCTCAGCTATGAAAATATGCTGGCTTCAATAGTGCTGAACTCTGTCTTTTGGCCTCTCCTTGTCTAGTTTTTTCCGTCTTTCTATTTTTTTCCATCTTTCTGCTTTGATCTGCAATTCCTAGCTGTGGTCTGTTGTCTCCATGGTGATGAAAAAGCAGCTGCAACAAAAAAAAAAAAACCTTAACACCTCTCTCCCTTGTTCTCCCTCCCTCCCTTCTTTGTTGTCAATCCCTTTTTGTTTTTATCTTCCTCTCTTTCTCCATTCTCCATTTCAGCCAGGTGTGTCTCATCAGCCACCTACTAGCCTACTTTCCACCTTTACAACCACTGTCGAGGTAGCCATGGCAACCAGCGCTGTGCCAAGTGACAACCTGCCAACATACAAGCTGGTGGTGGTGGGGGATGGTGGTGTTGGGAAAAGCGCCCTTACCATCCAGTTTTTCCAGAAGATCTTTGTGCCAGACTATGATCCCACAATTGAGGACTCATATCTCAAACACACTGAAATAGATGGACAGTGGGCAATACTGGATGGTGAGTAGGACTGCATGCACATGTAAAATGAAGCAGCAAAGAATGATCTCCATGACCATGCCAATGTTCTTTTTATTTATTGTTTTCATTTTGCTGTTGGCTTCAAATAAATGTGTCCATCACAGTCCATTGAGTTAACATATTGCGTTCGCAACTCTTTTCAAAAAATCTTTTTTAGTTTTTAACTGCATTCCTGTGGTAGCTGTTTTCTACACTGAGCTAGCTGTGAAATAGCAGTCCTCTGACAGAATTAATCACGTTTAGAGAAAGACTCAGCCTTGGTTTTTGCATTTCATAGTTTTATGGATAATTTAATTTCCCCTGTAAAGTGCTGAATTAAATGTATGTTAGAAGCATATCACACATTGGATAATGACAACAGAAAAGCATAGTTAATGGGAATGTGTCTTTCTTTGTCATTGTTTTTTGAACTGTGACCACTGAGCACCGGTGCCAAGAGAAAATCCTATTTCTCTGACTGTGCTGTTATATAAGTATGGCCGAGGCTTGAGAGTGCTACTTTTAAACGTTATTGGGCCACAGAACTAACTAGATCTACAAGCCCAGTGAGCACTTTTCTGTCAAAATTATATGAAAAAAACACTACAGTCATCAGTAAAAAGACATTGAGAGCAGGTTCAAAAGTGACCTATAGCGTTCACACATTTATGCTTAATTTTTTTGGAGCTTACCCATCAAAAACAACAAAAAAAGATATAGTAAGGGTGAGCATTGTGAAAAATCTGTTGTTAGAGCAGGGATTGTACCCACAAGTTTAATACTGCAAACCCACAACCTAATCTACTCAGCTAAAATGCTATTAGCACCAAAGGCTTATAATGTTTACACTGAAATTGCAGAATACACTTAGTACCTTTGGAGTAGTTGAAGCTGTAACCCCCAAGTACTTGCACACACATGTTACAGCATTTTCTTATTCTTAGACTGCAAATTCTTATTGTAATGTAATCAACTGCTCCTGTCAAGATATCCTGGAGCTTCTTTTTGGCAGCACACAATTTATATAGTTCGATATTTATGGCATTTTGTATGAAACACTAAATAAGCTGAAGTTTTCTTTGTCTTTGTGTCCATCTCATTTTGACTTCTAAAAAATTAACTTACCAGTAATTACTGGGAATAAATCTGACTGGATCACAGCTTTGATAGGTTGTAGCATGCTTTACAAGTGCCTATTTGACTGTCTATATGGCGAATAAGGAATGATCTGTGTATTTAATAAGAAACGTTTGTGAAGTCAAACTTATAATACACAATCTAAATCATATTTTCAAAGGTATATCTTGCACGATAACGCATTTGTGTCCCTACATGTACCCAGTGCTGGACACAGCCGGCCAGGAGGAGTTCAGTGCAATGAGGGAGCAGTATATGAGGACAGGAGACGGCTTCCTCATTGTCTTCTCAGTGACAGACAAGGCCAGCTTTGAACACGTTGACCGATTCCATCAACTCATTCTACGGGTCAAAGACAGGTAGGATGCGACATCTCAATATCCAGCAGGCATCAATACTGACCAAGAAAACATGCACACAACAAAAGAGTACTGAGTCATAAGTATGATTGGGTATTTTTGCATGAATTTATTATTTAGGATCTCCTGAAGCATGTGCTGCTATGACACTACAGCTGAATAATATATTAGATAAAGTCAGGAATCCCTCGTGATTTGAATTTAGACAATGCATAATTTCTCTTTGTGTGAGAAAGGGTTCAGAAATCACCCATAATGGACTTAATTTGGTCTGGTAAAGAGCAGTAGGTTATTTAACATTGGAGATTTCAATGAGGAAACTTGTTTATGAACACATAATGAATGAAAAGATTTTTTCATTAGTGCAGATGATGAATGCTGTGTGTTATTTGATCTAAACAGAATCAACTTTCTGTTAAAGGAACATATAATTCCTTGCTACACTTGTCTTACTGCTGTCCTTTATTTGTATTAGTTGGTTATGATGCCATTATCTGGGAATACAGTTGAGTGAAGTCAGTTTATTTTTATAGCTCGATTAAACGAAGCAATATGTTGACCAAAGTGCCGCACAACATCAGCCAATTAAACCCATTAACACTAATTAAAAACAAATAAGTCAATAAAATCATAAAACAACCTATTAAACATTAACCCATTGTCACTGTAGGATAAAGTACCGCCAAATTACACACTCCTGACTCATGATGACAGTAAATATGCAGGACTCTTTTGAGGCTCTGCAATTAGAATGAATACACTTTGCAAATGCAAGTTTAGAATTGGATCTAAACCAGTAAAGCCAGTTAATGCAAAGAAGCACTTAGAAACAAATAAATCCTCCATTGAAAAGGTAGCCAGTGTTAGAATGCCTGTATGATGAAATTCCAGTTGCAGTGCGAAGCTTAGTCGCAGCATTTTGAACCAACTGCAGCCATATTAGTGCCTGAGCCATTCCAACATTCAGTGAATTGCAGTTGTCCAGCATAGACATCATAAAAGCAAGAACAACCTTGTCAAGTCTTTTAGAGGTTTTATTTTGACCTTAGCTCGAAGGCTTGGCTGAGAAAAGCTGGCTTTGACTTCTCATTTAATCTGCAAGTCTAATTTAGAAGAAGAATCAAAATAACACCAAGGTTCTGTTTCTAGTAGTCTGCCTTAGGACCAAGTGATGATACTGCTGAGACACAGTTAAGTACTAAAATGTCAGTTTTATTTTCACTGAGGTTGAGAACATTTTGAGAGTCCCACATTTAACATCCGTCAAATAAGCGACTACAGAATTAACATAAGAGTCGCTGAGAAAATTCAGCAGTAGGTATATCTGAGTATCATCAGCATACACAATATGTTTTATAAATGTGGACCTCAGCGGCAGAATATATAATGAAAATGAAATAAGACCTAATAAGAACCCTTTTGGTACACCACAGGGCAGAAGGGTGACTGAGAAGGGTAATTGCTAGTGCTGATGGAAAAGGATCTATCAGTCAGATAATATTTAAACCAGTTTGGAGCAGTAGCACAGATACTAATGCACTGCTCAAGATGGGAGATCAATATCTTATGGTTGCAGCAGTGAGATCGAGGAATACAAAGACAGCAGAATTACCAGCATCTGCAAGAAGTAAAAGAGCATAAAAAACTGTAAAAAGGGCAGAACTCATCTCAGAGTTCATTTGGACATGTTGTATAAGCAGTTTGGTTGCCAGACTGACGGGTTCGTCACAGTTGTGTAGATTATTTGGAAGTGAAGACTAAATGTCTGATACAATCAAACACTCCCCTGACAGTCTATGTGTGCACAGCTACAGTAAATATAGCAAGTTAAAGTTAACAAAAGAGGAAGTAGCTCTGTCAGCTGCAGTAGACATTTACATGATGGTAAAAGCAAGGACTGGTTTACAGTTTGCTTGTATGTTTGGATTACCGTCTCTTGAATTTGCTTTATTAGTAAGAGTTTGTGGACAACTGTCAGCTAAGCAAAGGCATGTATCCAGTCAATGCTGCCTTGTCACCACGGAGCCCTCATCTTCATTTGAGACCAAACTTTGCCCTCCTCTGTCCCTCCTGCTGACTCAGCAGGCCTGGTTCAGAGAGCGCTAAGAGCTACCGCTGGGAGAAGAGCGGTTCAGGATCAGCTTTTTCTTCTTTCTTTGTTTCCTAAAGCTGCAGACAGTTGGCAGAACATCCAAAACTGAAATCTGTTGTGTTGTGAATGCGAGAGAAGAGGAGCATCTGTTCAGTGACAGTGACTGACAACAAACAATAAGACTAAGCCTGAGATGAAACAAAAATAGAAACTAGAACTAAGCAAGTTGCTGTCTGTCCATATTTGGTGGTGTTCAGCTGTTGCCCATTTTCCCTCAAGATTTAAGTGTTGCAGAAATCTGACGCCTCACAACAATTTCTGTAGCACAGGATGCTTTTTCCAAACTAAAACTTGTACCGGTTATTTAGTGTGTATGAACAACTGAGGCACGGCAGTCTGCTGTATTATGTTATTTTATGCCATGTGCTACCTGTTTTAAGTGTCTACCTGACCAAAAACAGTCTATAGACCTCACAAGATTATGAACACTCTTTAAAATCAATGCAGATGATTTGTATAGAAGTCAAATATTCACTTGTAAAAGAATGCATTATATATTGTATGTGTGTCCTTTCCTTCTCAGGGAGGCCTTCCCCATGGTGCTGGTTGCTAACAAAGTGGACTTAGTCCATCTGCGAAAGGTCACAACTGATCAGGGCCAAGAAATGGCTGCAAAACATAATGTGAGTTTTGAACTTCTCCTTAAGCACTTGCCCCTAACTTATTGTCAACTGTGTGCAACATCCTCATTTTTTATACTGTAAATATGTTTAAGCAAGTTTCTAAGAGTTGCTTCATGTTCACTACAGTGACTACAGAGACACATACTATTGTAAGTGCAGCAACATTAAAGATTTTCCTCACAGAGTTGCATCATTGTATCTGAAATAATTCCATCCAAAGTTAGAGTAAAACTCAAACTGAAGGCAATTTTAGAAGTTTCATTTGATTTCAGAGAGCACATCCATGAATAAAGCTAGACAGCTGTGTTTGTCTTGATGTACAAAAAGCATCACATGATGGTGAAATGAGTGGTCATGGAGCTACTAACAAACACAAGACTGAAAAGCCATAGACTGTATGAACTGGGGCTGCAGTGATCGATTATTCTGCCCGTTAATCGAGTAATGGGATTCCACACTTGGCATGTGCATTACAGCATCAAAAGCAGAAAGTGAGCGTGATGTGCAACAGAAATAACCATCCTGGTTGAACACCAGTGGTGTATTGTACATATATAGTAAAGTACAGGGGTATTCAACGAAAACTCAAAGCCATGGGAACCCAACATGTATTTAGTTGGTGATGCAGAAATTGCATAAATATGTTTTTGTGTTTGGTCTGTTTACACTGCTGGCACTGCAGCTAATAGAACACAAATAAGAAAACTGATTATTCTACTGGTATTTATTCCAGAGAAAATTCAATCAATAACATTAGTTTCACTTTGATTTGGCCACAAATCAAAGAGATTTCCTTCATTATGAGACAGTGTCAGACCTACATGCACTTCAGTACAATATCATGTTTGAGTATATGAAGTTTAATAGTTTTATTGTGCAGCTGCCTGTTAGAAATAATCAGCTGTATTGATCGCTAAAATAAATACATTACACACATTTAGCAGTTTTCTACCAACATTCCTGTCTTACATAATTTCCATTCGCAGCTTTTTTCCATCATAAATTTTTATGTTGCTCATTGTTCTCCACTAAAACAACCTGTTCGTTACCGGTTCACTTTGTGGTAAAACAAGTCAAATGATGCGTTAAACGCTCCTGTTTGTGTGGATGAGTTTGAAACAGACGGTCTGAGTTATGAAAGAAAGTTGAAAACCACCTTCATACCTGTTAACTCTGGCTGAAGTTTTAGTTTTTGTCAAGCCAACTCACAAAAGGAAAATCTGACTATATTAAACAGTCTTCATAGTTCAGCCCTCTGATCTGCTAAATGCCGTAAACACTAGAAAAACTGTGCTGGTTTAAATAGAATTTAAAATCCCCTTGTAGTTTATTGATCATAAGTCCGGGTCCATATAGGATGAAGTCTGGGTCCAGACTGCGGTCCACCAGTTAGTGACCTGGGGTCTCATAAATAGTGGATTAAACGAAGCCTCGATTCAGAGAATTTTGTCTCGAGGAATTGTAGTAATGGAATTACTCGAATAACTTGAGGAATTGTTTCAGCCCCAGTATGAACCAAACCTAAACTCACAGAAAGATTATAAAAACAGAGTGCATTATCTGTAATGACAAATGAAACTGTATACTTTATTTCACTTCACACAGAATCACAGTTTATTAGATACAGTTGAATTGCTGTTAGAAATCTTCAGTCCTCAGACTAAGTCCTGACCGCCATCATAGCTGTTAGTTTTCTGTAAAAATAGGATCCATTTACAAAAACAAGTTGTTGTTTTTTAAACCATATTATGTTGTTTTTACTAAGGAGACATTCACACTGAAAGTTATTTGCAGCAGTAGCTTATTTGCAGTGTGCATGTTTGCTCGTTGTGCTCATATCCATTTAGATTTCTTGCCATGGAAAAACAAATACAGAAATGTTACTAGTTCCAAACTAGAAAGATTGCTCTGACCACTTTTATAGAAGAGTGACCAGGGTGCTCATTTAGACATTAAACTGACATTTTCAGATGGCATCATGTTATTGGAAAGGATTGCATGTCTGACAGGAGCTCTGTTCTGTTCTGTATCACTTTTGAAATCATACAAATATTAAAAAAGTATCAACGTTTACCTTTCCATTTAAAAACAAATACTGTGTAGATCTAAAATATTAGTTTTGATTTGATTAGTATCATACATTTTCTTACATAAACACACATTGTTTACTTTTTTTTAATGCAGTGTATTGTGTCAGTAATGTAACCTTCATTCAGAGAGAGAGGGCTCAGAGTCGCCAAGTTTGCTCGCTCTGTGGAGTTTTGTCCTGAGGGATTTAGGGAGAACAACAGTTCACTCTGTATGTGTGCTTGTGCGTAACAGTGTCCTCTAGCTTCAGGGATGTGACTTTATGTCACGCGTGCCTCTTTTAATGAATCACTTCTGAAGTGTTCTTATGCTGCCAAGTGAAAAAGTACAACACACTAGCATCTGGCACTACAATTTTGTGACTCTTGTTGTTTCTTAATTGTGTAGCATTTGGTTGTTTGTTTTTTTTTTCTTTTTATAAGGGTTTAATGCTATTTATGTTATGTTTCTCTATTCCAACTTTCTTCTTCAGATAACTTATATTGAAACCAGTGCCAAGGATCCCCCAATGAATGTGGACAAAGCCTTTCACGAGCTGGTCCGCGTTATAAGGTAACTTCAAATTCCCTTGTATTTTTCACTTATTTACATACAGCAAACACTTTTGGGCAGAAGATCTTTGCGTGAAATATAATATAATGTGAGAGAAAATCACTTCCTGTAATAGATGTTAAACTGGTGTTTAACATAATTGTTTGCAAACTACAATACAGTTGTTGTGTCTGATAAAAGTGTGTTAAGTCGATGCGAATAAAGTTCCCTTTTACCTCCATTTTCGAAGTGTATGTCACTTATTCTGAGGTTAGTGGCACTGCGAGAGTGTAATGCTGGAATGTGAAGGCAGTGAAAGTGCTTTCAGGAAGAGTGGAAAAGGAAAGACAAATCCGAGTGCTATTTCCTGTCTTGACACTTGTAATTTCAGAAGCATTTGGTTTATGTATATGTTTTCTATGTGGTCATATCCTGTTTTTAGTTCTTGTTGCAAGGACCAATAGGATGTTTAGTGCTTGTACTTATATGGCCAAATACACAGCAGTAAAGGACTGGTGTGTTCTTCTATTAATGTGTGAAAAGAGTAGTGGAAAGCTCTCATCGTGCACATGCCATGTCAGTAGTGAGTCATGAGGAAACTCCCCTTTCATAATGTACCAAAGCAGAGAAGAGCAGATTGATGGATCAACATTGCCCTCTTGTGTTCACATTGTAGAAATTCAGCTGTTAAAGGGGTGGAATTAAAAAAAAATGATGATTCTGCCTTTTCCTGACTGACACATCAGCAGTTCAGGCTGTCAGTCTGACTGTTTATCCTCTCTGTACTTCTGGAAGTTGCTTTCGACTGCCTTGAGCACTCAACTGTAAAATGTTAAATCTGTAACAGATCACTCATTGTGTTGATTGCTTTTAAGTTTAGAAGAGAAACATTATTTTATCAGGCAGTCTCATTGAGATCAAATTCAAATAAAAAGAACAAATGTCCACAAATACATGGGTACTTTTTCAAATGTAGTATTTTATGTGCAGTTTAACCTTTTTCCCCACACACAAACACTGTTTTAGGTTACTGAAAACAGACCTGATGGAAAACTCCTTCCTTGGTGAAGATATTTAGAAAGTCTGTTTGCCCTGTTGACATGTGGCCAGGGAATATGGAGATTTGCCTGCTGAGTCAGAGTGCGTGCTGTTATTTTCTTTGCTTGCGTGAGGTGATTTGGTGCAATGATGAATCGGACCAAAATAATGCTGCTGCTAACCTTGCTACACAGACTTTTGGCATGTTAACATCTAAATATACAGTTACTCTTCCATTATATTGTGGAACAGAGGTGTTAGAATCAGTCCATGCTTATAATTCTCTGCTTTCTCGATTCACCATTGTCAGTAACTACATGATGGCTTTGTTCCAGGATTCAGATTTGCCTTAGGGTTATATCGCTGCTTGTTACTTTGGCCTACTCTTGATAGCACTTCAGCTGTTTAGATATTTTCATGTGGACTGAGGGGTTTTTTGACAGCGAAGGCAAAAAGAATCAGTTCTAAAACATAAGCCTGCACATGTGGAGAAGGTCTAAAACTAGATAAACACACAACGACACAGCACAACCAGAACACATCCATAACAACAAGCACAAGAGCCATAAAAAACATGAAATAATAAAAATTTTAAAACCCCAGGGGGTATGAAGGACTATGTAGTATGACCCACTTGTACAGCTGCCACAGATTTACAGAAGGTGCTGCTGGAATTATTAGAGCTGAAATCACAGATGCTGCAAAATGATGTCAAAGAGGGAAAGTACAAAACAAAACTGGTGTACACAAAAAAAGGGAAGATGCGTAGGACATTGAAGACCAACAGACACAAAGAAATAGAACATTTCTTTGCTTGTTAGATGGACTTTCTTACAGATTGAGGCGAATAGTTTCCTTGTATTTCCAGTCTTTGTGCTGGCTGTAACTTTACTAGACAGACATGAAGGAAGTGTCTTGGCAAGACAGCGTGTAACCCTTCTGTTTTAATTCCTTCAACAGCAGCTTTGACTTTAAAAATGACCTCTGTGGGTTTTTTTTTCTCCATTCGATAATTATGTAAAGACTTGTTAAGTAGGTCTTGAGTTAAGGCTATTGTCTCAAACTTTTTTTCTGCGTTTTCTTTCCTCCACCCACAGACAACAGGTCCCAGAGCGAAACCAGAAGAAGAAAAAGAAGATGAAATGGAGAGCGGAGCGTTCCACAGGTTCCCACAGGTTCCACTGCGCCATCTTGTGACCTCTCTCGTCCTGCTCATCATTCACAACATACACACACCCACACGCACACCAGTATACCTTTGGATGTCAGGGAACTCCCCAGCAGTGGTTAACTACTGGAGCACAAAAGGGATGGGGGGGAATGGGAGGGTGGTCGGTGGATGGACCCAGAGGGACGAAGGGCGGAATGGACCCCTCAGCCATTCACAATGCCTTGGAATGAGTGCTATGCCGTCTCTCTTCACTTCACGGTCTCTTTCTGATGTTTTTTGAACCCCCTCTCCTCGTCCGTATTGAACCCCGAGCTACATAGCCGCCTAACTGTTTCTCAATCAAGTGTAATTTTTGAATTCAATATCAAATGTGGCACAAGATGACAAACTCAGCAGGGGACAAAAGACATGAAGATGAGATGAGAATCACCTTGACATTGGAGCTTGGCTTCTTGAGAAACAGAAGAAAAAGAGAGTAACTGGCTTATGGACTCCAACAACCTGCTATTCATCACCTTTCTATCCTTACACTCCTACAGTTTGTGGAAGAAGAGCATCTGTGTGATCCCTAGATAGGCTTCTGTCTTTGTAGAGAAGACATCGTGAGAGCATAGTGGTTGAATGTAAGAGTGGTGACAGTCGACGTCATGCGGTGGACTGCGAGTTCTGTGAGTGTTGCTTGTGGTTGTGTGATGCTCTGGTTTCGAAATGTCATTTGGGAGAAGAAGGGAGGGTGAAAGAAACAATATGTGAAGAGAAAATGTGTCATATCGGTTGACATGTGAATGCTAAGGCCATATCAGCTTGTTGAAAAAGTGTTTAAATATCGTGACTGTAACGCAGAATAAGATTTGTCAGTTTATGTGGTTCCATTTTAATGTAAATGTTACTGGGTTTACCCCAACACTGATCTGTTAAGGGCCATGTTTACAGACACTCTTACAGAGGATTATTTTCACATACGCAGACCGTACACAAGAGCCACTTTTTTTCATCTTTTCAAGTGTTTAAAATAGTTGGTTTGGTTGCCTCCTCAGTCATCGTCAGTGGTGTAACGAGTGCAATCCTTTATCAGTACTGTATGAACAATAGTTCCCTTCTTAACAAATTAACAAGCTTCTTAAGAAAGTTACTTTCTATGTTTTTTGTATCTAAAAGTATAGAAAAATACAAATATATTTGTGGTATAAAAAAAATCTAATTATAGGTGGCAATGTAAACAAATTCAATGCTGTTTTACAAAGGAAATGCTGAAGGAAATAGAGTAGATAAGGGATAGAGAGAGTTTCAGGAGGTGAAAAAGGCTGGAGAAGCTGATTTGCACTGGCCACTAACCAAAATAATGTGATGTCACTTTATTTCAGTCTAGGGGCTTTTCAGACTGCATTGCTGAATTCAGGACTATGTTATAGGATGAATCACGCTCGTTGAAGGACAGACGGTAGATACTGTAGCCCTGAGAATACGTCAGCCTCTCTGGGCTGGACAGTGTGATGCTCCTGGGGCTTAAAGCCATCTAGACTTAGCTACAGACCACGTTTAGTTGTAGGAAAACCACACACTCGAAGCAGCAACACATTCAGAGACTCCATGTTTGTAGTCGTGAGGTGGATGGGAATGTACAATTTAATAACTTACGAAATGGCTTGTACTGTTAACGCACTAAAGTTTCGGTGGACAACTTTCCTTTCTGGGTGAATACCGACTCTTGAAGGAATACATTTTTGCACTTTTAATACAATTTCCGACTTTCCTATTGGCATGTTGTTTTCTTTTTAAATCTGTAAGTGAAATGAAAGGCACGGTGAAAATTATATGAATGTAAAAATCGACAAACAAAGCGAGCAAACTGATGATTAGTGTTGCAACCCTGTGTGCCTGTGTATGCCTGTTGCCTTGGCGATGATTGTAACAGAGATTTGATCATTCAAAAGGTATTGAAATTACTCATTTTGAATCAAGAAGGTTGCATATGAAAAATCTCATTTATCGAATGGCATACAAATTCACCTCTGCATGGAAGAGAAAAATCAACCTCAGCAAAAGAAGGACTACAGTATTAATTTACGTCGACTGGTAAAGGGACTTCACAAGGAGTTTTCAGAGAAGGACTCAGAACTTTAAAGAACTGATGAATGAGCAGTGAAGCATCAGACTCTGGATCGTGGGGGTTAAAAGGAAGAAAAAAAATTGAATGTGTTGATGAAAATATTGCATCATGTATGTTTGATACCATTTTGTATTATTGATATGAACTGATATGATTCTTGCAAAGTGTTTTTTAAACAACTGAATAATTTATTACTGTCTATGTTACCTCAGTGTGTCCCAGACCTGGACAAAAAAAAACTAAATTCCCACCTTTTTATTTTTCATTCATTCCTTCTTTTTTCCCGCTTTTTTGAAGTGTTATTTTTGGGGCTCTCAATGGGTCAATGGTCTTTTGCCTTGTAGTCCCTGTTTGTTGTGGACCAAGATGATGAAACAGAACCCGGTCCTGAGCTTAATAAGGGACCTCTGCTTTACTGGAGCTCACGTGGATGGCTGCACAAGTGAAAACATAATTGTGGGTTAAAGGGTTAGAAGAAGTAGAAATGGTCCGAGCCAGCAAATGTGTTTCCCCATAACTGGCTGCTGGCTCTGGCTTCATATTTACTGTACAAGCAGGAATGTGGTATCGGTTTTCTCTTCTGTCTCTGCAAAAAAAAAAAAAAGAAAAAAAAGAGCAAGATCTGCTACTATCTGACTTTGGTTTTAGGTCCAAATTACAATTTCAAAACAGACTGCTACCCTCCTTGGTTTAATCATCATCAGCTGATACAAATAGACCTCTGGCAGACCAAATATAAATGCTGAAAGTGAATAAGTGACTATGTGTATGTTTGACCCTGGATCATATGTGAGCCAAATTGAGCACTTTTGTTTGGAGAGGTATAATTATTTTTCTTTTTTTTTTTCTGTAATTGTACTTATGTAATTGATTTACACTTTGTCAGTATGTGAAGGGCCATATTAAGTTTAATTTTGGATTACAAAAGAAAAAAAAACTATTTGGAATTTTTATACCAGTTGTGTAATGTGTGTTTTTTGGCAGGTCTGTTGTGTTCTAACTGGCTGTGTCAGACTGAGGAGCTAGACGAGGCACAAACAAACTGTGGCCTTTTTATCTAGCCTCAGGGGTCGATTATATTTCAATAAATAAAAAAAAAAAAAATCCACGTATTGTGACTTTACATGTTTAACTGCTTTATCTTTTGTTGGATGGTAGGTACACCAATCAGCCGCAACATTAAGACCACCTCTCTAATAGTGTTTAGACCAGTGGTAGCCAACACGGTGCCCGCGGGCGCCTGGTTGCCAGCAGAGACCATGTGAGTCGCCCTACACATGTTCTAAAAATAACACTAGTCACCATGAAATTCCTTTTTAAAAAATTATAGTTGCTGTTCTTTTTAAATCGGAAATACTTACATTAATGCAGATTTTAAATTACAACATTTATTATAATTTTTTTTAAAAAAACAAAAATGTCTTCGGTGTAAATGAACTTTGACTTTGTCCCCTCAAAGTTCACTGCCATGTCAAACCACCACATCACTCTGCTGAAGCGTCCAGGTGCAGACACTTTGGGAAGCTAGATGTGTTTTTTACCCCCAAAACATGACAGAGAAGTGAAAGAGAAAACACTATTTTCCCGATGACTGGGAGGAAGAGTTCTTTTTCATGACAGTGAAAGATAAATATATGTGTCCTATTTGCGGGGCGATTATTGTGTCGGCAAAGCGGCACAATGTGGAGAGACGCTACTTTAGCCGTCACAAAGCTTCCATGCTAACTAGCCACCTGGTAGCACACATAGACTGTATGCGCACTACGGACAGGAAAAGCCTGGGACTTAAAGGCAGCTTTGACATCTACTACGCAACGAAAAGATTCTTCATGGAGAAAAATGTACCATTAGAAAAGCTTGTTTTAGTGACGACTGACGGGGCTCCACCATGACGGGTCGCCATGCAGGCTTCATTGTACGATGCAGAGGTGATCCAGACTTCCCAACATTCCTACATTACCACTGCATCATTCACCACCAGGCCATATGTATGTACAAAAGTGGCCGGATTTGATCATGTGATGACTCGTGTCGTGAAGATCATAAATGGCTCCAAAGCCAAACAACCAGGACATTGAAGGTGCTGCTGGAGGAGCTGTCAGCTGAACATGGTGACCTGTTACTACACACAGAAACCCCATGGATCAGCAGGGGAACAGTTTTGCAGCGTTTTTTGTCACTGTTGGCCGAAATCAGAGAGTTGATGCAATCCAAAGGGGAAGACACCTTGCTGTTTGAGGACACTGAGTGGATTCTTGCCCTTGCATTTTTAACAGACATCACTGGGAAACTGAACCATCTGAACTGTGAGCTGCAAGGTAAAGGTAAGACATGATAAGCTCTGCAATGCCAGGCTTCCCACTAACACACATTTACACACAAAGAAAGAGGTAACATATGTTGTCATTCAAAACACCGTGCCATTACACAAAAATGTGAAAAATAATTTGTTGAAAACATGTAATGATTTGTTGTTATGATCTCTTAAAAATGTTGCAATGCTGGTGGAAAATGCTGGTGATTAATACTAATGTGATAGGATTCATTTCAAAATGTGAAAGAGTTGATTTTTTTCTTACATAACTGATAATATGTACAAACATGGGACAGAGTTCATGAATTGTTCAAAAATGTTACAAAGGTAGTGGTTTGCACAAATGAAGCATGATTTGATGACAGTTAATGATTTCCTAAAAATGTTAGAAGTGACAATTTGCACAGAAATGTAACTGGTGTGATTTTGAACAAAATGCTGCAAATATGCTGATTCATACAAAACTGTCAAGAAAGATATTTACAACAGTTTCAGAGATGGGATACCTCTGACTTTTAAATATTGGAACAGATTTCCATATATATGTGTGTGTGTGTGTGTGTGTGTGTGTGTGTGTGTGTGTGTGTGTGTGTGTTTCCTACCGTCTTTGTCGTGGAAATCGTTAATAATTATTGTAAGGAATAACTAACATAAATGTCATCAGAAAGTCTTTTTACATATTATTTTCATTATTATTATTATTATTATTGTTTAAAGATGATGGCACAAGTTTGCTATTGAGGAAGTTTGTATCAAACAAGGTGCCCTTTGTACTACTCAGTACCCTTGAAGTTGC
Source organism: Amphiprion ocellaris (assembly GCF_022539595.1). NCBI lineage: Eukaryota > Metazoa > Chordata > Actinopteri > Pomacentridae > Amphiprion > Amphiprion ocellaris. Next base: position 17,785,258 of record NC_072776.1, read on the forward strand.
TCTCAGGTTCAAAAAGGTTGGTGACCCCTGGTTTAGATCCACCTTGTGATGTCAAAACATACTGGATGGATACAGGACCTCTGAGGGAGTCCCGTGGTGACATCGGTACTGGATCCTTCGGTTCCTTTGGGTTGTTAAGGTGGGTGGTACATGTCAACATTGTTACGCCTTCTGCTAGTCATGTGGTTGGTAATGGACTTTGTACAACCTTTGCATTTCTGGATGGCTTGTGGAGACTGTATTGTTTACAGCTGGCTGAAGGCCGAGCTCCAGATCCCACCTGGCAGTCATCAGGAGTTACTGGCCTGGAGCCCCAGACCTGCTCTCAGTCCTGGTTCTCCCCGCCTCCCAACCCATTGGATTGGTCCACCACCACAACTCTTCCCACAAACCACACCTGTGGATGAATCTGCAGCCAAACTCTCAGTCTGTGCGGCTTGGATTTAGTGTGACCAGTAGTGGTGTGCGATACTGCAAGATTTGGTATCGATCCGATACTAAGTAAATACAGGACCAGTATTGCCGATATTGATACTGATACTCCAGACTAACTTTTGCAGTAGTAGGTTTTTAAGATAATTTTTTTGCACAGTTACTTTTGTAATGTTAAATATGATCTTTTAATTTTCCCCGGTTGTTGTCTTTGATAATAAAGTGTGACAGACATTGTCAGTCTGTCACACCCACTTGGTCCCACCTGGTTACAGGTGAAGCACCTCACGAGCTGAACATTTGCTTATCGAGGGACGTTTACCAATGTTCCCTGAACGCCTCATAGCGCAGACTGCGGTAGATGCTGCTCAGTGACTGCGGTGATCAGACAGATGTGAGAGCAAAATTTACTTTGAAAAGAGTGAGATAAAGTGTCCTCATTTCAGATCAGTCCAAGATGAAAGCGATTGATTTTATCCACGTGTTGTTCTCTATGAGCGGAGAAAACAGTGCACATAAGTGCGCTATGTCTTCTAAGAGCGGAGCAATAAATTGCTCGACCTAAACCAATGACAGCTGGTTGTTTTTGTTACACCCAGCTGACCCTAGCGGTTGGGTCGAAACAACATCCACATGAACACCCAGGACCCAAGGGATTCCAGCATAAGACTGCATCGTAACAAGACGATCAGTGTTATTCACTCCACCTGTCAGTGGTTCTAATGTTGTGGCTGCTCAGTGTATAGCTACGCATGATATTAGAATTCAGAGCTACACACAAACTCTGCTGAACAGTCCGTGATCACAGCCGTGTTCAACAGCCACCGTGAACATGGCCACACGTGTTTCCATACTCAACTGGCTTGTTCAGCAGAAGTTCTCCTCATTAATCTTCAGAGCTGTCAGGGTCCATTGAGTTGAACACTGTAAGAATGCTGAAAGCTCCATTTTGCCTCATTGATTTAATCCTCTGGGGAGAGTGGGGAAGGCCGGCACACAGAACAGGTACTGCATCTCTGTAATTGATTCACGTTCATGTTACTTGCACAGTGAAATTGCTAAGGAGAGGTGCTCAGTGTTTGAGTCAAGAGGCTGCACAGCTACAAGAAGGCGATCTATCCTCCAGTGGTGAATCAAGGAAACCACCTGATGTCATCTACAGTCAACCTTTTGAACGTGAATATGAAGCTTAGCTTGAAAGCTCATTTGATCATGAATGTTGCCTTTACATAATTAGCAATGAAACAGGTGAATGCTTTCTTTTTTTAATCAGACAATGTACCAGACTGGACAACAATCTCTTCATGCTACTGGAGAGTCTTACCACTGGGGGTCAGCACTTCACTGGCTGTTTATCCTGTCATTACGTGGCCATTTACAGCAAACACAGGAGTTGTTTCGAAGATTCCTTCAAAAACCAATCTTCTGAAAAAATTTGAACACGTGAACAAGCAACTGTCATGATAAATGGAAAAAATGACATTACAAAGCATTCAGGAAAAGTTTGTTTAAAAATGCACACAGTTCATTTAAATGGAAGTAAGCAGTCTTGGAAAAAGTCCATTTAGAAATAAGACGCAGTGCATACTTAATACATTTTGATGAGACAGACAGCTGGAGAAGAAAACCGGCAGACCGATACTCTAAGAGCTGCTTACTACAAACTGTTTATGCAGTGTATATACACGGTTTTGTTACACATCTTCCACTAATCATGCATCACTTGAATGTTCTGTTGTATGAAATCAGTGCTCTTATAGTCTCTGAGGACGTTTCACTCTTGATTACACGGTTCTGAGAGTACATTATAGATTCCATTCATCATGTGTGCTATTCAATTTCTCTCTCCACCAGCTCAGTAACCCTTTGTTCTTTTTTCTAATTACATAGCCCTGTACTGTGTGCACTATATATACACCACTAACACCTTTCTCATAATATACCTGCCAGGTGTTGGTCTATACCTCTGACCGGGCTTCATTATATTCCTGCACAATCTCTCACAAGCTACCTGGATTCATTTAGGCGGCATTTCCAAGAACAGCATCCCCTCTCAAGGTGCAACTACATGTTCATTTATTGCTACAATGAGTGTTCCTTTCAGTAGCATTTCAGCTTAGGAGAATTTTAGGATCGAATAGTGCAAAGGTTGTGCAGATCTGCCAGTCTCAGTCTCCAAATATATGTTCATTTTCTAATTAAATGGATCAAGGGTGTTTTTAACTGCTGTTAAAATGTACTGAAAGAGAGAAAAGCTGGTTTCAATACAAAACTTGTATTTGACATTTTAAGAAAAGACATACTGTGAAGCCAAATCTTTTAAGCGCGTGAACTTGTACATGCTGATTTAATGTGTGGTGTGTTGGCAGATTGAAACATCAGCCGATTCATTAGATACATATTTTTGTGTGTGTGCTAAAGCTCAGATGTGTCAAACATGCAAAAAAATTACCACAAGAAAAAACTGACATTTTTCACAACCAGCCATTCAAGTCAAGTTCAATTCAATTCATATGAGCTGAAATATAGTTCAGTTCAATTGAGTTCAATTCAATTCAAATCAATTAACTTCAGTTAATTTCAATTTATATAGGCAGAAATTTAGCTCAATTCCACTTGGCTCAGTTCAGTTTAGTTAAATTCAATTTAATTTATTTCAATTAAATGTAATTTATTTCAGTTCAATTTAATTTAAATTAACTTTGAATTAATTCAATTCAAAACAGCAGTACTGGCATGATTTTTAAAATTGTAATAATAAAAATAATTAAAAAAAATAAAAAAAATAAAAAAAATAATAATAGTTGTTGTTGTTGTTGTTGTTGTTGTTGTTGTTGTTGTTATTATTATTATTATTATTATTATTATTATTATTATTATTATTATTATTATTATTATTATTATTATTATTATTATTATTATTATTATTATTATTATTATTATTATTATTGCCCAGCATCAAAATACAATTTGTCAAGATATTTAGATAATACACAATAATGTTTACTACGATTCAAAAGTTGGGGGTCACCCAGACAATTTCATGTTTTCCATGAAACCACACTTTTATTCATGTGCTAACATAATTGCACAAGGGTTTTCTAATCATCAGTTAGCCTTTCAACACCATTAGTTAACACAATGTAGCATTAGAACACAGGAGTGATGGTTGCTGGAAATGTTTCTCTCTACCCCTGTGCAGATATTCCATAAATCAGTCATTTCCAGCTAGAATAGTCATTTAACACACTACCAATTTCTAGACTGTATTTCTGATTACTTTAATGTTATTTTCATTGAAAAGAATTGCTAAGATAAAGGACATTGCTAAAATAAGGACATTTCTGAGTGACCCCAAACCTTTGAATGGTTGCATATATAACCATCTTCTCAGTCTGGAGTGTTTTTATATTTATTTCATTTTTTGCACCATGTTATTAACATTTTTACTGTTTTACTGCAGTTAATTTGTTTTGTGTAATATTTATAATTTTATTTATTTATTTTTTGCATTATTTTATTATTATTTATATATTTTATTATCTTAATTACCCATCTACTTATTGTTCACTGAGTTTTGTTGCTTATGGTGTGTTTTAGTCTCTAAATCTATTTTGAATGGCTTTTAATAGCTTTAATCAATCACTTTTAAAGCTCTTTAAACTGTCTTAGTTTCTGTTCTTGTTTCAATTACCAGTGTGTGGTCACTGAGCGTGAATTGGTTTGGATCTGGAGAGATGTTCTTCCAGTTCATAATATCTTTTTAAGGCCAGATAGCATTTAAATCTAGTTTGGCTTTTAGTTTCTTCTCCCCAGTGTTCCAAATAGGTTTAATTACTTTGCCTTATAATGTCTTTTACTCTAATTACTGTTTGGAAAGCTGTGTTGCTGTGAGATCTGCCAGAGTGTGTTTGAGTGGGGGTTGTTTCAGCAACTGGCTCTTTTCCGGACTCAGCTCTTCGATTTGGAGGGCTTTGGAAATGAGGGTGTTTAGAGGGCTGGATTTAAAGTGATGAAAACTCTGAGTACTCTCTTTTCTGTGTTAATTATCAGTAAGTATCTGCTTACTTCTGCTCTACTTGCATTTGTTGGTGTTTTTTTTTGTATAGGTGTAAAATGTGTTTGCAGAATCCTGTATGTACAGAGCATTTCGAGTGTTTTTCCTAATAGGGATAGCTGTGATGACTGAGTGGACTCCATACTTCGTGACAGCTCAGTAGGCTGGATGACACAAATATTTTAACCCAGATTTCACTTAGGAATTAGGAAGTTAGAACATTTTCTTTAAATGGCATGTAGAGCTCATTAAGCTTTTCATTTTAGCACTTTCACTGCTAAGTTGAAACTATTCAGCTATTCATTTGTATGGTTATTAACTGGTCTTTCAAACACCTAAATGAGAGCTGTGTTTGCATTTGTGGCACCTACCTAAATGTGTTTCCAGTTGGGTTTTGTGATACTCATGGAACCTCAGATTTGAATCTCTGCTTTTTGCAGATGACATTGTTCTGTTGGCTTCATCAGACGTAGACCTTTGGTACACAGTGGGGTGATTTGCAGCTCAGTGTGAAGTGGCTAGGATGAAAGTAGGCACCTCCCAGTCTGACGGCATGGGTCTTTACTGCAGCGATGGATTGCTCCCTCCACGTTGAGGAGGGGGAGTTGCTGCCCCAGGTAAGTTTAAGGAGCTTAAGAGTCTCAGGATCTTGCTCATGCCACCTTGTTTGGCATCTGATTATCATGCCTCTGGGGCGCCTTCCTTTGGAGATTTTCTGGACACGTCCAACCATTAGGAAACCCTGGGGTGGAGAGATAATAGATCACTTCTGACTTGGAGATACCATGGGGAACATCTGGAGCATCCTGCTTAGCCTGCTGCCACTGAGACCCAACTGGTTAAGTGGAAGAAAATGGATTAATTGTATTTGTTCTCCTTACATCTAAGCCACTTTTGGAAAAACCCTGATATTAGTTTTCCTATTTATTGCCAGAGTCCAGTTCTATCAGTATTTTTCTACTGCGACCAGCAGTTGTTGTACTCCATGTTCAGCAGGGGGCAGTGAAACAAAGTTAGAATAGAATGCCAAGAGTGTACAAAGCTGTCATCAAAGCAAAAGGGTGCTACTTTAAAGAATCTAAAATATAAAACATAGTCTGGCTTGTTTGACGCTTTTAGTTTACAACATAATTCCGTATGTGGTCTTTCATAGTTTTGATGTCGTCAGTTTTAATTTACAATGTAGAAAATCATTAAAATAAAAAACACTGAATGAGAAGGGTAGGGCTGCACAGTGGGTTGGTGGTTAGCATTTTCGCCTTGCAACTAGAAGATCCCACTTAATGACAGCTTCACTGGAATGGTTGAAAAAATCGGTGCAATTTCAGATGTCAGCTTCACCATGTAACTTTATGTGATGGTCTGATTGCAGTGATTTCCTAATGAGGCGGCGTTATAGAGTTAGAGAGGTGAGAAAATCACAGTGAATGAGAGAAAGATGGAATAAAATTAAACGTGGAACCGCAAGGAAGGTCGTATGAAGTGTGATAAAGACAGTCAGTGGTGCAGACAGACAGACAAAAGAAGAGAAGTAGACATGTAGAAGGATGGGAAAAGGTCAGAATAAGAAAGCGACTGATCATAGAAATCAGGACTGAGATCAGAAAAGGCAGCCAGGCAGGAGTGCAAAGTGAAGGTATGGCTCTTTGAAAATCCCTGTGAGACATTGGGTTTCATCTCGTTTTTCCCTCAAGTTTAAAGGGCAGCAGTGATGATAAGGAGAGAAAAAAAAAACAGTGACGCAAGAGGTAGGGCGGAACTTTTCTGACAAGCGTGCCTCACAAATGTAATGAGGAAGAGAAGAGACGGCAAATGTGCAACAAATTTGAGGAAAAGGTGCGAAGGTCACCTCAATTATCATGTGTTTACCAGGCAGGGAAAGTCTGATAACAGATGTCCGTAAGAAGATCTTTGGGATTCAGAGTTTGGCCAAAGAGTATTTGTATTTCCAAGCATGTAGCTGGATTAAAAAAAAACACTCAGTACACACACACACAGATTAGACACATGGCCCTTGACCTACATCGTACAGAGCAACAGACACTGAGAACAGCAAAGTTTGACTTCGGCAAATTAAAAGAGATTTAACTATCAGAGCCTTTCAGTTTACACAGCTGGCCTGGATATGCACCAGAGTCCCTGCCAAAGTCCCATAAAGGGAGGAAGAGTGAGAGTCTGACTATTCGGCACACTGAGTGCTGTCCTCCAAGGATCTCGGGGATCATCCAAACAAACTGTCCATTACCTTGGATAAGCTTGTGTGTCCTCAAGATCCTCCACATGCAGTGAGGAAACAGCTCTTGGATCTCTGTCGATAAAATCATGTACTCAAGGTTCAGATATACATTTCCCTTGAATGTTTCCGAGGTAAGTAATAAGTAGCAGTTTTGAAATATATGCAGCATTATGTGAACATGTTCTATGCTTTTTGTGTTTGCAGATCAACCCTGAAAGAATATATAGCCATGCTAACAGCTCTGCTAGTGTGTGTTCTCACCATTTTAACCCTCCTGTTGTCCTCATTTACGGGCACCAAAAACTATTGTTTTCTTGTCTGAAAAAAATCCAAAAATTCAGCAAAAAAATTTTCAAAACCTTCAGGAAGAAAATTCCAATAATTTCTTAAAAGTTTCCCTTAAAAGTTTTATTTTTAAAAAAATCTCCCAAATTTGGCATGTTTTCAAAAAAATTTGTAAAAGTCTTTAAAAAAAAAAAAAAAAATCCTAAAAATATCTAAAGTGATTAAATATATATCAGTAAAACTTCTAATATTTTCTTTAAGAACATTCACATAAAAATCAACCAAAATCCAGTGAAATTCACTGGATTTTGGTTGATTTTTTTGTGAATGTTTTTAAGAAACATTTTTAACATTTCTTTTTTTCCACCAAAAAAATGTTCAAAAATTTCCCAAAAATGATGAGAATGTGGACATCAGAAGTTAATATATTTTTTTCCACATTTTCAAACTTTCCATTTTGACCCGCAGGACGACACAAGGGTTAAAGAGAGGTAGAGATTGGTGACTCAGTGGATTTAGGCCTGGTGCTGCATGCATTTTCAGCTTCTACACTGGACTGCTGTGTTTCTTTGTCAGGATTTCCCAGTAACTCTGAAAAACCTGATCCAACATGCTGCAATGAGAGATCTGACAGTAGCCAGGAAGACGGATCATATTTCTCCCATATTAGCTTCTCTTCCCTGAGATCTTGTTGGTTAGAATTTAAACCCCCCGTACCCTAAATGACTCAGCTCCATCATATCTCAATGAGCTCATAGTACCGCATTATCCCGACAGAGCGCTTCGCTGTCCAAATGTATTCTCATTGTGGTTAACAGAGTTTCCAGCACTAGAATGAGAGAGACAGCCTTCAGTTCTGATGCTGTGGAACCATCTCCCTGTTTGGGTTCAGGAGGCAGAAACTCTCTGCTTTTAATATTGGTGTAAAAGCTTCCTTTTGATAAAGCCTATAGTTAGGACTGGCTAACATGAACCTGAATCACCCCTTTTGCTGCTACATGTCCAGGGTTTCCCATGATGCATGATGTGGACCTCTCCTCAACACCCCTCTCTTTCTCTCTAAATGCACATATATTCCATGCTCTCCCTGTACTTTTCTGCAGTTATCTTTGATAACAGTTCTGCAGATTTCTGACCTGCTGGCCCCACCATTGAGTCCAGAATTGAATGTTTCTTATTTGCTGTCTGTCTGTTGTTCTCTCTCCTCACTCAGCTGCTGAGGCAGATGGCTGCTGTCCCTGACCCTGGTTCTGCTGGAGCTTTCTTACTGTTCAATGAAAATTTTTTCTTCCCACTGTTGCCAAAGAGCTGACTTGATATCTCTCTATGATATAGCGGTGTAAGAGCTTCACATTACTATGTGAAATGACCTGAGATGAATAATGATGTAAGCTAATGCTGTAGAAATGAAACTGAATTGCACTGAATCATTGCAACAACTTGTTGTGCAACTTTAAAATTATTATTAGATATTTTTTCTAGCTGCTAACCTGCGGTGCTTTAGGTGCTGAAATGAGGGCGAGCACAGTGGTGGAATGTAACTAAGTGCATTTACTCAAGTACAGTCCGTAAGGTCAAATTTTAGGTACTTTTGCTTGTTTGAGTTTTTTTTAATGGCACTTTAAACAACTACTCCATTACATCCCAGAGGGAAATATTATACGTTTATCTGACAGTAACATTGCAAATTGAGATTTTTGTACACAAAGCATATGAGGAACTTTAAAAATGAAATCCAAGTATAGCTGTACAACTATACTGATAATCATTTAGAGCAGTTATGGTGGCATTGTAGTTCCTCAGACATCTATGGTGTGCAGGTGAAGATGAAATGTCCGCTGACACCATCTTGTTAGTAGACTAGTAATTTTATTACAAAGAAAACAGCATCTGATCAGACACCATGGACTGCATGATGGAGAATTCTCAGCCAATATGAACCTCCCCGAACAACATTCTGAGCTCACTTATATAGGTTTGTGGTTGTTTGTGAAAACTCAACATATGGTTTCTGTTAATATTGATCAGACAAAGAGCCTAATCAATCAACTCCTTAAGCATAATGACCCCTTCGACATTCACATTACAGAGCTTACAAATACATATTCCAATCTATCAGTAATCTAAGTAACACAGGTCTCAGGTCAGATACTACAGCATCTCACAGTATTTTCAGAATTTGAATTGAGAAACTGATCACCAAATTAATCTTACAGAGAATTATGGTTGTTTGCAGTTAGATACAAAATAGTTCAGAACTAACTTTAGCAGCAATTATTTGCTTTTACGCAAATGTATAAGTAATAATAATCTAATGATATTTTTTTCATAATATAACAGTCACAGATGACCTTTTTTTTGGAATGAGTACTTACAATACTTTAAGTACATTTTTGTGATAATGCTTACATACCTTTACTTTCATAACAATTTAAATTCAGTCCCATTTAGTACTTTTACTTGCAACAGTGTACTTTTACAGTGTGGTATGAGTACTTCTGCTTAACTTAAGGATGTTAATACTTCCTCCACCACTGGAGGGAGTGTTAGAGTGAAACTATTGTATCCTAACAAGTACATGTAAGGCAAGAATTTCACCAAAATACATTCCAGCTGTTTGGAAATATGACTGGAAGTCAATTTTAAAATAAAAATAAAATAAAAATAAATAAAAAAATTAATTTCATGAAGTAAATGAATATCAACGTCTTCATTTCTGCTTTCAATTGGAAGTTCCAGTGTCATTTCTTAATTGTTATTGTTCTGGCTGAGATGCTCCTTTAGAAGAATCTGACACTTTTTTGTTTTAGAAGAAAGCAGACATACCGACCACAGTGAAACCATCCACATCCAGTTAGGTGTATCACTCTGTTTGCATTCAACAGCATGCGCTGGTCGGTTATGTGGCGAGAAAGACAAAAGCTGTCGTCCTCCTGAGCAGCTTGCATGATGACAAAGTGTTGGATGACACGTGAAGACAAAGCCTGAAACAATCCAGTACTCCAACAGAGTGAAAGGGCGAGTCGGTGTAATAGATCAGATGGTGCACACTTACGAAAAAGGAAGACATGGGGATTACCTATGATGCTCTGCTGCAACAAACAGGATTTAACACTTCCATCAGCAGTGCTCAGTGTTAGAAAGGTCAGCAGTTGGTGCTCAGTGGAACAGACAAACACATCAGGGTTAGAAATGACTATCCAGGCCCTGCAATTCAAGCAATAATTGCTTTCCTTTGTAGTGTTAGAACTGCTGCAAAAACTATTAATCCCATGTACAATAATGTTCAGCCTGTCTTTGAAAAGAAAAACATGATAATGCAGACCCTCATTCTAGTACATCATTTTTTTTTTACCCATGCCTTTAAATTTCATTTAGATTTTTCTCTCAACATTGCAAGACCATTCAGAGGTTTGGGGTCACTGAGAAATGTCCTTATGTTTGAAAGAAAAGCAGTTTTTTTTCAATGAAGATAACATTACATTAATCTGAAATCCAGTCTAGACATTGTTAATGTGGTAAATGACTATTCTAGCTGGAAACGGCTGATTTTTAATGGAATATCTACATAGAGGTACAGAGGAACATTTCCAGCAACCATCACTCCTGTGTTCTAATGCTACATTGTGTTAACTAATAGTGTAGAAAACCCTTGTGCAATTATGTTAGCACATGAATAACAGTGAGTTTTCATGGAAAACATGATAGTCCCTGGGTGACCCCACACTTTTGAATGGTGGTACATATATATATATATATATATATATATATATATATATATATATATATATATATATATATATATATATATATATATATATATACATATATACATATATACATATATACATATATACATATATATATATGTATATATGTATATATATATATATATATATATATATATATATACATATATATATATATATATATATATATATGTATATATGTATATATATATATGTATATATGTATGTATATATATATATATATATATATATATATATATATATATATATATATATATATATATACATATATACATATATACATATATACATATATACATATATACATATATACATATATATATATATATGTATATATGTATATATATATACATATATACATATATACATATATACATATATACATATATACATATATACATATATATATATATATATATATATATATATTTGTGTGTGTATATATATATATATAAAGTGTGTTTCAGGAAAGCAGGCTACAGTTAGGGAGGTTACATTTGTTTGACTCACATGTCACATTATCAATGTTGTTGTCCTTAGTGATCTCTTAGTGACAACAAATCTCTATATGGCTGGGATCAATAGATTTAATTACTGTGACTAAGGAGGAAGCAGTTGAGGCAGCAAGATTTTAAACACTGCTGTCAGAGTCGTGACGTATTGATGGATTGCTGTTTGGCTGCCACGGGTGTGGTGTGGCTCCACCAATTTGATCCAACTTAAATATCTCATCAGTAATCTCATGGATCCGCTTCAAATTCTGCATAGATAAATGAGCAAAATCATCATAAATTTGCCTGAAGGCTCTGTACATCATGTACTCAACCTCTCCCCCAACATGATGTCTCATACAGAATGGATAGGCATGAATCATGTACAGAAAATTTTATCAAGATGACAAAAACATGAAGAACATGATGTGATTTAAAGCATCTGAATGGTTTACAGTCAGATAGCCGAAGTGTTTTCCCAAACACTTTTCTCCTCCAGGCTCGGTAACCTGGACTACTAAAAGCATATCTTAGATGCTTCACTCTGTTTGTTCTTACCATGCTGTTTCATGCAGACTTGATGAAAGAGGACAACCAGCTGCAGAATATTACTTTCTTACCAAGGCTGAAACTGAAATAAAAGAAGAAGTACAAGCGATCAGTCACAAAACAAAATAAGGAGAGAAAAAGAGATTTTAAAAAAATTCTCTCCAAACCGAGACAATTCTTAGATTAAAATGTCTTTATTATATTGACATGTCCTAGCTGGACTATTGAAAAGATTCCACCAAGGCAAAGTGCAGGCATCAATAGGATGTGTTTTAATAGACCAGCTAGGATATGTAAACATGAGAAAGACATTTTAATCTAAGGAGAGCCTTGATTTGGAGGGATTTTTGCTCTTTTTTCTTCTCTACTGATTTTTTTAGTTGACAACAGCGATCACCCGACAGACACAAGATTTAGAATTAAGATTTTTATTTTTACCACTATTGTCTTTTTAATGCTGAAGCAAAATGAGTGTCACACTGATACTATTTGGTTCCTATCCACTCACATGCATCGACATGAATTCCACCTTTGCGTGATTCTATGAAAATTTATGTTAAATTTATGCAAGACTGACATAACATACTATATCTACAGGAAGACACAAGCAGAAATGCGATTTCATTTAATTTTCAATGATTTATAAGGATTCGTAACTGATTTAGGGGTGTGTGGAAGGGTGAAGAAAGGGGGTGATGGTAGCAGAGGGAGGGAGGACAATTAGAAGGGCGATGTTGAGGAAACAGAGGATGGAGAGGTGAGGGTGAGAGAGGCCGAGGAAGGATGGATGGAGTGGAGAGAGGGAGGGAGGGATGAGGGTGAGGGAGGCAGAGGGAAGGCAGCAGGAAAAAGTAGAGACAGTGGAGAGGTGAGGGTGGAGGAGATGGAGAGAAGGGGTGAGGGAAGGTGGAGGAAAGGGGAAGGAAGAGTAGCTACTGAATAACCAGCAGCCTGATTTATTTTCTTTTCTTTTTGAATCAGCTCCAGATGTTTATCTTCTTCTCTTTCTTCTTTTTCTCCTCTTCTTCTCTCTTTCTCCACCTCTGACTTCTTTGACTCCTCATCATTCTCCCCTCCGGCCTCCTCAGTAACTTTCTTCCCCTCCTCCAGCACCTTATTCTTGTCCTTCTTTACTTTCTTTTCCTCCTCCAGCTCATACATGTCCTCCTTCATGTTTTTTGTGGACGTCCTCCAGCGTCTCGGTGACTTAATTGTGCTTCATCTCCAGTTCCTTAATCTCCTCCTTAACTTCCTTTTTTCTCAGAAACCTGCTTTCTCATGTTCTCCTCCAGAGTCCTTTGATGATCCTTTCACAGAGACTTTGCCGCTACAATTTGCAAGTGTAGCAAAATATAGCATTTTTTTTGCATAAGTATTCCAACTCTTCTCTGTAGATTAACAATAAGCTAGAAAATGAAAGCCTTACCCCTTGGTACGGATGAGTTGGGAGTTTTTAATTTGTATCTTTTGTACATCATTTCATAGTGGAAATGTCTTTATATATGAAAAGGAAACACAAAATTCAAGCACTAAGTGATAATTCAAAATACAAAGCAGTATAATACAGTGAGACTCTCAGTTATTCTGTATTTCTTTCAGATATTTGGTCTCCTCTAGATCAGATTTTTTCTCATTTAGTATCATCCCTGCTGAGTTAACTCACATTCAGGCTGGATTTATTCTTTTGTTTGAGGAAGAAACATTTCTAAGGGTGTCATTTTTTCATGTTTGAGCAAACCCCAGAACCATAATAGATCCCATTCAAAACTGTCTGAATATTCAGGACGTATCACAAAAATCTGATATACTGAAGAAATAAAATGATGGATCGACACCTGAGTTCATTTCACAACTTTGTTCCACTCACATTTTTAGGTAAAATCTCGAGGCGTACATGTTTTTATTGGCTTTTGACTGCCCTTAAATGTGAATTACACTACAGTAAGCTTCCTGGCTTCCACACTGTTTAATGGTAAGCTAATAATCACCTAAACTATTCCTCTGAGACTCTTCCAGTGAGCCTCAGCTCTGTCCTTCCCTTTTAAAGCCCTGCTCTCCTGTGTAACTAAACCAAATGTAGCAGAGCTCATTAGTGCTCTTAATATTACAGTATTTTAGATTTATTTTATTTAACCCTCCTATTATCCTTGGGGTCAATTTAACCAGATTCAATGTTTATCATTCAAAAAATAACAGTTGACTGTTTTTTGGTATATTTCATGACTTTTCCTAATTCGATGGGGACGAGTGATTAAGCATAAACTTATCATGATGATATTTTTTCAATGTGCTGAACACATATTGCCCACATTGGTGTTCCTCTGGGGTCAGTTTGACCCCAGGCTGTTTTAGCTGTGTAAAACGTATCTGTGTGTGACCTAACATCCCCACACCTGCAGACACAGAGTTGATACCTTTGAGTTGATACATAACGAGGAAAACATTATTCCTATGAGAACTTTGATACTTCTCCTGATATGGGAAGGGTAAACGATATTCTCCTGAGAACTTTCCCGCACCACGGGCCTCTGTAATCTATAACCTAAATGTCTTGAGACGAGGGATGTGATACAAACAAAAAATGAGGTGTTAAAAGAAACATTTTGCGTAAAAAACAGCCTTATTAGCAATCTAGTGATATGGATTGATAGGAAAAGTTAGTTTTTTTCTTGAACAAAGCCAGGTCTCTGCTCACCCTGATCATCAGGTAGATCAGCTGCACCTGTGAAGTAGAGCTCAGGTGAGGGATGTTGGTGAGCAGCCTGGCTGGGAGACTATATAAAGAGAGGGTTTTTGACGCTTCTTTCAAGTGGGGAAGGTGGTTCAGAAGGTTCAGCACCATCAGCTGGCTTTCTTTGGGAATACTGAGTTTGAATGTCTGAATGAGAGAATGAAGTTATTCTATACTAATGACTCCCATTTTTAACCTCATTTTGAGTGTGCATAGTTGATAAATAACAGGAGAGTGAAGAAAACAACTATTCCCATGAGAACTTTGATACTTCTTGTGGTGGGAAATAACTTGTGAACTCTCCAAAATGAGGAAGCCAGTGTAGGCTTGCGAGTTGATCACATCCAAGTCTTTCCAACTACACATGCCTACCCTCTGAAATTATCATCTCAAGTACAATATTTTCAATTGATTATCTGAAGAGCTCAAATAATGACTTTATGTCTTCAACATGGCTGACTGGGTGTCTGGTGGGACACACTCTTAGCAGCACGTCTGCATTGTTGAAGTGAGTAGAGGGACCAAAATCTTCCATTTTTGGTGCTAATGTGACATAGGGGAGAGGTAAACCATATTCTCATAAGAACTTTCCTGCACCAGGGGCATGAAGGCGTGTCTGTATGTGTGACCTACTGCACTCACTCCTGCTAAAATAGAACTGATCTTTCCAGCGCTGTGGAGGTTGGGGTATTCCCGCAAGGACATTGGCAGTTCATGCAAAATAAGGGAGGAGCAAACGTATTAAAGCTTGCACTGCAGCCCTCTATTCAAATCATTCCTCATTGTGCTCTGTGTATACTACAACCTGCATGCTCTTGCACTTGAAAATGTCCTGTGGGAAAAGGTTTACTATCAGTGATGTTTTGGAACAGCTGTTTGACAGTGAAAGTGACAGAAGAGATTGTGTCTGAGACAGGATTGTGTTGAGGAAGATCCTGATATTAGGGCATTCTCATCTGATGAGAATGAGTGATGACCCTCCTGTTATCTCTCAACCACCAGCTGACACGATCTCGTCCACAAATGGAAAGATAATATGGTCCTTTTCCCCACTTCAACAGCACGGTAGACTTAGCGCTACTAATATTATCAAAATGGTTCCAGGACCCACCAGATATGCAATCAGCCATGTTGAAGACATCAAGTCATCCTTAGAATTCTTCATTACACCATTGATTGAAAATATTGTACTTGGGATGACAAATTTAGAGGTGAAGCATGTATATGGAGTCTCCTGACAGGAAGAGGTCTGGAAGACCCAAAGCTACAACAGAATCAGAAGACAAGTTTCTGAGAGTCCAAAGCTTGCGTGATAGGCAGCTCACAGGACAACAGCTTCAAGAACAGCTTAATAGTGGTCGCAGTAAACAAGTCTCAGTTTCAACTCAAGAGAAGACTTGGAGTTGCAGGTTTGACAGGTGGAGTTGCAGCCAAAGCCATTGCTAAGACATCAGAATAAGAAAAAGAGGCTTGCCTGGACCATGAAACACAGCCGATGGACTACTGGAGATTGGAAGAGGGTATTATGGACTGATGAATTAAAATTTGAAATCTTTGGTTCATCATGCAGGATGGTTCCTCAGTGTGTGACTTGAACTGTCAAACATGGAGGAGGAAGCGTGATGGTCTGGGGCTGTTTTACTGGATCCAGGGTCAGTGACTTGTACAGAGTGAGAGGTACCCTGAACCTAAACAGCTACCACAGCATTCTGCAGTTCCATGCAGTATCCTCTGGTATGTTCCTAGTTGGTCAGGGGTTCATCCTACAGCAAGATAATGACCCAAACCATAAGTCCAAGCTCTGCCAGAACTACCTTAGGAAAAAAGAACAAGATGGTAAGCTTGAAAACATGGAGTGGCAGCACTTACCACTGGAAAACAAACCTTCAAAACCAATTTCACAAGCTGGACTGTGCAGACAGTTGAAGTCTGAATACATATTTATTTATTTATACTCTGCTGAAGAGTATAGCCTCAAGGATTTTTTCGGTAAGTAACAGGGAAATGTACTCAGCTGA
This sequence comes from Amphiprion ocellaris, assembly GCF_022539595.1. Taxonomy (NCBI): domain Eukaryota; kingdom Metazoa; phylum Chordata; class Actinopteri; family Pomacentridae; genus Amphiprion; species Amphiprion ocellaris. The sequence continues at coordinate 17,801,827 of NC_072776.1, forward strand.
AAATGTGGTTCCCAACGTGGCTAAAAGTTATATGCCCGTATTTGAAGTTATTTTCCTTAGTTGTATTTGGAAAACCACTGTGAAACTCCAGAACTGTCGGACTTGGATTATTCTAAATGGCAATATTTTTGTTTTGTGAGACAACTTGTCATATCTGCTCAATCAGTTCTAAAAATTATTTAAATGTATATATATTCATTGTAATTTACATTAAATTTATAAATTACATTTACATTTTAAATTTGTTTTGTTTTAAATGATCTTGGAAAGTACTCTATCAGGCTAAAATTTCACAGATACCATTTGAAATATCCACTGTTTATGATAAAAAAAAAGTTTCAAGCAAATCAGAGATGGTTGATCAGAAAGATTTAATATGCAATAACCCATCTGCTCCTGTGGATACCATCTTCAAGCTTCAGTCATGTTAAATTTAAAACACTATTGGGCTAAAAACATTGCATCTGGCATTTTCTAAAAAAGGCAGACTGTCTAATCTGATAAGTGTATGCATGTAGCGGCTTAGCGACCAGCACACGGCTCAGTAAACAGATGTGCTGACTTGACTGTGTGTTGGAGTTGTTATGGCTGACACAGGCTGTGGCTGTTCAACGTGACAACGTTGGAGCATTTTGCTGTTATACAGGTAGACATTTCCCTAGTTGCAGACTAAAAACAGGGCTCAGAGAAACTGATTATTGAATGTAACATTTGCCAGGTGATCAGAAACACAACACAAAAGATACGTTTCTGCTAGATGAGTAAATAAGAAATTAGCTGTTGGATGTTTACTGTTTCAACTAACAGGTGATTAGATTTAAAATGACATAATTTCGCATTTTAGGGAAATATGTGAACCGTTATTGCTAATGTTAATTTTTTATAGTTTTTCTTTTTTTAAAAACAACTTTTTTGTATCATTTTGTAGTTTTATTTATTTTTTACTGATTGTACAGCCCATAATTTTTTTGGATTGTCTTAAGTACCCATCAAGTATTTCATCTTATTCCACTATTTCTGTATGAGTTAGTCTCCAAATCTATTTCACCATCCTGTGTTTTAGTTGCAGTTTACCTCCAGCTGCACCTCAAAGTGCTTTATAAATACAAATTTTTTGAGTATTTTTTTGTATTTTCTGTGGAGGCAGCCTTTTATTTAGCCCTGGATGTCATTACCTGCCCTCCTTTTTTCATGAGTTAATGCTGGAAAAACAAGAATCAACTTTAATCTTTGTGGAAATGGGAGAGAGAGTATTGTTTTCCAGAATTTAATCTTTTTTTCTTGTAACACAGATTTATTAACGGATTAATGCATGAAGAAATACTTTTTATAAAAGCACTGCAGGCAGCGTAGACAGTCTGCCTAAAGAAACCTAACCTTATAGAAGCGTATTTTTGCCATTTTTATTTTAATTTTTTAAAATTTTAGTATCCCTTATTAATCCCACGAGGGGAAATTTGCAGTTTTCGCATATCCCCCAATTAGGGGGTCAGAGCACAGGGTCAGCCATGGTACAGCGCCCCTGGAGCAGGAAGGGTTAAAGGCCCAACAGTGGCTGCATCGGCGTTTGAAGCTTTTTTTTGTGCAGTTATTACATCATGATTTGCTTTGCGTGACCAGACACCTGCCTTTATCAAAAAGAAACTGCAGCCATATAATAGAAGCAGGAATCTGAGGTCCTCTGTTCAGGGTCTGTTTTTGCTCTTCACTCTTCACTGTAGATTTGACACTTTGGAAGTCTCTTCCATTGGATTTAATGCCTGTAGAGACTTTTTTTAATAGCAACTCCAGACCCATTTGTTTAGTCTCACTTCTGCTTAATTTGTTTTTGTCTCGTTCTTTTTTTCTTTTTAATCTGGCTGTCTGCTTTGTATGTCTCCTGCTCTGTCTGATACTTACATTTTTGACTGTGAAACTCTGACATCTGCGCACAAAAGGTGCAATTTAAATCAAACTTACATACAGACCTTGGTGGAAGGTTAACAAATTAGGGAAGAAAATGTAGCTTAAAAAGGTTTTTCATCAGCCGGCAATATTATTCACATGTAGTCATTTCACTTCATCTCTAGCCTGTTGTTGTTGTTGTTGTTGTGGAATACAAAGAAACACTCAGACATATTTCCCAGCTTCAGGACAAGCTTCATTTTGCATCATGGTATGGAGACAGTGCTGCCCCCTGAGAGGCAACGAATAAATAAAAAGAGAGTGAGATGACAGGAGGTGAGGTCTAGGAAATCTTTTTGGTTGAGTTTTCCTCATGATGAGAAATCTGGCTCCTGTGGACTTTTAGGAACATTGCAGCATCAGGGCACAAGATCTTCGACTGAGGTCCAAAGACAAGCAAAACGCGTTTTGAAATGACATGAAAGTGATTTCATTCTGCTCAGTATGGCTGGTTTGGATTCTCTTAGAGTAGGTCTTGACAGCTTTTGAACAGGTTATTGTGTGACTTTCAGTTTTTAGACAGGAATCAAATGGAAATGGAACTTGTAGCTGCAGAGGTCTGCCATGTTTTTGATTAGTTCAGTAAGGCTTTCACAGCATCTTGAAGGATTCAAAGCATGTGCGACGATTTAGTCTTTCCAAGATTTTAACATATTTGACTTGAGCTTCTGCATCAGATTTTTTTAAATGCAGAAACAACCGTTTTCATGATTAAAATTTACAATGCTGAACCTGCAAATCCAACCACAAAAACCTAGGACTGACACATAAATGTTGTTTCACAGGCAGCTTGAATCTAGAATAAAATAGGCTGCAGTGTGTTGCTTTATTTTCGAATGTTTTAGAAAATCACAGAGCCGATTCTGACACCTCCAGCCTGAGGTCTTACATCCGATTTATGACACATGATCTATACAAAGGTTTCCTTTTTGCCTGAAGTCTTTCGGTGGAATGATGTCTTTTCTCTGATGTCTGAGAACTGAAGCTGAGGTCTGATGTCCTAAATTTGACATTTTAGCTAAAGGCAGGCTGAGGTGTCTGTGTAAGTGTCGGGTGTTGTAATGGAGATTTTCAAGCCACAAATGTTTCAGAAGCAACTCAGTTGATGAAATCCGAATGTACACGTGAGAGCTTATCGCATAAAAACAACCTATGATATAACTGCACAGTTTACTATGTGAATGTCAGTCACAGAATACAAACACCGGCTGACAAATAGTCACAAAAGTTGAAGTACAAGGTTGCCTGGGAAAAAGAGCTGAGAGCAAAGAATTCAAATGATATTATCTTAGAAAAGTTCCTGTGTTATAAGTCTGTCTTTAGAGAGAGAGCAATAGAGTGCTAAAGAGGACAATGAGAACATCATGCAGATGTAACACGCTTCAGCGGATCCACTCATATGTAACACTGAAATCTTACAATTTACAATGAAAACATGCAATCCGAAAAGTAGCTAGCATAGAAAAGTTTAAATGAAGTCTTGAGATGATTTCAGTTTAATCCCACATCAAGAACAAGGCCCAGTCACACACGCCAACCTATATGTAAAGCTGGACAACATGGCATCTCCAAAGAACTGAAGCCCAAATATTTCAATCATACCATCAAAGCTGGTTGTAAAATGTATAAAGCAAATCAATTTTTTCTACAAAAAGAAGTTTTAAGTACTTCTCATTATGTTGATGTTTGTTCAAGTCATGTATATTTTTCTCATGTATGTTTGTGCTCTTGATTAGTTTCATGATAGAAGGGGTGTGTGTGGCTGATGAACTGTGACTGACAGCTGCTCTAAATAAAGCAGCCACAGAGACACTTGGAATCCTCTGTTTGGGAACTGAACTCATCAAAGCCTGTTCCTTTCCTTAACTGTTTGATCGCTCAGCATCATAAATGATTTCCTCTGCACTAATCTGTGTTAACTGAAGATGTCTGGGGGTACATTTGCAGTTTCTTCAGTAACTTAAGTTAGTGGTCTGATGGCTAACGTAGTGTGTAAGTTAATGCTGATGCAATGCCTAGAAAGCCATTATCACACTCATACTCATACAACATACTCTCACTAAATAGATATTTTAATTTAACTCTACATTTTCAGTTCTCCTCACAAATCATAAGAAACCACAACTAGTCACATATGTCTAATTTAAAAAGTTGCACATGTCCCACCTAATTTGTATTGTTTCCATATGCAGCATAGTTAAGTCAGTTAAAAAATAAACTGCAGAATAGAATTTTTCTTCTATTTACATCTCTACTGATTGTTGAATTAATTGAGAAATTACCGTCTGCTTATTTGGGAAACAGGCCTAATATGGTAGTTTCTGAATATGAGATAAATTTCATATCATATATGTCAGAGTAGCCCTATGATACTGTAGACCGATGAGAAATGCAAAGTAAATGTCCTCCCTGTCTCCAGACAAACAGCAGTGCTTTATAATGAGATAAGAGCAGTATGAGTGAGCTACATCCACTCCCTCCTCTCACATAGCTGACTTGTAAATTGTCTCACAGCCTGCAAAGCCGTTGTTCTTTTCTTTTACTCACAAAGTTTAGCTTTAGGTCTTTTCATTAAAAAAAAAAAAAAAAAACAGACTTCCATGTTGGAGTATTATGATTCATTTTCTGTCTGCAGTACTAGAGATTGGGATCAAAAGCTAATCGCTCTCACAAAAAGCAAAACTACTTCTTCTGGCAAAACTTGTCGCTTTCCTTTAGAATTCAAATGACTCACTCCAACAATTCACATTACTAAGGACAATATTTAATTTTCTATCCACACAATAGTACTGTGATGTAAGTCTCACTCATGACTAAAATAGCTTCCACATTTACAAGATCTCAAGATGATTTTTTTCCCATTTCAGTTCATTCACAGAAGAGGTTTTCACAGCTGTGTGTGAGGAGATGTAAAATATTAATTGTTTTTCACATTCTCACTGAACAACGCGATAAACATTTCACCTTTTGCACTAAATCAACTATTAGACATGGAACAGTTTTACTGACTTGTCTATGTCTAAATGCACAAACACATTTACACAGTGAACTGTGTATTGTGTGGGATCACTGTGTACGTCTGACCCAGAGTGACTTAAAACAAAGCAGCACACATGAGGTAGAAAAACATCCAAAACTCTTTGGCTTTGGTACATTTCGTACTTTCTGATGGAGGGCCAGGATTTATTGTACAGTTGTGTGCATGTTTTTAGGTGTGTAAATATTCAAACACAATACTAAAGCACACCGTAGTTAAACCTAATAATGAAAAAGGAACATTCTTTTTGAGGCTTGATTCAGAGATGCTGTTAGTATATTGACACATTGAGGACCTTGTCCAAGTCAGCAATCTTTAGGTTTTAACCTGACTGCTGCACCATTTTCAATTAGAATGAATAACTTTAAGATAGAGGGCTTGAAGCAAAGTAAAAACAATTTCCATTACTGTTTGTGCTTTTCCCATATTCCACAATAATATTGCAGTGAGTGCAGATTAGCCAGACTTTGGTTATCACACTGTGCCTCGAAATGAGTCTGATTTATATGATTTACACCTATAATCACACCAGATTCAAGCGATGGTGAGGGGACAAAGTGTGCTGTATTGTTTAAAAAAAAAAAAAAAAAAAAAACAAAACTGTAAAGAGTTTTGCTGATGCAGGTGAAAAGAAACATGCTTCACCTCGGTTCAAGCAGAAGGTTTACTGACGATTAACAGAACTTTTGCAAATTCACATACGGAGTTGACAGGTTGCTGTATGTGGCAGAGGGAAAACTCCAAGATACAATGGTGCGAAAAGGCTTTTGTCAGGTTGTTAATAATTCATAGAAACTTACAGAAGAGATACCAAGAAATGATGAAGAATAAGCGAGATGAAGCATTAAAGGAGGAAACAGGTTCTTGCTGCCAGCATGTCTTGAAAGGGGTACAAAGTTAGAAGAAAAGAGAAGATAAGGGTAGGAAAATGTAGATTTAATGTATCAAGCATGTAATAGTAACAGGCAGGGGTAGACATCCTGGAGGTGTAAGTGAGGTTTTCCAACTCAACATCCATATCTGTGTTCATCAACCAGCTTCAGTTTGCTGTATTTTGTTGAAACTACAAGTCCTACTTTACTCATGAACTGAGCTGAGTTTGTTTCTAGTAAATTCCTGCAGTTGTAAGCTGCTGACTGTTGCTGCCAAAATTCAGTCCATCCCCGCATGATGACTTACAGCAAGTTACGAATAAAAGTGTCTTCGTTGCTGCTCGTATTACGGGTCCCAAAGCTTGTGACCACAGCAACAAGAAGATTTTTGGCCCGATGTCTCTGGAAAACGCAGGTAAAAGGTTCACAGGAATGTAGACACTAACCGATCATTTATCTTCCCAAAATTCCTCTGAGGAGATGGGCGGAAACCCACACCTAAAGGAACCTGGACAGAACTACACCTGAGCACATTGGTTCCTCTCTCCCTTCTCCTAATGAACTGAGGATTTTAACCACTAATGTGAAATTAATTACTGTGAGTGTTTCATCTCACTACTGCAAAGTTTGTTTCCTAAATATTAACAAAAATAAAGTGCTTAATAATATACATACATAAACACAAATGTGATCATACATTGTGGGTGTATCACACTCGGCCACCTGTAGCTATATTCTGCTAGTTACTTTACTGTCCTATGAACAGTGAAATAATTTCTCAACATTTTTGATCAACTATGTCATATCATTGTCTAGGGCTTTAATGGATGACCAAAATGTCAGATGAAAGCAAACAAAAACACTGAGATGTGGGAACCTTCATAAAGCACCCAGGCCTAATGATGCAGCTGACTTGACTGACATTCACAGAATTAGATACAGCACACACGGTACAGGTCCTGAAATAGCTTATTAATCTGTCAAGACCACGAAGACCCCACTGTGGGACTTTGTTTGAGCACCCTGTCATCTCTACATACCTGTAAAGTAGGACATCCACAGCAGACACCTGAAGGCTGTGTGGCCTAATGCTTCTTTGCCTGAAGCTCCAGAAACCTTCTGGCACAGTTAAATTGATTTTCTTTTGGAATATTCAGAAGGATGAACTAATAATGCAGCAGCTGCCTAAGGCTCCTAAACATGTTGGCTGATGATATGCTTTGTTGGTGCAATTTAAAAGATGACATCATACACCTGAAACACCATATATCCTCCTGAGACCCGGTCCATTCATTTATGTCCTCTGTGGTTTGTTTTTGATCTATATCTTTCGACTCATTCGAGCTACAAGACTAAATCCCGATGAGCTCCATAGAGGACATCCTGGTGGTTCCATTGATATCTCATGTGATTGGGTGGGAGCAGGGGAACTTTGTTTTCATGCTGAGACAAAATGGAGACTGTTGACAGATTGTTGAATTTATGTTTAAGTTTAATTTAGTTTCTTAAAGTTTCATTAGAAAATGGACTAACAATCTCCTTTTCGTCAGTTTATTTTGATTTCAGTGTCGCCGTAAAATCATTCTGTTGCCCAGTACATGCTGTTTACATGCTGTAAAATCTAAAATAAAAATATTTTTATGACATTCTAAATTGTGAGTTGTGCTCTAAAAGGGAAGGAAATCACAGAAACAGTTAAATTGAAAGACTTTTTTTCCATGGTTCTCAGGAGGATGTTAACAGTGTAAACTGTAGATATAGTTTTCCCTGGTGTTGTTTAGTGCTGTGCTGTAATCACATTTACAGTTCTACAATCTCATTTAGCAGAAGTTTTTATCTAAAGCGACGTGCATCTGAGAGTAGATACAACACAAGCAAGGATCTAGTCAGGAGAAAACAACCTGGATAAGAGCCATAAAACAAGTTCAAAGGCATAATAGGACCACAGTGTCTACAGGGAGTAGTCAAGTGCAAAGATATTCAGTGAAGAGCTGGGTTTTTAGTATTTTCTTAAAGACTGAGCGAGACTCTGCAAATTGAACAGAGTTTGGTAACTCGTTCCACCACCGGGGAATCACAGAGGACAAAAGTCCAGCAATCGACCAGCCCTGTTGTGTTGATTGTATCAACCGTCTTTTGTTGGCCAAGTGTAGTGAGTAGGAGGGATCGTAGACCTGTAGGAGGGAGCTGTTTTCATTGTAGCTTTGAATGCGAGTGTTAGAGTTTTGAATTTTATGTGGGCAGCAACTGGAAGCAAGTGAAGCGATCTGTGTGATGTGCTGTTTTTGGTTGATTGAAAACCAGACGTGCTGCTGCATTCTGGATCATCTGCAGAGGTTTGACCGTGCATGAGGGGAGGCCTGCCAGTAAGGAGTTGCAGTAGTCGATCCTTGATATTACGAGAGCCTGGACCAGTTGTGCTGCATGTTCAAACAGGAAGGGTCTGATTTTCCTCATGTTGTACAGGGCAAATCGACACGACCGAGCAACAGAGGCTATATGAGATTTAAAGGTTAGTTGGTAATCACTCATGACATCCAAGATTTATTAGATTCGACGCAAACTGAGCCGGGCTCTCCCGAAACTGAGAATCCATGCATGCTGGTAGCACTTCTGCTGATCCCTGGGTGGTTTGTCATGCAGGCTACAAATTTTTACACTGGCATATGGCATTGTATCACTTTTCTATCGACAGCAATGAGATATCAGAGATGTAGTTATCGTCTCTGTTCTGTCAGCTTCAGTACAGCTGACGACTAGAGTGTTCATTCAGAAATCTGACAACCTCACTGTGTATATCCTCATTTGCAGCACTTATTTGTGCTGTTTATTCTCAGTCTGGCAGAGCTGAAAACATGTTTAGAACCAGCACACGGTTCAGTCACAAATACACTCCTGTTTTCAACATCTCTTCTGGACATGAGCGTGTCCTGCATTTTATCATCACAGGGTACATGGTATATAAGCTGCACACGTATATTTTTACCTTGGTAGGAACTGAGGTGCTCAGAGACGGCTGGCAAAGAAAGAATACCCTCAATTTACATTTGTACCACATTGATTAAACATCCATTTCTGCAGAAGACAGTATAGTTCATGCATGGACATCTCTAATTTATACTTACTCTTTAGAGCACATTCTTTATCAGAGCACTGATGAGACTTTTACTATACATGAGCAGCATTTTGTCTGTGCAGTAGAGACTGCACACTCCTAAACCTTGTGGACAGCCTTCCCAGAAGAGTTGAAGCTATTATAGCTGCAAAGGGTGGACCGACGTCATATTGAACCCTGTGGATTAGGAATGAGATGTCACTTACGTTCATATGTGAGTCAAGGCAGGTGAGCGAATACTTTTGGCAATACAGTGTAGTTAATTCTAGGGCTGCAGCTAATGATTTGTTGTTTTTTTTTGTGTCAGTTAATTTGTCAGTTATTGATCACTTATTTGGATTCCAAAAGTCAGAAAACCTGAAAGCAGTCTGAAAATACAGATTTTTCATGTGGAAAGTTGACAATCTTTGATTTCTTTACTATTTGTACTTTAACAAAACAGGGAAAATCTCTAAAATAACCCTTTAAAACAGCTATTTAATGTATTTTATTTTCTAAAATGGATAATATATTTTTGAGATAACAGCAAATATCTGTAAAACAACACTTTTTTGCTGATTTAAGTACAATAAAAATAGTGTAATTTTATGGCTAAACTTTGTAAATGAATGAATCTTTTAAAATACAGATTTTTTTCTCACTAGTTTGTAATGCAGCAAACCATAGACAATCCAGATAATAGACATTAAATGATGTGAAAATAATCATTAGCTGCAGACTTGTAGCTATGATTGTAAAAGACAGTCCGCTTTTAAAATAATGCATGGCTTACAGTATGATACACGGGTTATTAATTTTTAACCTATGCTGTCAGAGCAATAGAGCTTTCTGCTGACCATACTGGTTAATTGCTGGGAAGAGATGTCTAACGCAATAACATTGCAGTGTGCGTCAACATGGGTGCTTTTTGTAGTCATAGAAACGACATGCACTAGCCTGCATTCATTTCTGTAATTGTGACAGTGTCATTGTGTTTAGTAGTGTGAAATGTTCAGTGAGCTGCACTCACTGGAATATGACTTCATTCAGCTCTCTTATTAAATCCAATGCTGGACAGACTACTTTTCAAGCTGTGATGCTTTTAGCTAATTTTCACATAATCGGGTATTTTAATCTGAACCTTTTATACGCTGATCATGTGTTTTGGATATCAGTTCTAATTCCGTGCAATAATTTGAAACTACAGCTGTCAGCTAAATAAAGAGAGACATAACTTTGATGAATTCTGATTATGCGGCATAAAAATTTTAATTCTCAAATTCATCGTATTGTTCTGTTTGGAATAGTACAACTGATTGGAATAAAATGAGACCGATACAAAGAAAAGCCTCTTCAAAGGCTGTTTTTGTGCAGTTTATATTCTGACAGTTACTACAGTGTGTGGGGAAAGTGTTTCCAGGAAGCTTGCAAATTATATTGCGTTGGATAACCTCATGAATGACACAGTACGTGGTCCTCCATCAAAACAATTGAATTTTGATCCTTCAAAATGGTGTTTTGCTGCTCCTCCTTCCTTTGTAATGATCAGCAAACGATTACCTCCCGTCACTCCATCAGCACTTGTGAGTTATTTGTTGGAATACATGTGGGGTTGATTGGCAGGTAAAATGTTGTTGTTTTTTCAGTGTTTTCCAAAACCGCGTAATGAAAATGCATTTATGCTAATACAGGTCGTCAAGTCGCATGTTGACTTTAGTCTGCCTACTGAGGATAGTTGGAATGCTGTTCATGTAAAAGGGGTCTGCATCAAACAGTGAGTCCTCAAATATGACGCACATTTCACATGTTTACCTCTTGAATTGTTATCAGTACCTTTCAGACCCGGCTTTAATAGTTTGACCTGGTGAAGGCATAATTTACTGTAAAGAAACACAAGAGATGAATTTTTAGACTAACTTTTCATCCAGCAGGGTTCAGTGTTGACTCTAACTTGTGCCTCCATGTGTCTAACAGTACCCATCCCAGCTACCTAAAAGAAAAATTGAGAAGACTTCTAACTGCTTTCACAATTTAGCTGTAGTCATGCCTAGTGTGATACGGTGCACACAAACTTGTGTCCAAGGCTGGAGCATTTATATTTGCCTGTCCTTGAGCTGCTCTACGAGTCTCACACTTCTTCCTACATTGGCAGTGAACATTGGCATTGGATGTGAAATTCTAATGCAGACTTATGTGTCAGAGTTCCATCATTTGTAGGGGGGATGGACTGTTCAGACGACCCGGCTGCAGGGTTAAAGGCAAAACAAAGAAAGCGGTATGTAGAATGTAAAGCTCTGTTAATGTAGCCTTGAGTGATTTAAAAGAACTGATAGACATAGCTGAAACTCCAGTTGTACAATGGATGTTTTTTGTAACTTCTGTCAAGTTCCAAAATGCTCTTTTTTATTTACACTCTCACTTGTAACAGTATTTCAACAAACTACAATACACCATCTTGCTTTGATTCTCTCAATGTCCCTTAGATATCCATGAAAAATGTCTTGTGTCTTTGCTACAGGGTAAGAATGGGATTGTTGCAAAAATCTCAAAATTCATTACTACATTCACTGTTATAATGTAATAACAGCCGACCACTGAAAGAACTGAGTTGAGACACGGTGAACCTGAAACACTCTGGACTCTTGTTTGAAAGGTTTAGTGAAATGAACGATCTTTCTAAACTGCACAAAAATCCATTTTGCTCCTACAATTGCTGTGTTAATTGTCTTCGGAACATGAACCTCATTTTTCTTTGTAGCCCGGAGTGTCCATCCATTATGCTTATAAGTGGTAGTATTAAGAGTATGTGCGTCAGTGGGGCGTCTGTTGGCTGGTTGTGGTGGACTGGTCTGGGTTCAACAGTCCAGGGCCATTTATTTAGTCCCAGTCTCATCCTATGGTTTGCACAATAAATAATTCACCGTGAGAGCAAATACGGTAACAGAGTGCGTTCGGTGGCTAATTTATATCATCACAACTCCCTGCCTCTTGGACCTTTTGCCCTCTGCCTCAATCAGCTGCTCGCTCATCTCAGGCACTCAACAGTAAAGCAGCAGAGCAGCCACACTCGCTCTCATTCATCAGATGCAAAACAGGAGTCCGCTATAAAGCTTTTGGACAATAATCCCACGCTTCTGGTCTGTATTATTATTTAACACAATAAGTGAATATTTTGTTCAACTTTCTTACTTACTTGTGTATTTGTGCTTGTTTTTTACCCATTTTTTAATCACAAATTTGCACAGGTTTTCCCAGCAAGTTGAGCTAACGTTGTCGCATAGCACAAGAAATACAGTGATATGCAATTGCATTTGTTACGTGAACGGTTGTGAAACTGCCAGATCTAGGATGACTGATGGTGTTAATGATGGTGACTCTTTCTAGGGAGAGATCTTACGATGAGTACATAAGTGGTGTCTGAGATTTCCTCTTCTGCTAGCAGATGGCTGTTCCAATTCACAGGGCCTAAGACACCACTTACCAGGTACTTGCATCACAGTCTTGACGTCTTTTCCCAGAAAGCTTCATAAACATCAACATCTTGTGTCATTCCTGACCTTTCACAACTGTTCACACTTCGAACATGTGAGTCTCGGGTCATTAAGGGGTCATTAGCCATGTAATCTGAGGGTGACCCTTTTAATTTTAATTCTCAGCATTTTGCAATGTTTCGAACTCTTAAAATGGATCAAATTCATATTTTTTTCTCCACAATTTCCATAATACTCAGCAATGACAATGTTCATTTATTTAAAATAAAAGTTTACATACAGTACTGTTCCAAAGTTTGGGATCACTTATAAATGTCCTTATTTTTTGAAAGAAAAGCAGTTTCTGTGGCTGATTTTTAATGGAATATCTCCATAGAGGTACAGAGGAACATTTCCAGTAACCATCACTCCTGTGTTCTAATGCTACATTGTGTTAGCTAATGGTGTTGAAAGGCTAATTGATGATTAGAAAACCCTTGTGCAATTATGTTAGCACATGAATAAAAGTGTGAGTTTTCATGAAACACATGAAACTGTCTGGGTGACCCCAAACTTTTGAACAGTAGTGTAGATATTCAGACACTTAACATAGTACTCGGGTAAAGCACCTCTGGTACCCTCAAGTCTTCTTTTGAATGATTCTACAAGATTGGCCCACAGGTTTCTCCCAGAATTTGAATTGTTTAAAATCAACCAAGTAGGACAATAAACATTGGCATATGCCCATTTTCAAATTTCCCCATGGATTTTCTGTTGGGTAAAGGTCTGTCCTCTGGCTGGTGCACTCTACAACTTTCACAGAGTTTGCGTAAAGCCACTCGTGTGTTTTTCGGGCAGCAAGCTTCAGGTTGTTGTCTTGTTGTTGTCATCCCAGCCTGAGATCACGGGGACTCTGGAAAAGGTTGTAAGTTGGAACTGCTACATTTTTTTAATTTGTCCTGGTCAATCTCCCATTCCCTGCCAAAGAAAACATCCCCAGAACTCCCAGCTGGCCGTATGAACCTTAGTGAGGAAAGGCTTCTGTCTGGTCACTCTACCATAAAGACCAATTTCCCTGAGTCCTGCACGATGTTTGGCCTTCTGTAATGGTCTCTCATCTCCACAAAGAAACTCTTAATCTCATGCATCGTGACTATTGGTTTCTTGGTCACGTCTGGCCAAGACCCTTCATCACAGATTATTCAGTCTGATTGGGCGGTCAGAGCTAAGAAGACTCTCATGTGCACTTGTGTGCTGCAGGAATGTTCTTGCATCCTTCCCCAGATCTGTGCTTCAACACGTTCATGTCTACATATAATTATCTCAGCCTTCACTATCTGCTGGAGGACCCTCTATAGATTGGTATGTGCATTTTTAAATTATGTCTAGTGAATTCAGTTAGGCAGAAGTAGACTCCGTTTATATAGTAGAGTCATCTCAGGGACTGCTGATAGAAGCAGGATGTTTCTTTGTCTTTTTTTTTTTTTTTTTGCTTTGTTATTATGAAGTATTGTGTGCAGAGTGCTGATTAAAAAAATACACTGAATCCTTTTCAAGATGAGCCTGAATCATAATAAAATGTTGAAAACTTGACAGTGTCTGAAAACATTCTGTATGCACTCTATGTGCAATGCTGTGCCAGTTAGCTCAGAATCCAATCTTCCTAAACATGAATGAATGATTTTTTTGTGACGTATTAAAGAAAATCAATGCAATATGTATCTTTTTATATTTAAACAATAGTGAAACATGTATGGCTTAAAGTTTTTTTTTTTACCTAATATATATTTCATTAATTTCTGTATATTAGAAATGGCTGAATTAAATGTTAAAAGAACTAAGATGGTTTCTTTTCTGTTCAAATCCAGTGTGCAATTTGTGAAGCACAGTGAAATTATAATGTACCCTAGGAGAGTTAGAGATGCAAATAGGAAACGGAAGGAAATAATTGGTGGGAGAGCACGACCAACCTAGAATTCAACATAGTTCCCAGCACCTTTCTTTGATCCGAACACTCAGGCAACTTTATGCAAACATTAGTCTGCACACACAAGCAAGAATAACCGTATCATTTTGTGAGATTTCTTTCATTTTTGGCATAAAATCCTCTGCATTACATTTCCTCCTGTTTGTAACTGACTCACATCCTGAGTCATGTTTGTCCTTAGTGGAGTCAAACAGCAGCATTGTGTTACTCACATCATCAATATGAAGGCAACGTCCCATATTAGCATAAGAGAGGCAGCATTCCATGAAACAGCCAGGTGCTTGAGAAGAAGAGCAAGGCTGTAAAAACATGAGGTTGAAGCTGCAGTGGGAGGTGGAGAGACCGGACAGAGTGTAGGCAACAGTTATGCCAAAAACAGAGGTCATTTATTTAAACTAAAGTCAACACAAATGATCAGTGCATAATTCACAAGTTTATAAAAGATTCATTCCTGTTGTTGGAGGTCCTGCTGTTGAACACGCTGATTCTCTGTCCAAACTGCCATGACTTACTAGAAAAGGACCCTCAAGGATTAAAGTCACTTCTAGTCAGTGAAGGTCAACTGTCTGCTGAGGTTACACTTAGATCACTGGAACAGCACTGCCACAAAGAGTGTTTAAATATACAGGGGCTCAAAGA
This sequence comes from Amphiprion ocellaris, assembly GCF_022539595.1. Lineage (NCBI taxonomy): Eukaryota > Metazoa > Chordata > Actinopteri > Pomacentridae > Amphiprion > Amphiprion ocellaris. The sequence goes on from NC_072776.1 coordinate 17,816,870, forward strand.
CTGCGTGTTACATAATGCCATGGCAGTGGAGAATAGACATGCTATAATCTGCATACAAAAGGAATAAGAGAAAATGTCCTCAGCGAAATTACAGTTTCCTGGTGGGTTGTTCTATCTCCCGATGGTCAAATGAAAGCAGTCGCCAGCTACAAACTTATTATTGTAGAAAGTGTGTAACAGAAATGTGGTCTCACATGGGAGCAGCAAATAATAATAATAATAAAGACTATTTACAATGTGTAACCTCACTACAACCTCACATAATATTGAAACTACACTTTATGATTAAAATTGCACTCATTTACAATCAGGGGCACCACCGAAAATGAATTTGAAAATTAATTAATACTTCAGATTAAATGTTAATAATGAATCAAATCTACTTGTAATGATCAGTGACATTATCAAAAGTTGGGAACTCTGATTTCATTGACTTCCAGTTCCCAAACAAAGAAATACATGGTAGAATCGCTGATAATTATACACAAACATTTATTAACTAATACTATAGACAAATAATAAACAACGATGTTGTAACAACAGCAGTGAATGAATGAATGAATGCAGGTAAGCAAGCTGATTAACTGTGATCATCACTGGATACAGTTGGTAGAGAGGTGATCAATTTAGAAACACTTTAGAATTGGAAGCCAATTGTAATTTGTAAATTCAACCATTTATCAGAAGGGAAAGCCTATACTTGCCTTTGTAGGAGGGAGAGTGAGGCCACTGCAGGATGTGTTGCTGTGATCATCTGCTGGAATAGTTGGTTGAGGAACACAGAGACAAAGTGTGCTGAAGTAAAAATATTAAGAGTCAAAGCTCACATTTATAAAGAAAATGTTTGCGCTGTTGGATTAGTAAAGTTAACTTAAGAAGTCCAACTTTAATTAAATCATTAAGAAACAAAGCCCAACTTAAATAGTTGAAAAGAATCCTTAATAAACCCAAATTAAATAAACAGAACGCCTGTAAAAAGAAATCAAGAAAGAGCCCGAGTTAAAGAATCTTAAAAAAAAACTATTATTATTAACTACTATTTGAAGCCCATGGGTTTTTTAAGCCTTAGTTGAATTCCAGTAATTTTCTTTTATAAAGTTTTCGAGCCAAATTCAAATCAGCATCTAACCAATCATGGCTGGGTTCCTCCAAAGGGGTGGTGTTGAGCTTCACTGTCCAGGAGAGATCAGAGGCCAGATATCTTTAGAAACTAATTTGGATTAATTTCTTAAATGTACGAATGCAATTGTTAAATGTCTTTGACTATTAAAGATCTGAAAGCCCATTAAACACGTGATTAACATGATATCAAGCATGATATGTTTATCTCTTACTGTTCCTGAGATACAATAAAAGTCTAAACATTCAAATAAATTGTAGAATTTTAGGATATATGAAAGTAACCGTCTAATATACGTTAAATAATAAGAAAAATAAGAATTGAGAAGCATATAAGCTTAGGATAAAAAGTCTCTGTGTCTTTTATGGCTGATGGCGGAGAGGAAAGGGGGGTGTTTGTGCCCCGTGTGAGCATCTTCCACAAATTTAAGATGTGAATGGTTCTTCTTTAATACTGAACGTGGGATCATAGATTGAGTTCAAATGTTGGGATCATTACTCCAGTGATGTTGGATTTCCTTCATTTCGAGATTTAAATTGTACAGTTCATTCTTGCATAGAAAGGTGTCACGGGGTTCAGGGTGGCTCAAGTGCAGGAAATGAACAGACGGTCTTGAATGCAACACAGATTTTATTTACAAAGGTTTTAGGACTACAAGCGGAAACTAGGACTTCAACAGGAAACAGAAATAGGGAGCAAAAGGCTCTGGATCTTACAGCGGCACCTAGGGGCCGGGAGGTACTGTAACAAGACTAAAGAATAACTAACTCGCGGTAGGTAACACCTAGGCGAGAAAGGTCAATCTCAGGAATACTAAAACAAGACACGAGGCTATTTCTATGAGGATAGCGAGAGGTAACTACAAAAGAAGTCTTCTCCAAAATACGGTGCTCTTAACGAGAGCTATAACTATGACTGGACTACAAACTCACGAAGTAAACTAGGAATGCTCAGAACTGGTTCACAGCGGTGGCAGCCAGGGCTTGGAGCAGCGTGCTTTGGGCCAGGTGGTGGATGGCGTGAAGCAGCAACAGGTGAGTGGGGAAGGACGCCAGGAGGAGGGAGTCAGCTCAGGTGAGTGTTTCCTCTTCTCTGAGGTGATAACCAGGGTCCAGTGTTGACGGCAGAACGGCAGGAACAGGTGGGTCCGGAACTGGAACAAAGGAGGACAACGGTGGTTAACAGGTTTGAAGAGCAACAAACAGAATGGCTGGCAATTCAGGCTGTGAACTATTACGAGCTGTGTCACAATCCGGCACTGAGAGCTGGGTGGCGTCTGGTTATATTGCAGACTGGGTGAAGCGTGATTGGTTGCACTCCACCTGTTCATGAGCTGGCTGATTGTGGCAGATAGGGAACACCTGTTGTTGCTTCTTCTGCACTGCTGGGCTGCCCTAAAAGGAAAGAGAATGGAGAGGAGAGGGGGAGAGCACTACCTAGGCCTGGCAGCAGCCAGCCTGACAAAAGGTCTGAATGTTAGTGGGAGAAGGAGGTCAAAAGGGTCACAGTGAAGGATGTAATCTCCTCTTCTCCAGAGGTGTGACTTCCATGTTCTCTTTGAGTCGAAGTGTTAAGTTAGCTGTCTTCTGACATGGTTTCCTACCTAATTTACAGCTGTGAGAAAGGGTGTCTGGATTCTCTGTATGTTGCTTTGGGATGTTCTACTTAGTCCGCTACATTACAATAGTTATTAAAATGTGAAAACTGCCTCTTTTATAGTCTTATTGTACCTGAATGCTTTTCTGTGCAATTTAACATTTTAATATTCAACTTACCAGTGCTTTAAATATGCAAAGAGTAGTTTTTACACTCAGCCAGCATCCATCAAGATTGCCTGGTGAATGAAAGCAGCTTGATGAATATAGCTTAAAGTCCAAACCAGATGAGCTGCAGAGAGACTTTAAGTAGCAGCAGGGGGTTACCTATGAGGACTTGCAGTGATTCCTTGGCACTTTAGATGTCAACAAAATGGATGGACTTAATGTCACTTTAGCACGTAGGCCTCTGTTGAATGCCAAGAGAACTCATGAAAACAGAACCTTTTCCACTGATTGAGCAGAAGATCAACTGAATGACATCAAATGAGTCTTTTCAAACTGTTCAGGAGACACAGTGCAAAAATTCCTGCCTATTTCTGTGAAAAAAATGCTTGACGAATACATGTATTGTTCTCTCCAGCCCTCCTCTCTATTGTAACACTGCTAATATAAGTGATTTATTTTGGAGGCATTTCATTCTGGCTTAATGTTGGCCCACAAATGACAGTTTGACAGCTGCGTGCCATCAACAGTTACCATGAGAACAGGATGCTGTTCACAGTGTGGTGTCCTGGAATATGCCTTAAATGTATTAGCTCATTAATGAGTCAGCAGGCAGGCTCTGCCCGTGTCCTCGGTTTTAATTTGAGATTGCAGCAAATTATAAACAACTACAGCCCTCTTGATAAGCATGTAAACAGTCATGATTTTTCACACAAAATTACTGCTGGCAAAGCATGACAAGTGGTGCTAATAAGTGCGGTACCATCCACTCTCATCTCTTCTTAAACTACAACTGGACACCATGACAAATAACAAAAAACCAAAACAAAGCAATAAACATCCAAACAAACGAACAAAAACAGAGCTGGCAGGCTAGTGTCTCTTGCTGGTTTGTGTTTCAACTGGGCTGCTGCTTCCCTGCATTGTCAGCACCACGGAGAGCTCCTTCAGCACTATGGTCACTAGAAATACTGAATGAAAGACAGACACTGAAATGCACTGCAGTGGCTAACTTGAGCTGGGATGCTGTTAAATAATACTGCAGTCTGTTTACTGAAACTGCCCAGACATTTAGTTGTGCATCTATAAACTTCTGCAGTCCTTGGTGATTATTTCAGCTGTCTAGTGAAACCTTCTCTCCTTCCAAGATACAGAATTAAACACAGAAGCACAATAAACAAATATATTAATTATCAAATATGTTGAAATACAGTATAAACTAGTTAGGACAAGCATGCTCTGAAGGGTCCATTTACTTCACATAAACAACAAGAAAAGCGCTCAGAGTGCAGTACTCCACCAAGGCTGCTCAGTTGTTGAATCATTTCCAATGGATAAGTCCCAATAAGTCTGCAGCAGTGGATCTGTAATAGGATTGCAGTCACCATGTGATTGTCAGCAGGCAGCTGAGGTAGTCTTCACTTGTCATAGTTATAATGATGCTGTGCCGCTATCTCACAATGATACGGAAATCCTAAACCAATCCATGGATCCAGACTATAAGCTGCATCACTGCCAAAATCTAATTAGGTGGTCATGTCATTTCTGACCTTCCCTGAAAATTTCATCCAAATTCGTTTGTCTGTTTTTGAGTAGTGTTGCGCACAGTCAAATTAACAGAAAGACAAACGTACGCCGATCGTCACATAAAGGCAAAGACAGCTTGTTCTGCATGTTAACCAAGAAGGTGGAACTGACTGTGGTATTTCTGATCATTGGGAATTATTCCATGTTCAAACTAAGGACCCAGGTGTTTTGAACAAAAACAATATTTAAAAATGTCAATTATTGACCAGCTTTCGTATGAATTTGCATTTCTAATTTGGCATTCAACAAAGACATACTCTTGTTTACAATTTTGATCGATTAAGTCCTGGATACAAAAATTGTCTTCTAGTGCTGGGTAGTCTTTGTGTCTAGCTCTTTGTTTTTAAAGCAGCTATAGCCAATATTTTTATGGATCAGATAGACTCTTGTATGTGCAGAGTATTGCTCATGAACCCACAGAGAATCCTCAACTAACTCTGCAGCTTTATTGAACTTTACAGCACGTAGTGCAGTTTTCCACCTGACAAAAAGTGATTGCAGCCCTGTACACTGGGTCTGGAATGTCATGATTGCATCAAAATAACTTAATTTTATTCATGTTGGCTGGATTTCAAACAGTATAAGCCACATGATTTCTTTATTCTATATGTACAATGTATGAATCATGTTAAGTACAGTTTAAACAAGGATATTAGACTTATTAAACACGCATTGTCTAAACATTGGAAACTACATTAGGCTTATAGTACCCCCTATAATCATGCTGAATGTCACTGATTACACTATAATTTGCAAACATTTATTTTGTATTATTCAGTTATTTACAATTATTCAATTACAAGAAATGGTAAAAGTTTCATCAAGACATCCTTTTGCTGTCACTACACATGTAAATTCATGTGTTTTTGCACATTCTGACTGCTGCATTCAGATAAAAGCAGCTGTAGATGTATATATACTGTACAATAAAACTTTAACACCAAGTTTTAGGCAGAATATTGGCAGATCTTTACTTTTTTGAATAACAGGGACTGACTGGAAGTGGTACAAGGCATAGAAGTGTGGCTGAAACCGAGGGAGCTGAGCTGGAAGGTCTGAAGCAGCTCTTGGTCTTCTGGTGTGTGGATAAGGTGGCTGTTGGTGGACTGGAGGCTGGAAAACTCTACCTGGCACATGCGCAGTAGCCGCTCTTGCAGTTCGGACGGTGCGCTTGGTTGGATGACGAAATTTTTGTCACGTGTACCCTTGGTGACAGGAGTCACTGGCAGGACCACAACAATTAGTGTGCGTATGGGTCTATATGTTGTCATGTCAGCAAAGTTACAAGTTGCTTCCGTGTTGGTTTCATGATATAATTTAACAGCATATGAAGCCTGGTTTGCCTTAGTGAATGCTTCCATATATATAAATGAGGAAATACAACCGCATGTGCTGACAACCAGTGCTTATGTGCTGCAGGTGGCTGACCGGATGCGGAGACTCAGGTGTGTTCGGAGACTGTCAGCAGAAGGACAGCGAGTGGACACGCCCAGTGGATGGAGAGGTGGAAAAAAAGAGATAAACAAGAATAAAAGACAGAAGTAAACAAGAATTCCAAAAACCTCTTTTACTTTCCCCGTTAGTGATCATCACCCACACCGCTGCCGTCTGTTTCCTACCAGCAGCACGTGCAGTGAATTAATGCGCGAGGAGGGAGAAAAATCTTAAATCAGAGATCACGTGGTGGCCACCGGTGCAGGGCAGGTAGCCAAAGGTGCAGCATTTACGCAGCGTCCCACTGTGAGGGCAGGGCGCATATTCCGAGGGAGGATTTATGACTTAATTGATTTGCAGTATGTCACTTGAACGTGAAGCCCGCTTCTCCTCCCTGACGCGCAGCTCGGGTGCAGTTGGCTTTCTCTGCGTGCCGTGGGGATCTCCGTCCGCAGAGGCAGCAGTGGCACGGTACTGGTCTGTGAGGAGCGTCTGAATGGAGAAACTTGGCATTTGGGTTCTGCTGCGTCCTACTCGCTGTGTTGGATAGCTCAGGTTCGGATCGAAACTTGCGGTGAAACTTTCTATTAAAATGAGGATGCACCAGCCACACTGGGGATTCAGTTGAACCAAGTGATATTCTTACACTGCCGGGGATAAACGCAAACCGACCAACTATGAACGTGCACTTGTGGATATTAAACTTTTTCCTCTGTTGGACTCCGGTTGATGCACAGGTAAGAAACATTATGTGTCCACTTCTTTAAACAAACTAAACATCAGAGCATCTTGTGCACAATAATAATCTTCTCCTGGTCTTAAAAGAGCTTAATGTAAAGATATCTATCTATCTATCTATCTAAATTGCATTATATGACATTAGAATGACAACATAAAAAGAGCAAGGATCTGAACTCAAGTAATGATATGCAGCAACATGTTTCCCTTCACCTCCATACTGACACAACCATTAATCTATAGAAAATACACCAGTCATTTCTGTGTGTATGTGTCCATCTTGTGTGTCTTCCCTCCTTCTTGACACAAAAGGAGCAACTCCAGATAAATGACAGCACCCAGGAACATGAAAGCATAGGTATTTTCTAATAGCAGAAGCTGCCAGTACAGTTTGTCTACATCTGTCTGACACTCAACCTGATGAGATCTGGCCGACACTTCACCTTTCACAGCTGATTTTTAAATTATTTATCACAAAATCAATGCCAGTATTTTTCACTGTAGAAATACCTTTTGTATTTATTATGAGTGTAACTTGTCAGGAGCAGTTTGTTCCTCATTATAGGAGATGTTTCAGTAACCATCAGCTGACAAATTGGCTTACAGCCAATGGCAATCCATATAGGATGCTTTACAGACCGCTTTATATTTGATAGATCTGCCCCGTATTAAGTGACTCTGTCATTAAAATCGCATATGTGGTGTCCAACCTAAAATTGATCTAATAATGAGTTGCTAAAAACTAAAGAAATCTAACTTCTATTTCTCTGCATTTATAATTTTTTCCCCTACATGTTTTCTGAATGATTCCGTTAAAAACATTGTGTTTCAGCTGCTTAGTGTTGAATGTCAGCAGTGATGTGATGCAGGGAAAAGGGTGAGGAGACCTGGGGAGGGTGCAACATGATACTTGACACTGAAATTATGACACCAGAAAACAGACTGGCTGCATTATTAGTCACTGATCTGTGAAGAGTCACAGTTGTTCAGAGTGAAGTCTATCATGGCTGCCACTCTTGAACTGAGGGCAGGAGTTTTCTTGCCTCCATGAAAGCACCATGCAAGCACCATGGTTAGTAGTTCTGCTGCCATGACATGGCTCGTTGACTGATAACACGACCAGCAAATAGCAGTAATAGAATGAATGTTTTGGAGAAAGTGATGACTATGTGGTAAATTTAAAATTATTGTTTCTGTACTATGTTTTTTAAAGCACTAAATATCTGAATCATTATATAGTTCATTAGTAATGTAGAAATGGCAGAAAATTATCCCAAACAAATGTCGAATAAAAGAATTGACTCAACAAACAAGCCAACAAAATGTCAAGGAAAAACAGTGGAATAGCAGCAACAGGCCAACCCACAAAATGATTACAGGTTTAACTGGGTTCATCATGCTGCATGCAAATATTATCTATTTTTTATACATGGCATCGTACTCACTACTTCTAGTATGGGACTTTAACACACAGGATCACTTGAAAAGGTGGGAAGGATCAATTGCCATGTTAGATCAAAACTAGAACAAAAGTCAGTCACTACAAAGGCAGTATAAAAGGCTCTGGCCACAAGAGAAGCAGCAGACAACATGAACAAAGAAAAGGGTGTGGGGGGGAAGTATCTTACAGTACCTATAAAAAGTATTCACCCTCCATGGTGATTTTTCCTGTATTATTGCTTTTCAGAATTGAATCATGGCCAATATCATTTGACTTTCTGGACATTGCGGAAGAAAAAACTCTTTCATGTCAAAGTGAAAACAAATTTTTGCAATGTAGTGTCAGGTAATTAAAAGAGCAGAAATATTCACCCCTCTAATGTAACTCACCGAATTCAGCACCGGTACAAGCAATTGGTGCTTGAAAGCACACAGCTGGTTAAATGGAGACCGTCTGAGTGCAGTGAATGTGTCTCAGGTGAGTGTAGTATAATGTATCTGGAAGATGGTGAATCAGTACTCCTGCCTAGAACTACATCATTAAGATGAATAACACTCCAAGCAACTCCATGAAAAGGTTATTGAAAATCATAAGTTGGGACCAAATACAAGAAAATTTCAAAATCATATAGTATCTCTTGGAGTACAGGTAAATCCATCATTAAAAATAGAAGGAATATGGCACATGTGTAAATCTGCTGAGAGGAGATGCCCTCAAAAAATGAGTGATAATGCAAGAAAGAGATTAGTGAGGGAGACCACAAAGACATTTATGACTCATGTGAAGGAATTACAAGGTTCAGCAGCTGAGATGTGAGAGACTGTGCATACAGCGACTGTTGCCTCTTCTTCATCAGTCAGAGCTTTATGGGAGAGAGACAAAGAGAAAGTCAGTGTTGGAAAAAATCTCATGCAGACCCTAGGAGGCTTGTAAAGGCAGAAGGTCAAATGAATGCAGGAAAGTACAGGGAAATCCTAGAGGACAATCTAATGCACCTGCAAGAGAACTGAGACTTGGAAACACATTTGTTTTCCAGTAAGACAATTACTTAAAGCGTACAGCCAAAGCTACACAAAAATGGTTTAAAGACAACAAGGTCAATGTTCTGGAGTGGCGAAGTCAGAGCCCAGACCTTAATCCAAATGAGAATTTGTGTGTGAGAGCTGTTGAGTCACGATCCCTACGTACGCCTACAGTTTTGCAAAGAAGAATACATGTGTAAATATAATAGTTGTACAAGGATGATGATAATGATGATAGATACTATATTAATCCTGTGGTAAATTATAGGCGTCCAGTTGCAAGCACACATTTGACAGACAAAGCAGTAAAGTAATGCAGTGCACATACTGATAGCATAATACACATAAAACACAATACAAGTAAAAACTAAGAGCTAAAATCACTAAAAATGGTTCAGAGCAATCCTAAAAAGATGCATAAATAATTATCATGATAAATAATTAAAAACCCAGAATAAAAAAGTGCATTGAAAATGTACGTTGTTATGAGTACTGAGCCTAAGACTAAGACTAGGACTGATGTCCGCAAACCTCACTCTGCCCCCCAGTGAGACATTATGGAGCCTCATGGCCCTGGGAATAAAAGACCCCCTGAATCTTTCTGTGGAGTAGGCTTGCGAGAGCAGCCTGTTGCTGAAGGAGCTCCTCTGGGAGATGACTGCCACATCCAAAGGATGATCTGAGGTGTTTCAGACTATCAGCAGTTTTGCTGTCATTCTCAACTACAGCCCAACTACAGAGCCAGCCCGCTTGACCAGTTTGTCTTGTCTGTCACAGTCCGTGTTCTTGCTGCTGCCGCCCCAGCACACCACAGCATAGAACATCCTTCACAGTTTGTGGCAGATGTTAAAGAATACGAATCTGTTTAGGAAATAGGGCCTGCTCTGAGCCCTCCTATGGACATCTGTCTGTATGTGTAGACCAGTTCTGCTTGTCCAGGTGCAGCCTCAGGTATATTTGATTGAGACTTGTCCACATAGGCTCAGTGTTGTATTTGTAGCCAAAGATGCATCTATTATATAGTGACTTGAAGTGGGGGAATACTTATGCAATCACATATTTAAATTTTCTGTTTTAATTGACTGAAATTAACTGTTTTCACTTTGACATGGAAGTGTCTTTTTTTGTAAATTCCTATCAAAAAGTCAAATTAAACTGATCATGATTGAATCTTGAAAAGTAATACAGGAGGTGCCCTTGGAGGTTCTCCCCCTTATTGCTTATTGCCTTAATGCTTTTTATTGACATTGATTACAGTCTGGCCTTAATTGGAGAATTGACCATGGAGAGGAGTCAGACCTGGAGCTGCTTTCAATAATTTTATGCATGATAAGAGATTTACCTGCGTCAGAGCAGCAGACCTCAACGCACTTACATATGAAGCAGCTGTTCAGGGTGGTGTACAGTATGTCCACAGGATGGCAACATTTTTAAAAGTCATATGATAGAGGTGTAGTTTTAGGTAACAAATTAGAGCCAGAAGCTTTTTCCTACATCTTAACAACTAGTGTTGTTCTAAAGCAAGATATCAGGGCTTACAGAACTTTCTTGAGGATGTACTGAAGCCTGTTGCTAAGCCAGCTGTTTATCCTTGAACTGCACCTACAACATCTGCTCTGTGCAAGTCTTGTGTAGGTCTTTTTCATGCATCTTGTAGGTGCATGCTGACTCTTGAAATTGGACATTATGTCACTTTCCATGTTTTTTTTCAAGTAATGTTCTAAACTAGATGGGAATCACTCTTTAACTTATTTTTTTTGTCTGCTGCTTCTCAGTTGGTATGAGTAAAAGGAGTTCATGCACAACTGTTAGCATAAAACTGTCCAACAAGCATTTTTTGTCAAGTCAGTTTTGTACATTCAAACAGAAAATGGTCAAAGTAGACTCTTGAAAACATCTTTGGGTTTGCCTGAAGTTATCTTCATATTTGGATATGAAAAATTTGTGGATTCTCAGATGTGCTTTTAAGATTTCCTTCCAGCAACAGTTCTGTCGAAAACACCCGCAGCAGGCCGCTATGTGTGGAGTGAACTAATGCAGTTTAATTCTCGACCTATTTTTCACACATCTTTGCAGCCACTGGAAATGTTTGGGGTTACTGCTGACAAAGGAGGTTTGACCAGTCATGAAATTGATGGATTAACTTTCCACCAGAACTGTGTTTACACGTAGATGGAGATCAGGTGACATTTTATGACCAAGTATTGCAGAAAACCTCATGATTCAAAAGTGTTAACAAATTCTTTGGGTTAAGGGTACAAAAGTGGTTAAGGACAAATGGTTAGATCAACCTTGGGTTATAAATATCATATATTAGTCTAAGTGCTTAGAGTTTAGTAGATGAACAAGCTGGCAGTCATTCCCTAACTTAAGCAAAATGCTTTGAGAAACAGTGGGGTTTGTCATTAAAGTTTTAATATATGCAGTCAGAAATTCAGTGTTATTTCAAGTCTTTTTTTGTCTGAGTTGACATGAATCTGTAAACTGTTACTGAAAATGTATTATTATTTATACTCCTGGAAAATGGCGATGCTTCACACCAACTCACCAACACATACATCTTAACGATGTTGAGACACTGAAAAGATCTGTCAAAGTAATTAGTCTGCTTAATGACTTACGCTAATTTCCAGTGGTTCTATAAACTTGACTTGATACAATGGCTATTGTTATTTTCCCAGACAGCCTGAGAAAAATGTATCTGTAATGATGCCTTTGTTCAAAAGTTGACAGCCTCTAAGCACTGGATTAAGATAATCAGAATAGTTACCTGATCTGCAGACAAGTAGAGGGTGAATGCCTACAAGATGTTACTAGAATGTGGTTCTAAATACAAAACTATCACTGGTAAAACTTCTTAATCAGTTTGTTGACCTTACACTACAGATCTAGAGGCTTTCTTCTCTCATTTGTGGCCACAAGGGCAACTGGCTTCAAACACTCACAAAATGTCCATGAGTTCAGGAGTAAAGTAATGCCCACGGCACAATGAGTCCAAGTAATAACATTTTCTTTGCAAATGTTCATCAGACCATAGTATTAGTACATCTAAAAATAACATAAAAATAAATAGGTAAAAATATTGAACAAAATATGAAAAAAACAAACTATTAATTGTTAGTAAAATGTTTTGAAACAGTTCAAAAAGAAACAAAAGAACCCAAGGAACAAAACCTAAAACCCATTGACATACCGTTACTCCAAATGGAAGGTTTTAGATCTTTAGATTATAGGCAAACATGCATGTTTAAAAATGAAGTGTCAGGACATTTCACAGGCTTTATAACAGCTTCCACCAAGTAGTCTCAAAAATGAAAGATGAGAAGGGCAGGAATGGACATTAATGTTTGCTGTGACTGAAAAAGAAAAGGGATGTTTCCTATAAGGGAAACGAAACTTGCACAGAATGGTTGAAGGAATTTTCCTTCTTTGGTTAGTGTTTCTAAAGGTCACACTAAGATTACTGATAAACTAGCAGCAATTGGTTGTTTCCTTCCACCAAGGCTGTAAAATACGAGGAACTTCTCTTGTTTGTCTGTGCGTTAGAAAAGCCTTGACGTGGGTGAACATGGATTACTGTTAAGCCAATAGACATTCCACAATTGTATTGAATCTCCTTATTTGGACATCATGCAGAGAGCTTAAATCTACCCGATATGTGGTGACCAGAGTCAGTTCAGAATTAGGGTGAGTCTGTCAACATGTCTTGTACTGTACATCTCTTCTCCTCACTATTGATCTTTTATAAAACACTACTATTCATACATCTGTCGCCAAAGTCTTCTTCCAGTGCGGATTAATCTGCTCACATATTTCCTTTACAATCAGTCCTAAATGATGCATTCAGGCAGTGCAGCAGAGCAATGTGCTGTAATCTTGCAGTTTTTAGTCATAGAAGTGTGGCTGTTGGACATTCCTCCACTTTAGAAGGGACCTTTGGAACAAATATTGAATGAGTCACAGTGACGTGACTCCCACGGGGTGAATATTAAGCCTCTTTCAGACATGCGCCCTGTTGTGTGAATCCGATGATGCAGTTTACCATGTTGCTCTTGTGTCAGAATAAATGCACTGGTTGCTTTTATGTAGGTATAATGTTAAATCTTACTTGTTTGGACTTAGGAATTCTATACTGTTTTCAACCTGGAACAATGCAATGGCTTGACTTGGACAACAGAAAAAATGTATTTGTTATTTTTGCCTAGATTTGCACATCACCGATCAATATATGCCCAGCGGCGCCACTCCGTAAAAACAGCGATGTTGAGTAATGAGTAAAACGGAGGCAACGAAGATTAAAAAGGAGGACACATGATAAATATCTTTAAAAAAGTGGTGTAGCAAAATTGTAAACTCTACTGTGCAACCACACAAACACTGACTCCCACTCATTTTTCTCCCAGGTCCCAAAAGAGTGCAGTTGACCCTATAGCCTAATAAATAAATGAACAAAACCACAAACACTGCCTGCTGACTCACAGCTTATGTTGATGAATAATAGATCAAATAATAATGACATTCTTCCAAAAAGATAAGGTATCGGAGCCACATTAAAAGATATGTTTCGCTCACCAGGGAAAACCGAAGAAGGCTAGCTTGTTAGCTGTATACAAATGTTTATAAGTTGTCTTAACCAGACAATGTCCAATGTGTCAACCAGCTGCTGTGACCTCCCTAAATGGTAATGTTGGAAATGGGGGCAATATATCTACATGGTGCGTTTTTAGGTATCTTAATTTAAGTTTTAACCAGTGAAAATGATGCTGTAGATCTCTCTAACTGGAGCCAAAAATGTGGTTCAAGATATCTTGAATCAGAGTTCTGTACTAGTTGAAATTATGTTCTTGGTATCCTGTTTCACATCAGAAATTACAGAAAGTAGGAGGTGGCTTGCTTTTCAAATGTAGTGTGGCATTACAACTGTAACCACACACATCAATCTGTTTCACTGCCAGTATCAAAGAAGCCTGAAGCTGAAATGCTAGTAAATCCTGAAAAGTCTTTAACAAATGAAACTTTAGTTTTTTAAGAAACTCCTTGATAATACACTCTATTTGATGGCATTTTCTAAGGATTTTGTCCTCTGCAGCAGCTGTCATCACTTCTGCACACATTTTTCAAATGCTTTGCTGGATCAATATCTAATGGAAGGCTTTGCAGGAGCAGTGTCACGCACAACTATTTAGACTAGTCATAATCCTAAACCTAACCCATTATTGTGACTCATCAAATCAGCATTACAGATATCTCTGTTATTTTGACAAGTCAAAATGATGATGTAGATATATTGAAAAAACTATTCTGACACAGTCACAGTGGAATTACGATTTGTCAAAATGACGTTGTCCATGTCTGCAATTTTAATTCCAGACTGTCAAACTCTGCTATTATGCGTTTAAATAACTTGCCATATGCAGCCAACCCACAGTTAGCTTCTGCTTATTGTAAGTTCTACAGTACCTTCACTCCTCTTACCGACATCTCTAAATCCTCTCCTCACTCAAGCAGTCATCATGGGAAACCACATTTGCAACAGACGGTCCTACACTGAACAAGGCAATGAAATTATGAAGAGCCTGAGTGTTTTTTGGCCTCTCCTACATTTTGTCTTATCCATTTTGTCACTGACTTTTTCTACAGATACACTGTTTAACGAAGGCACTGTGGCCAAAGTAAATAAATGTATTATGTTAGTCATCATCACTCATACACAAAATCAGTTTAATAAATTAGGAAAAATAAAGTTAAAATTGCTGAGATAGACGCCAGATCAAATCAGCCCCTTGTCCTCCTTGTGTTTCCTTGCATAAAAAAGATTTTAATAGCCATCTAATAACCATAAAATGATAATAATATCACCAGTGTGCCTTTTCTACATTTTCCATTTTCATTCTGATAAATGTTAAATATATAAATATGCAGCAAGAGGCTTTATGCAAAAGCATATTACAGATTCAACAAGGGTCTCTACCAACAGTACTGTATTGCTGTTGTACTCAGACTTTATAAGACAAGAAGTTGAATTCAACTGATAATTTTAAAACATCAAAGTTACGCTTTGGTTCATCCCCCTCTTCTCTGTGAAAAGAGGCAATAAAGCAGTTTGGTGACCCTCGATTTTTCCTGTACTGCCACCCACTGGTCAAACATTGAATTTGTGTACCTTGCTTTATGACCTAACACTTGTTGTCTTTATCTGTTTCAGTTGCACTTTGTCTTCAGTGCAAATTAGTAAATGTTAGCATGCTTACACGCTAAACTAAGAGATGGTGAACATGTTAAAACATTAACACACTGGCATGAGGGCTGCACAGTGCCTCGGTTGTTGGCACTGTCGCCTCACAGCTACAAGATCGTGTCCCAGCCTGGGATCTTTCTGTGTGCATGTTCTCCCTGTGCAGCGTAGCTTTTTTCCAGGTTCTCCGGCTTCCTCTCACCATCCAACAACATGCTGAGGTTAATTAGTGATTCTAAATTGTCCATAGGTGTGAATGTGAGTGTGCTTGTTTGTCTCTGTGTAGCCCTGTGATAGACTGGTGACCTGTCCAGGGTGTCCTCTGCCTTCACCTGGAGTCAGATGGGATAGACTCCAGTCCCTCCATGACCCTGATGAGGATTAGGCGGTGTATAGATAATGGATGGATGTTGTCATGGTCATTGTGAGCATGTTACCATGATCTCATTAGCGTTTTGCTTAAAGCAAAATCTGCCTAAGCAAAGCTTAAGCCAAAAAAGTATTAATAAGTATGTGAAAGTTTTAAAGTGACAATAAAAACCAAAAGGCTTGACAGTAGTATGAAAATGACTGTTTTAGCCCAACAAATCAATTGTATGGGGTTTTAGCTGGAAAACAATTTATCCACCTAAATAATTCATGTGGCCTTGTGGTTGTTTTGTAATGCAGTATGTCTGTGGAACCAAACAAGCAACCCTGTGAGACTGCAGCAGTCAATACTAACTTTAGAAAACAATATTGTTGCACATACTGTTAGTGAGAATATATGAAGGGCTGCTAAGTCCTGTCCCAGACTTAGCAGTGGAATGTGAACTGAAGGAACGCTTAAGATTAGATGATCACAAATTAAATAAATGCATAAATAATCTGCCCTATGGTGGCAGAATACACATAAATGTAGATATATTCTGTAGATGTATTCTGTACTGAATTTCACAATATTTCACTCAGCACAAGTATGGAAGTGAGAATTGTGCAACACAACGTTTCTGCTGCTTTCTTCCTTTGTTTTGTTTTTTTTGGTCATAGTTGTCCCCAACTTGAAAGCCACAAATGCTGGCCTGTCCCACAGCAGATGGTAGATGGCACGATGTCCCAAATGTCATTAAAAAATTCAGGCAGTGGGTGATTTATGCACACAGGATCGCAGTTCTGATCTTATTTATTGTACTCCACAGATGGGGTTTGATGGGCCTCTCTCTGCACAGGAGCAGATGTACATCCTGTATGAAATCAAAATGCAGTGCTACCAGAACCTCTCCAACATTGAACCAGGGACCACAGGTACAAAAGATACACACAAGGAGTTACATTTCTATAAAACAATTACACAATTCTGCATATTTAATCCTATCTAAATTTTGTGAGTGATCATGTGGAAGCACTACCATGTCAAATGGCATGCAGTGAGCTTAAAAAAAAAAATCAGGATTTTGTTTGACCACCCTTTTCCTTAGAACATAAATTATTGTGAAGTTAGATTTGCGCCAATATAAAGTCACTCAAGTCAAAAATATAAAAAATATCATTGCCAATGTATAACTTCAAACTTGCAAATAAATTATTGATCTTTATTGTCCAAAAATGAAATGGGTGTAAAATCGTGATGGAAAAAGTCAGACATGCAAAATAGAGAATAGACATCATAACCTGAAAGCCAACTTGAAGCCAAAAGTCTGGCCAGTGAGCAAAATGGTAGAGGGAACTGTAAACAATATAACATATAATCCAAAATGTTTTGTCTTTCAGATGAATTTGTTTTGCTTGCAGTGAGATAAAGTCTCCAGTCTTATTTTTGTTTAATGTTTAAGATGCTTTTGTATTATGTTGACACAGATCTAATTCCATAACTGACTTGATTAATATTTGTCTTCATGACATAATGTTCAGTGCAATGTTTGAAGTCCTTTTGCAGGGAGAGCAGAGAGGAGATGGATCATCAGATTAAATTCTTGGAGATTCTGTGTTTGCTCCCATTTATCATACGTGTCCATAAGTAATTTTCACATTACTCACTAGACTTATGCTCTTTGACTGCATATACGACTAATTTCTGTTAACTGCTTTTTCTGGCAAAAGACAAAACAGTAAAAATAGTAATCATCAGATTTCATTCTTGGAGCCTCTCCTTTTGCTCCCATAGAACCAGGAATCAGTACATGCAGCATGTTCCTAAGATTTTAAGCTGCGACTGCACATGATATCATATGGAAGAATACTCAGAGAACAGCACACTGAATAAAATGATGTGTAGTACTTAACCACAATAATGTGAAAATGTATCTTTTAAGATTTCATTACCTAATTAACATTCTTTCATGTTAAGTTTACAGAGCTAATTGGAGAGGAAATTGGGTCCTGGGGGCATTGAAGGATATTTCAGGAAAATTCTTGCTGGAGACAATTGAAGCAGTTTTGTTATTTTTCTAACTGAGACTTTAATAATTGCTTTAGCCCTTATTTTTTGATTTAAACCATATAAACTCTTCAACTTTCAGACTTTCTGGTTTATGAACATGACAATTATGAATATTTCATGTTTATTACATTTAGAAGAATATAGAGGCTAATATTTCTGTGCCTCTTCCGGCAATTTCAATTCGAAAACAAATAACAGTGTGGAAATTTTGCAATCAAGACAACTCCGACAAAGCTTCCCTATATTCTACTAGAAGTGCATCTGAAACCCGCATCTCCCACAACTTTCCATCAGTGGAACTAAGCAGGATTCATCCAGTAATTCTTGTAGCTTTATTAAAATGACAATCAGATAGTCAAACACACTTTATGCTATGATTGGCCAGCTGTGTGATGGTGAGAAAAGTAAGCAGGGTTTGAATTTCTCTTTCTAGCTTCCTTTTCCCAATTATTTATTGTTGATGATTTACTATTATTTCTGTTAGTTCTGTGGAAACAAACAAGTAAATGCCTTAAATGTTTGTCAGGCAGGTAATAGCCATGAGGAATGGAATATTTCAATGTATGAAACCTGGAAATCTGTCACCCCAGATTTGTAATTGACAGGATGTCAGATATCGTTCCAAAAAAGTTAATGGAAGCAAAATTTGTTCCTTTCAATATGCTAAAGTAAACCGCCTCCAAACACACTGGTTGTATCATTTATGTCAACAACAACAGTATACAAACTTCTGAGCAACTCCTGAATGTTAAGAGCAAAGACCTGTATAATTCTGCTTTCTTGTAATGTAACGGACCTTAATGTGAACCTTTGGTGGGACTGTGAGAATAGTCAAGACACATACAGGCCATAGGCAGTAAAGTTACTTAAAAAAAAAAAAAAAAAATACCACACCGTTTTCCAGTACTTCCTGTTGTTCTCAACATTTCTGCAGAGTTTGGTCCATGAAAACAGCAGCCTCAGTCTGCGTGCCTCCAACATCACAAATTAGTTTTCATGCATTTACACTCTTTTACGTCTCTCATATCTCATCTGTCATATAATATATTTAACTGTTTGTTAAATTACTGCTATTAATTTAATTAAGGCAGATGTGCAATGCGTTCCATCAATTTCCAAATCTTATAATAACATCGTTGAGGTGGCATTGTATGTAATTTGTGATTTTTCAAAAATATTAGTAGACCCACTTAAGTCCAGTTTGTTGCCCAGAGCTGGCTGTGTGTCAGATTCTTTCCTTCAACATAATTAAACACCTACAACATCACATGGCAGCAGAAATGGTAAACAATATAAAGAAACAATACTTCTTGAAATTAAGAGTGATGTGCAGATTTACACATGTGGCACAGCAGCAGTAACTTGAAAAACACAGGACCAGTTAGGATCCAGCAGGAAATACTGCTCTGTGTTCTTTTACATATTCAACAGTTCAGCTGTTACTCACAGATTACAGTTTTATAAGAGAGAATTGTTTGTAATTAAATTAGAATTCTTTGGGTGAAGACTGAGCTCCATTAGAGCTGCCAGGATATTTATATTAAGATAAGGATGTCATTATGCAAAATTAATTTCAGTGTTTAATTCTGTTATGCGTCTTGAGTTTTTGGCAGCTCACATAGCCCTGGGCGACTTTCCTACTTTTAAAGGTCCCACGATGTGCTTCTTTTCAGCAAGTCTCACGTGCCCCGACAGTGTGTCTTCCAGTTTCTCACCTCAAAATACTGCAAAGATGGTTAATTTCACCATGACTGCATAACTCCTGGTTTTAAGTCTGTTCTTAAATGGCCTGTTTGTCTCGAATATCCAGTGAGGTGCTGCTGTTGCTGCTCTCTTCAGAAAGAAGTGTGTCTTTAAACCAAATTAAATTTGGTTAGTCAGGTGTTGCATGGTACCTGGGTTGAATTGTTACTCACTTGTAAAGTTGGGAGGCTCACAAGTTGAGAGCTAGAATGTCAGAAGTGATTGTCTTCCGTTTAGTGTCTATATTATACTTTCAAGTTGAACAACCGCCAGAAGACAATAAAATCTGATTTTTACCATATATGACCTTTAAAGGGTCAGTTTTATCCAATACATTTAGTAGTACGTCTTCATTCACAAAGTTTAACTTTTTATTAAACAAGGTGAAAAACAGTCTCTGAAATCTCTATACTGACTCCCCAACAAATGTAATCGTGAATCAGATTTCTATCCAAAATATGATCACAAATACTACGTGCACCAAGTACTGACCAGTTTTTTCCTAATCGTAGGTAAAAATGAACATGTTCGGTGCTATTTATTGCACAGCTTTTCCTCTCTTCTGTAAAATGAACAGTGTGTATGTTTTGATGGTAGCACATGCACTATATAGGATATTACCATAAGTTAAACACTGTCTTATTAAAGGGTATTGTTTCAAAAAAGATCACAAAATATGAGGCTGCAAGCCACATTTTCATGATAAAAAAACATTTCACATCAGCACATGTAATATGTAATTTGTTAAAGATCCCCCCACAGTTAAGGTTAAGGTTAAGTTTAGGCTCATAAACTGCAACCAATAATAATTTGTTGGTCTGGTTGGCACAATACAATTTAAGTAGGTAATGGACCAAATGAAAAAAAAAACAAACAATACATGCTCTTTGCCAAAACAGCTGAAAATTCCCACTGAACAGGTACCAGTTGGTGCTGTATTTTCTGTCCTTCTCACTGCAGATGAGGTGTGCCCCCCTGACTGGGACGGTCTTATTTGTTGGCCCCATGGCTCCCCTGGACTGGTTACCAAGGTTCCCTGCCCATCTTACATCTACGATTTCAATCACAAAGGTGAACAGATATGTTTTTATTTTTTATTTTTGCAAATGTACCATCACCAGCTCTGAGAATTGGATTGCAAGAACCTTTAAGTTAAGACATAAATTCAGAATGTTTTGCTGCTGACATGTTGTGATGCATGTTTGCTGTTTTGTTAGATTTGTGCAATAGTAGTTTAGTGTATACTGCAAAAGTATTAAAGCCGGGAGCCTGTTCAGGAAACACTGAATACCATTAATGATACCAAGACCAAGATCCTGAAATTGGAGCAACTGAACAGAAATTACTTTTGCTACAGTTCATACCAAAACTACTTCTGTGCAAAAAGGATTTAAGGATGATAAGGGTGTTTTCTGCTTCACCAAATGAAAGAGCTTAGTGAGCTTGCTGTTAGAGTCCATCACTGAGAGAGAGTTACACATTGTGACTCTTACAAGATTAGGTTAAGAAACCCTATCCAAGTCTTTTCAAGTGCCAGAGGCCACATTGTAAAGTATAATCTAAAAGTAAGACTGATAGTAAGAATGGCCAAGAAGAATGCAAGGATGACCATCAAAGCCGCCCTGATGAATCTAAGCAATTGTGACTGCAACATCTCAAGACAGACAATCCAGCATACATTGCACAAGGCTGCTCTCCATTGATGCAAACCAAAGAGAACTCCATGTCTCCAGGACAGACAAACAAAAGCTCACCTAGCCTTTACAAAAGGTCAACTGGACAAAGAAGGTCGGTTTAGTGATTGGATGAGCTGAAATTGAGTTGTTTAGACACAGCAACATCTCTTCATTTAGTGAATAGAAGCATTCAAACTCAAGAATCCCATCCTCACAGGCAAACACTGTGGTTGGAATAAAATGCTTGAATGAATGGTATAATGAAGAAAAGGTGGTTGAACAGCAATTACAGGAAAACAATATCAATATTATGAGTGTTAGTCTGATTTCATCTTAATGTTAAAACGACATAGGAATAGTTGAAGTTCGTCTGCAACACAATGTCTTACTGTCTTTTGTCATCTCTTTATGTCAAAATTACAATCACCTGTGTAGGTTAAACATATGCATTTGATTCCATATACCTGGAAGACATTTGCCCAAAATCCCTGTTCCTGAGAGCAAAATACAGAATACTAGTGTATAATTAGTTAGGTGAACCTCTTTATATTTATATACAGTATACATGTTTTTTTCAAATATGTGCTGTGAATGTTCAGGATCATCTATGTGTTTACAGGACATGCTTACAGAAAGTGTGATGTCAACGGATCCTGGGTATTTGTAGACCAGTGGAACAAAACTTGGACCAACTACTCAGAGTGTCTACGTTTCCTTCAGCCCTTGAGTGACGAGGAAGCAAGAGTAAGTATGACTGTAATATGTTATTATGGTAACTGCTCTGTTGAACCACCTATGCCAGTCTGACTCATACATACTGTATACTTACAGACTTTTTGATATGTAGCAATGGTTGCAGGCTGAGAACAGTCTTAGATGTTCTTTGGACATGGACACCATGTGGTTTGGAATATAGAGCTTCAAATTCACTTCTTACCACATGATTGTATAACAGCTGAGCATCTCCACATTCTGCAAACCAGTGGCTCCCACTTCTATTCTGCTTGTTACGCCTTAGTCGGAAGCAGTGTAAACTTTTGACCTTTCATCACAGGCTGCATGACAAGTTGTTAGCAGTTCATTCTAAGAGCTTCTCTCTGTGTGTGTTTTTTTTGTCATACAAGAATTATCAGTTTTCAGACAAAAGTCTGAAAAATGGACAAAGTCTTGTTTCATAATTGTGTTTTTTAAATCTCCAGCCTCTGTAATCATCTCCCCAAACCACATTTAAAAAAGCACTTATCTTATATCCCCATGAGTACCATCAGCCTGTATAGTTTCCTTTTTTCTTGTGATGAATTACGAAGGAACTATTTGATAAAGAAACCACATATACATTTGTCAGAATCTTGACACGAATCATAGCAGCCTTTTCAGGACCTGAAAATGTGAGAGCTCTGCTCCAGCAAACACAGTGATGAGTGGAAAAGACATGAGTAATCACACAAAGAGTCTGCCTGTCTTGAAGAGTAAATAATCATTAATGTTTAGCTAGCAGCCATGATGATCAATGCACTGTTGAGACTTTGGATAAAATCTGAAATATAAATATGATTAATCTATGTTTTAACCACTTGGGGGCAGCTGACCAAGCTGTAAACATAAGAGGAAAATAAAAGAGGTGATTAAAAAAGTTATGAGACTGTGCCTAGAAATGTCAGCAACCATGTTTTATTTAAATTCATCCCAGTCATAGTAGTGTCTTTGTGCAGCATGACTGTGTTCCCAGTGCCTTTGCAACACGTAAAAGGCATTGTAACATGTAAAGCACCATCTACAATAACAGCTAAAAAAGCGTGACCCTTCAACTTGAATTACAGTTTGGGGAAAAGAAAGCAGTTACAGGGAGCCAAATTTAGTAAGTAGTTTAAATGGGTAATGATTGTGCTGTTGTGGCCAAAAAAACTTGTGCATAATTACTGGTTGTTCCTGGGGGCCAGCACATTGGAGCACACTCAAACATCGCACTACAATTCAGGTCATTTGTGCCCAAAGTTCTTCTGCAAACACATCAGGACACGACTGTGAATTTTGTCTTCACAGTCCGACCCTGGGGAAAAATTCCTGGTGCACAACTATGTAAATGTTGAGGACAACAAATACAAACTGGAAACTGTTTTTCCAAGACTCTTCCATTGTAGAAATAGGTGTTTCTTCTTGATGGGAGCTGCACACCTACCTTTCATCACTGATAATTATCCTTAGCATGATCATCCTGGCTCTTGTCTGACAGAATGTGATTTTTGCTCTTGGATCCAGTTTGTGATCCGTGGAGAAAACACAACTACAGACGTATATGTGATCACAAAAACATGAGGAGCACAGGTCCTGCTGTTGGTGGTGTCACGTTGTCCCCCGATTTGTGACAGTTTCTGCATGAACATGTTGCACATACAGTTTTCTTCAGTTTACACAAATGTAGCCTTCTTTCAAAAAACAGAGGTATTTTAAGTTGAAAACTTTTTAATTCTGTAAATGACCCGAAAATCACAGAGGCTCTGTTCATTCATTAATTGTTCATTCTGAAGAAGCTGCTAGACATAATGCTATCCACACTCAGAGATGTTTTGAGTTTCCTTTTATATTGAAAAGTGTGTGTTTGTGGTTTGATTTTTGCCCTTGTGCAATTGTAATTAGCATGGAGAGGCTGCAGGGCATTGGTTTTTGACTTGAACTTGTTGGATGTGGACCAAATGACTTACAGCTCTACTGCCTCTTTAAAAATATTGATTAGTGCAGATTTAATTCTGCCCATGTCATCTGCTCTGTGGAAATTACAAGGTACTTCGTGAGAGAGGGCTAAAGCCATCCTTGGTTCCCAGTATCAGCTAAATCATCTGGCTTCTCTGAGTCAGACCAGTGCTTAGAAGATGACATACTCTTAGATTTCAGACACTTCAGACTCCTGAAGGAGTTTGTAGTTTGTATTTTTAAAGCCCTTCATTTGTCAGAGATTAAGGATCTAATGCTGACACTTTCTTCTCTTTTTACCCAGAGTCCTAAAACTTTACTTGTTTGGGCTTTCTTGCCGTGACCTTTTAATCCTTGCTACTGTGAGTCATGCTTGTGTAGATTTTGTGATTCTGAGAGACACCTAACTGAATAGGAAATATTTCTTTCTATATCCACAGCAAGACTTCTTTGAGCGGCTATATATCATGTATACCATTGGCTACGCTGTGTCCTTCAGCTCTCTGCTAGTGGCTATCATGATTATTGGATACTTCAGGTAAGAGAGGAAATTTTCTGAATTACATGGTGCGATATCTTTGTAACAAACTGTAGTATAAAGCACACATATGACTAACGACCCTAAGGAGACAGAAACACACATTAGTTGAATAACAGCAGGAGATGGTCCCCTCCTGTGTCTGCAGGAATGTTAAAAGAACAACATCGTTAAATTTCCTGACAGCCCTGCACTTTACAGGTTATCCAGCACGGTTTGAAAAGTCCAAGATAGACAGACATTGTAATTTTCATTGTGATAGCTAAATTTGTGTCCCAGTTGTCCTGCTGCCACTCACTATTTGTAATCCTGTTGAAGGGATGTATTGTACCGTGTAAAAACTGCCAAAACTGGAGAATTAAATATACTTACTTCTTCCAGAATGCTGAACACTCAATTTAGAATGTTGTTGGTGGACACTGTTGTGTTGTGTTATGTTGCATGCATAATGGAAATGAAGGATGTGCTCACAAAGAATAGAAATCTAAACATTAGACATCCTAAAAAATATCATTTTGTGTCAGTCAAAATATTGTAGCTTCCTGTATAACATTTGTAAAATCGGACTATTTGCTTTTCTGATTCCTTTTTTTACTTGACAAAGACATTTAAGTCTAATAGAGCAGTTCACTAAAATACTACGGAAGAGTTTTGAAGCCTAATCTATATGGTCACATTATTTCTTACCACATGATTTTATCTCCAATGCCAGCATTCAGTGCCACTGCAGAGAGTACAGTGTCCTCATAGCAACACAGAAAGTATTTAGATGTGATGAATCAACATGTTGCAAATCTTTTCAGCGTTTTCCAAAACTGTCCAAAACCAACAAGCTTGTCTGAGTATGGGATTGCAGTATATGCTATATGCACACATGTATTTACTGTTTTGTATGTATCCATACAATATGCATAAGGTAAAGAAATCTTGAGTTTATCTAATTAATACTACAACATATCATAATATGGTCATGTAAGTACAACCATAAAAATCAAAAAACAAATTGAAGTTATTTGCTATTGCAAGCCAATAACAAGTAAACACACAGTGCAGTCATAACACTGCAAGCCAGAATAGCTAAACACCTCAGTCTGTATGTTCACTTTGTGTACTCGTGTGATTGAAAGTATATTAGAAATCTGACAAGTTTTGCATTGCGTGTCCAAAATGAATCCAACAGCACAATAATTAATTAATGGGAATCAATGAATAAATAATATGTACATGTGCTGCTGTGAAATGACCTTGCCAAAGCCTGGAATTTGTTTATTTCTTCTTGCTGCTGATGGATGTGGCACAGGTCTGGCATTCACACGAACAAAATATCCTTTCAATTTCATGCCCATTACTACAGATTCATTCGCAACTCATCATTCTTTTAAATCTATCTAGCTAATAATGAACGTCTGATTGGTAAGATGCACCAGAAGCAAAGTGGAGGGAGGAGTCATGCTCCGTATTTGCAAATTAATATGTAATAAGCTATAAAATAGGATATAAAAATGACTTCATAAGTACCTCACTGGATAATATGAATTAAGGAGGTGCTGAGAAGTTGCTGATGACATTTCTAAAATTTATTGGAAAGCTACTAATGCAAATAATGCTCAGTATATGTTTCTGCATATCAACTGTAATTAGGTTGTGTTATATATTTGGCTGGTTTACATAATAGGGACATTTATATGTTCACAGCTGTCAACTTGTTAGGGCAAATATAGGTCTCCAAGGTTGGTAATACACATGACATGTTTGGGATGGTGGCCATGAAACTGAATGAATAGCCAGTAAAACTTTAATTCTTCTGTTGTGCTTCAAAATTATAAATCACAATGAACTGGTAAGGTAAAATGAACATGTAAAAAAGTGAAATGGGAAAGAATACAATTTATTGTACGATGCCATTCAAAAATATTTACACGCCTACATAAATCTTCTGTTTTTGCTTATTTGTCACACTTAAATGTTTCAGATCATCCGGCGAATTTTAACGTAAGACACAGATTACCCAAGGAAACACAAAATGTGGTTTTTAAATTGTTTTATTTTTTGAAGGAAAAATGCTGTTCAGCCCATCCTGCCCTATGTGAAAAAGTAATTGCCTCCTTAGCTACCAATCTACCAAATGACCAAATTCATTTGGCAGTTAGGTTCAGTCTCACCAGCCACACTCACATACGATCCCTGCTGGGCTTGTTGAATCTAAACATCACTAAATAGAGCCTCTCTGGCATTGTGAAGGAGCTGAGGGCTCTCAAAAAGCAGCATGTGATGCCACGTTCTAAAGAGATTCAAGAACCAATATGAAGCAAAGTGATTGACCTTTATCAGTCTGAAAAGTGTTACGAACCCATTGCTGATGCTCTGGGACTCCAGAGAAGCACAGTGAGAGACATTATCCACAAATGGAGAAACATGGAAGAGAGGTGAATCTTCCCAGGAGTGACCAGCTGACCAAAAATCTTCTGAGAGCACGTTGAGGAGGTCACAAAAAAACCCAGACGAACATCAAAAGATCTTAGCTGGCCTCAGTTAAGGTCTACATAATTCCACAATAAGGATGCCGTCCTTACTGTGGAATTGTGGGCGAAAATGGCATCCATTGGAGAGTTGCAGGGTACAGAACACGCCTGACTAAAGAGAATATAAAGGTTTGTTTAGCATTTGCAAATAAAATATCTGGGTAAGCCCCAATACTTTTGGAATAGCATCCTGTGGACTGATGAATCAAAGGTGGAACTTTTAGGAATACATGGGTTCGTTACATTGGGTGTAAAGCCAATACGGCATTCCACAGAAAACATGAAACCAGCAGTGAAACATGGTGGTAGTGTGATGGTTTGGGTCGTCTTTGCTTCCACAGGACCTGGACGACTTGTCATAACTGATGGAGCCATGAATTCTGCTCTCTATCAGAAAATCCTTCTGGAGAATATCAGTTCATGACCTAAAGCTCAACAATAATGTTTATACAACATGACAATGACCAAAGCACACAAGCAAGTCCACATCTAATTGAATCAAGATTAAGGTTTTGGCATGGCCGTGTCAAAGTCCAGATTTGGATCTAATTGAGATCCTGTGGTAAGACCGGAAAAGGGCAGCTCATGCTCGAAAACCATTTACTGTGGCTGAATGACAACTATTCTGCAGAGAAGAGTAGGCCAAAATTCCTCCATGGCGATGTAAAAGACTGACCACAATGTGTAACAAACATTTAACTGCAGTTGCTGCTGCCAAGGCTGGCCCAACCAGTAATTAGGTTCAGGGGGCAATTGCTTTTACACAGGGATGATATGGGTTTTCAATAATTCTTCAATAAACCATAATTTAAAAACGGCATTAGTAATGCCAGAAATATTAGTTTGATGATCAGGAACATTTCAATGTGAGAAATAGCAAAAATAGAAGATTGTAATTGTAATTTCTGTCAATACTTTTGCATGGCACTGTATATGGTGAGTAAGCTTTTTCCTGTAAATACAGTGAATACAGATTTAACATTAGTGTAGGTTTAGACTGAGCTTTTCCTCTGCTTTCTACATTTAGTACCAAATACCACTGTTTCTTCCAATAAACTTTATAGGAATATATAAGGAAATTGTGGACCTGTACAAGTATTATTGTTGTTAATACTAGTTGGATAATATCCAAGTAGCAAGTGAGCACTGCTTTAATTAACTTGAAACTGGAAACAAAGGAAAGAACAATAGGTCTGAGAAAGGTCTGACCACTGCATACTGAACTCTGTATGGCGTGTTATCTTAGATTCAGCACTTGCTTTTTTCCTCCACAAATTATATAACTCATCAGTTTGTTTCTGTACATAGCTGGAAGTTAAAATTAAAACTGATAGATCACTTCACATCAGTTTTTTTCAAGACAAGTAAAGATGATTTTCATTTTTTACAATTAAAATACTTCATTTTTTTTAGCATTTTTTTAAATTAGGAAAATGAAAGCTTTAATGTAGATGAAAGCATTTACATCAGGCATTAGGCATGCACCTAAAAGAGATGCAACGAGATAGAAGGCCATCATTGTCAAATTGAATTTTGTAAATCCACTAATAAGACTCTACAGATTAATTATGGTGTTATACAGTAGCTGTAGTAATCCCATCAGCACTTCAAAAACCTTTTGGAAATCTCGGCTCACTTGAAACTATGTAATACAGAAGCCCACTTAACTGGAGTGGTCCTGCTTTAGCAATTAGAACTTGGGCAGTTCAGTACAGAGACAGAGAGAAACAGGCTAAAACATTATAAAAGATCATTTGTAGCAACAATCGAAGTGTTCCGTGTATAACCACAACTTATTTAACAATATTATGAGCAGTTAATGTCTAGCAAGGTTGTAGCTATGTTGAAAAAATCCTCATAAGCATCCCAGTTGTCTCATACAAGCTAGAGCATCAAGAGACTAATGACTGTGAAATCACAAGAAACCTTTTCTATTTTTTTTTTTTAGATGTATCTCTCCTTTTTTCCACCTAAAGATACTCCTTCATAATGAACACTGTCACTATCACCATTTTTGTGAGTGGGTTGCAGGATTTGATTTGGAGAAGTGGAAGCAGAAAATTACATCAGTAATGTCTAATTTTCCAGACAGGAATGCGCCTGAAATGATCAGAGGTGCATTTGTAAATAGAAAAACTTCAAATAGAGCACATCTTCAGGCTCATTGGCAGCGAAAATTTCAAAGAGCCATCATAGTACCTTTGACAAATGCAAATTTTACACCTGGTGTGTGGTTGACATCAAAAACTAACTTACAAATCTTTGATTTGGGTTCTTTATCAACTTCCCACACCTCTTTCTGCTCTCTGTTATCGCTTGGTAGAGATACTGATACAGTTAAAAATGTACAATATCCAAAGTGAACCTTCATTAATAAAGCTGCTGTACATTAACTTATGCAAATCACTGTCAACAATATCTAATGCACTACAGTAAGACCAGTAAAAAACACAATATGAACATGAATTCTTACAGCAAAATTATCAAGAAAAATAACTGTAAGTTGTTGGAAACACATTTCTCCTTACATATTTATTCAGGCACATAGCCTTCACGCAGTGCTCTCGACAGTCATTTACTGACTCACAAGAGCCAGTTAATGATGAATGAATCACATAACTTTACCTACAGTCACACATACGAACAGACCCCAGCTGTTGAGTCAATTACACAAACACTGTCACGTTCAGCCTCTAAAGATAAATTTGCCACTCATTGGATGAGAGGTTGCAAAGCTTCACCATAATAATAAGAAGCAGCAACAACAGCAGCAGCAGAATCAACATTAGTACTGCTTCGCGTGAAAATATATCGTTTGTTTACTTATGCAGATGCAAACCACAACAATTTCTGATACTTCTGCAGTCACTGAGAACAGCAAAAAGGAGTTTCAGTGCTTACAAGAACAGAGATGAATATATAGAAGTGCTGTGCTGGCTTCTGTTAGAAGATTCTGCAAGGTCTATGCTGTGCCACTGCCAGAACTTTATACATCTAGTGAAGCAGGTTACAAAGTCACTAACAATTTCTTCACTGCTAGTTTATTGTGTATTAGAAAAAAGTTGAACTACATGTTTTGTGTCATGGTGTTGTGGACAGGCTTGTGCTACACTGATGGTTTTACTTCTCTGACAGAAATAGAAATAGGGTCACAGAAGATTCATCTACTCTATCCGTTATATTCCTCAACTCAGTTTCTGTTGTAGCAGAGGTGCACAAGCACAGTATGTTGTACAAATTGGTAGCTGTATTTTCGGATACATGTCACCTGTATGCATTTTTATCAGCCCTCATAGCTGACAGTAGAGTGACAACATAGGGTGAAAGAGGATGATATTAGATTAAAGCCTTGGACTCCAACCAACCAGTAATGTCACCATCAGTGCTCATACAATCAGGTCCATAAATACTTGGACATTGACACATTTTTCAGCATTTCTTGGCTCTGTACACCAACACAATGAATTTGAAATGAAACAATCGAGATGTGCTTAAAGTGCAGACTTTCAGCCTTAATTCAAGGGTATTTACATCCAAATAGTGTAGGAATCACAACACATTTTATTAATATAATTTATTATTTAATTCATCCTGCTGCATTTGTCAGCAGTCTCATCATCAGTAAATATAATAGAACTAGTTCAGTTTGTGGGCATGTATGGTTGGCAACCTTACATGCCAACACCATCATACTACCACCACCATGCCTCACTGATGAGGTGGTATGCTTTGGATCTTGAGCAGTTCCTTCCCTTCTCCAGACTCTTCTCTTCCCATAATTCTGGTACAAGCTGATCTTTGTCTCACCTCTCCATAGAATGTTGTTCCAGAGCTGCACAGGCTTTTTTAGACAATTTTTGGCAAACTCTAATCTAGCCTTCCTGTTTTTGAGGCTCACCAATGGTTGACACCTTGTGGTGAACCCTCCGTTTTCACTCGGGTGAAGTGTTCTCTTAATAGTTGACTTTTTCCTCCTGGAGATTGTTCTTGTTCTGTGAAGGGAGTTTTCTTGACCAGGGAGAAGATTCTTTTGTCATCCACCCCACTTGCTTTCCGTGGTCTTCTGGGTCTGTTGGTGTTGCTGAGCTCACCAGTGAATTCTTTCTTTTTCAGAATGTACCAAACTGTTGATTTGGCCACACCTAATGTTTTTGCTATCTCTCTGATGGGTTTGTTTTGATTTTTCAGCCTAATAATGGCTTGCTACACTGATAGTGACAGCACTTTAGACTTCATATTGAAAGTTGACCTCACCAAATTCAAAATGCAAATACCACATTTGAAATGTACTCTAGACCTTTTGTCTGCTCCTTGTAAATGAAATCATGAGGAAATAACACACACTGCACCACGGAATAACTGAGCTGCCAATTGTCCAATTACTTTTGGTCCCTTACAAAGGTGGGGGGCACATATAAAATGTGTTGTAAATACACTCAAATTAAAGCTGAAAGTGTGCACTTAAAGTACATCTTGACTGTTTAATTTCAAATCAATTGTGGTGGTGTACAGAGCCAAAATGCTGTAAATTGCGTCCATGTCCAAATATTTATGGGCCTGACTGTAAAATAAATAAGCACCAAGTAAAGGCTTTTAATCTTTCTGCCCTTAACCCTCTCTTTTCAAAATGCGTTTATGCATCATGCTTTCACTTTCAGACCAACATGTACCTAAATAAATGGGATTTATGATTTGAACTTTTTTTTTTTTTTTTTTTTTTTTTACAGCTCTCTGCACAAATACTGTTGGTCTGAATTAGATTTTCTTTATCGAGCTCTAACTATTAATTTATAACAATATTTTGGTTTCTTGGCAGGCGTCTTCACTGCACCAGGAACTACATCCACATGCATCTCTTTGTTTCCTTCATGCTACGGGCAGTCAGCATTTTTGTGAAGGACAAGGTTGTCCACTCCAGTGCTGGATTGCAGGACTTGGACTCTGCTCTGCTGGACAACTTAAAAACCGTTAGCATAGCATCACTTGACAAGTCTCAGTATGTAAGTACTAGACCTTCTTCTTTACACTTCTTTCTTTCGTCCAATGACAACAACCCTGCATCTGGCAAGTAGACGTGAATTATGAGTAGAATGACAGTTTAGAGTGATTCACTGTGGCTTTAAGTCCCCAGAGTAAGTTATGAAATCTGTCAGACTGTCATTTGCATATCAGAACCATATTATTTTGTGATTTTCTTTTTGATCTTTAGTTTTTTCGAAGAATACAGAACAAATGTGGAGCAGTGTGGAACGAGACATTTTCTCTGACATGAATTGTCAGTGAAAATGCTAAAATAGGTCTAAATATATCCCAGAGCTCATTAAAAGCACATTATCATTTAGGCATTACAGAGGACACTAAGTGATATTTTCATACTTGACTGATTGGTGTGAATTGCTCAGTGTTCTACTAGACTCTTTCAAAATAATGTACAGATACGTTTGGTTTCAGCAGTCTGAGATCGACAAATATGTACAAATCAAGTTTGTATTTTACAGTCTTTTTTGTACAAAAGGTCCTCTTGTTGTTTCCAAGGACAGTATTTCATTACTGAGCTCCAGTGGAAGGGTAGTAAAACTTAGGGAATTATTCACTATAAACACATTTTTATGTAACTCAAACTGCTGAAGTTTTGCATTAGCTTCAGCTGAACTTTAGGAATCAATTTAACACAGCGTTGATTTTATCAGCCACGTTTGACACCCAGACAAACAGATGGAATGAAATCCCTATTTACTACTTTTTTTTTTTTTTTTTTTTTTTTTTTTTTTAATCAGTTTTGGTAGACAAGTTTTAAATAATAATCATCCTGATCAGCAAGATACAGACACAGCTACTCAAGCAGATTTCAACCCTGGGAGTTGTAGCACAATTTATACACTCAACTCTAGTTCAATCTGAAGACACTAACACATTTGTGTAGTGGTTCCAAGGTGCTACACGATACTTTTTTGATGTCAAGATGTGTCATGTTATAACAAGGAAAACTTAGCAATTCAGCAATTCACCATGGTCTTGGACCTTGCCAAGTGTTAATGTCCTTGCAATTTTTTACTCATTGATTCATTTTACTTTTTGCCCTTTTCAAAGGTAGCATAGTTCCCAAAGTATAGCCAAAATACTTCAGGACTATGCAAAAGATTGCTTCTTTGTTCGGAACATTTTCTCCAGTTTCATCCAAATGATGACAGTAATAAGCCTATACCATCATGCACTGACAGAAAGCTGTAAACATTCCCAGGGTGTATAATAAAGCATCTAGTGGCTCAACATCTGCAGTGTTGCATAAGAAGAGAGAAAAGAAAACAGTCATCTTAGAACTGTGGATACTTTGACATTACATCTATGTGGTAAATTTCCCACTTTAAGTTTTCTGACTGAATATAGCAGACATGAATATTTTTAGTGACTAAAATTCAGTCCTTTTGTGTTATTTCATTTAAAAAATAATTCAGTGTGTGACTCAGAGAAACTTTGCCCCTTCATCAGATGAATGCGAGAACAGCCTCCTAGTGTCAAACTCTGCATATTCATCATCCTGCACAGTGATCGGAAAATACTCAAGGACACTGACAATAAGGACAACACAATGTGGAGTGTCACATTTGACTTGAAGACTGTGCAATGGTTGGTTCTGTAATACATGAACGCTTTTTTAGCCACAGAGCCTGTTGGTACTCTATATCAGACTGAACGTGGATATATCTTGGAGTTAGAGTAGGATATGCTTTGACAGATACTTACCTTATGGATTACATCTTATGATATGTAAGTTAGGACAAGCTCAAGTATAAATACATGACTAAACCACAGCTGTGCACATGAATGTGCATGTGGTGCACACAGATGATGTGTCCATGTATTCGTGATTTTCTAGTGCAAGTCCCTCATGTTATCACGACATTAGCCTTCATGCACACTTACTGAAAGGATGTGCAAATGACTTTTAAGATGAGATTTTCTAGCTATTTCTTCTTCAGTGGTAGTGTAAATGTTTTTACAACCACACTGTCACTGCGTTGTTGTGAGCCGGTTTACAGGGTGTTAATATAATAGACACAGGGACTGGTTTTACATAACTTGTACATGTCATTATTATTCATTTGGAATTGTACAGTTTTATTGTTTAGGTGGCTCTCTGCTCTACTCACTTAACAATCAGCTGCATGCATAACAAAATACTTCTCAGAATTCAGTTGTTGCTTTACTGTGTATTTATGTTCTAGTTGATGGTCACTTAATGCAACATGTGGGCCAAAAGTGAGCATCTGCACTGAACTAGAAATAGAATTGATGTTTATTTATTACCATGAACTTTACTGCAGTGCACTTGTCTTCATTCTTTTGCAAATTTATACAAGGTGCTGCAACGTGTAATCAGATCATTAATACAAATGGTTTGTGTGAGGTGCAGTGATTATTACAAGAATGTGTGAACATACAGGTGAACAAATGAGCTGCATTATACAAAGTACAAATGGAATGTGATAAAAATGTTGATGTTTTATTATCAGATTGGCTGCAAGGTGACGGTGTTGCTCTTCATCTATTTTCTGGCAACCAACTATTACTGGATCCTGGTAGAAGGACTCTACCTCCACAGTCTCATCTTCATGGCTTTCCGATCAGATTCCAAATACCTCTGGGGCTTCACGCTCATCGGATGGGGTAAGCAATAAAAGTACATTTCTCATATCCCACTTATGACAGGATACCGCATGACTAAAGCATTTATTTTTAGTAATTCTCCT
Organism: Amphiprion ocellaris; assembly: GCF_022539595.1. Lineage (NCBI taxonomy): Eukaryota > Metazoa > Chordata > Actinopteri > Pomacentridae > Amphiprion > Amphiprion ocellaris. The sequence goes on from NC_072776.1 coordinate 17,851,547, forward strand.
ATCACTTTAGCTTATATGATGCCAATGCCTTAGGTAGCAGAGGTTACATTTGCAAAACAGCCATGTCAGTTTTTGGTTGTACAGACAATACAGTGCAATAATATGTGTAATACAGTGCATAATACTTTCCTGCACCAATCCACAGAGGAAATTTATTCCTGGCCTAATATTTCTAGCCCTCAGTAGTGGTAATTGCCCTGTCTTCATTAATAGTTTTGCCATGTTTGGTGCAGGAGAAATCCAAGACCTTCCTTTCAAAATTGTTCACTCTGTACAGTCATTATCTCACATGTCATCATCCTGAAGGTAATTGTGTAGTTATAAAATATTTAATCACATCACAGCGACAGACTTTTGGAGTAAATATTTTGGCATTCCTCATAAAAATCTTTGTTATGTCCTTGCACATAAATGTGTAACATTTTTAAGACAAGTGGATAAAAGGTTTTTGTTCCTTTCTGTGAAACCACATTGACACATAGGGAGGGAAAAAAGGGGTCTTTATATTAGATTTTTGTCTTGTCTTTGTGTATTAGATTTGTTTGTGTTAATCGTGCTGCATAGTGTATTCTATTTAGAGAAAACCCTTGATGCACTGACAGGATTTTTTCCTGCTTACAATGTATGTCTATGGAGGGACTATGCATGACTGCTCAATGTACATTAAAGGCAATTCATCTGTGTGACTTTATTTGACAGATATATATGTATTTTTATTTTATTTTTGCCATTTGATAAACAAAATGATCATGATGTTAGAGTAAATTAAACCTCATTTAACAAAACAGTTAAAAAAAAAAAAACACGTTTTTTTCATGTCATTCTTATCATTTTGACACTGGTGTATTTCCTTTGGTACTAAAGGGCAAATCTGTTTAGGGGGAGTCATTTTTGGCTCCAATGCAGGATTTGAATGGCATTCAGATAGAAACAAGCACCAAGAATCGAAAACCATGGTTAAAATGGAATGCAGAAATGTGACAAACTAGGATTGTTTTCTAGTGCTTTGATTTGACAGTGGTTGTGTGTCTGTGCATCTTTGTGTCAGCACATCAGAACATACACACACAAATGGAGGCCCAGTTACAAAAACATTGCTCTATAGCACTAATAGTAAATAATAAAAAAAAAAAACACATAGTACCCTAGACTTGCTTCTGCTTCTGTTGTGCATGTGGTATTTTGAAGATGAAATGCATTTTTTGACACATGATGCTTGTTCCCCTCAATTTTCTTCCTGAAAACCTAAGACACAAATTACTTTTTCAGCACACATTTTGTTGACAGGATGAAAACAGCTGCAGATAAGAAGGGAAGAATGTTTTAGCAGTGACTTTGGATGAACTGCGCCTCATTTTCATTAATAAATTTAAATAAAGTTATCCATTCTGACATATGTTGAAGAGCTAGGCTTTGCAATGCCATTTGTTATGTAAATTTCTGGCTTATTCAATATTTGTACCTTCATGTTAACGTGGAAGCCTAAAGATTTCTAGCTGATAAAAAAAGCTGAAGTACTTATTTCCATCAACAGCTACCATCAAGCGCCCATTGAGCAATCAATATAAGCCCTTCGCTCTCAGTGAAATAACTCAGCGACCACCAAGATCATGATTACATCTCTACACTTTCCTCTGTTCTCACACACCCACACCCTCTCTGCTTCTGCTCCTCTCCTTCTCCTTTGTGCTGCAGATAAGATGGAGTTCATTTCGAATGTCTCAGCAGAATATATATTGAAGATGGGGAAATGCTTACCACCTAATTAAAATTTCAGTGATTAATTATGCTAACCGTAATGGAGCTGCTGTATTTAAAAGATGTTAGCAGAATGATAGAGATGACATTTCCTCTAAGGGATCTGGCCTATAACCACTGTCACAATTCTAGCTCTTCTGCTGATGAAAGTGTGTTTTCAAGAAGCACCATGAGTAGTTTCATTTGCACTAAAATGCAATTTAGAAGCTGTGTTAGATTTCAGGGGTTATTTAATTTTGCAGTGATCTATATGTATTGTTAAAGTTATTTGAAAATGATATTAGGCAAAAAAAAAAAAAAAACACCAACAAAAGTCACATTTAATTTCTGTAACGTAAATATAAAGTATTTTTTTAATAGTCGTCACAGTGGTCTTTACCTCATTGTACCTGCCAGTTTGTTCAAATATTTGCTCATGCAATGAAGATGTGCCTAGTATCAAAATGTAGGTTAAAATTACACCTTTCATCTGTATCATGTAGGCTTGTTTTGACAATGACCTATCCCATTTGGTGATATCACCTTTGAGTGTTTATCCAAATTGCACTTTTTAATGATTTCTATGGTGAATTATCAGATAACGATAACACATCCAGGATCTCAATGCTTGATTCTATTACTCTATGTCAAAGAAATTAAACTGCTGCAGTTTTGTTGTTGGAACTCTGATATTCCTTGTATATAGTTGTTCATAGTTGGTTACCTGGAGTGAATGTAAACATTAGGGTGATTTTTGACAGTGCTCAAAAGTGTTTTTCATCTTTGAAAATTTCATGTGAACATAAAAAGTTAAAAGTGCTCAGAAATGTTGGAAAAAGTGATGCGTTTAAAAAAGAGTGAAATTTTGATGCACCCATATGTACTTTAAGAGCTGTAACATGGAAAATACTCATGGTATGATGGTAAAATTTGGCTGACTTTACATTAAATGACATTAAATATATTCAGGTGACAGACTGATTGAGTTTTCTTGGAATGTCCCCACTATTATTCACTTTACTCTATGGTTTCACTGTTGTGGCTGATATCAATGATTTGTAGCTTGTTGCAGCACCTGAGAATAACAAATCTAAACATAATCAAACACATTTAGAGCTGTTTCAGAGAATAACGTTGCTAGTCTTAATGTCCAATTTGATAAGTTCATACACAGATACATACAGACTGGACAAATCTGTACTGGCAATTTGTGTTTTATAAATGATTTATATAGAATTGATCGAACAAAAGTGGAGTGAAAGTGAAAATAAAAACAACCCACATAACTTAAGAAATCGTGCGGTCATGAGGTATTTTAACAAGTTATGTGTCTAAACTTTTCACTGATTTTTAAATGAAGCAGTTCCGTTGTATGACCTGAAATGACAGTAAGAGTGAATATTAATGTGTGTGTCTGTGTGTGTGTAGTTTGTTTCTGTGTGCAACACGTAGTGGTCCTGTCATATAGCACTGTGTCATTTTAGAGCAGTGGAAAGAACCGAAACCTCCTTACAGACAGAAAAATACTCTGTATGCACTCGGCTTAAAGTGCTGCTCCAGGGAGTGACATTACTGCTTCTTTTTAGTCACACATCAAGGCTGGTGGATAGGAAGTAGGTCATGATGGATGAAGGTGTAGTATGAGTATCATTATACCAGCAACGTGAGAGATTATTTAGAAATTTGTAGGATATGCTGCGTGGGATGCTTCCAAGGAACTGTATAGAAATTATTAGAGATGATGAACCTCAATGATGAAATTAAAGTACAGATCTTTGTGATGTGGCTGTATTTTCCCAACTACCTAGTGACTAATTAGACCAATAAGTGAGCTTTGACTCTTTAGAACACTAAAGAGTATTTTAATAGATAAAACATAAGTTTCAGCCTGTCTCCTCAGAAGTTTTCACACAGCCTGTGTGGTTTCCAGTCCTCTTAAGATGCACATACGTTTATTGAAAATGCTTAACAAAAACACCATCATACATTACAACTTAAGTGTTGTAATGTGTTTGAAATGCAATGTGAAAAGTGACAAGAAATGTGACAGTAAAAATGCAAACAACATATAAGGCACAGCTTATTGTCTGTTTTGTGTATTGTCAGGTGTTCCAGCAGTTTTTGTGGCAGTGTGGGCGATTGTCAGGGCAATGCTCGCAGATGCAAGGTGAGAGAACAAGTCACACTTTATCTATCTGAAGATCCTCTGTCACATCATGAAAGTTAAGTGACACCAAGATTTTTGAAAGGTTAACAAGTCTAAAGGACATGGAGATACACACAATTAGTGCGTAATTGTGGTGACATTTGAATCGTCAGTGAAATTCAATTAAATATGCATGCTTTTATGCACTGCAGTACTGAATAAATGTTGGAAAGTTATCATATCAGATGTTGTCAGTGTGTGAAGGCAGTTACTTAATATTAAAACTGAACTCTTCAGCCATAATTATCTAATGTATGTATGTTTGGAGAGAAGTGGGACAGCACTGGATGAAAATCCCCTCCTGTCTACTGTTCTGCACTGGGGAGAAAATATTCTGTTTAGGAGTCATGTGGCAGCCAGAGGCACTGGAGATGTTACATGGAAGGAGGAAAAAATGGATTCCACTGAATCAGCAAATGTTGGATGCAAATAATAGAAAAGAAATTGGAAAGGAAAGAGTCTGGCTTCTCCCACAGGGCAGCGATGCAACACCTCAGAGTCCAGCATGAACCCCAAGAAATGTATTTTTCGGTGCACAACTTGTGTTTCTGCTGTTCTGCAACCCTGTCTGAAATCAGAGACTGTTATGATGAAACTTTTTTTTGTGACAGTTTCTAACTAAATTGCCAAACAATTTTCTCAATGAAGTTATGAATTTCTGTGGTACCAATTTAGTACTCAATCTGCCTCTCAGTAGCACCAGCCACCTTCATCTTTGCTCTGCTGCTTGCTTCTCCTGCCTCTAACCTAATTTTCTTGTGTCACCTTGTATGCTTTATTTTTTTGTGCGTCACCTGCAGGTGCTGGGAGTTAAGTGCCGGTAATGTTAAGTGGATCTACCAAGTTCCCATCTTGACAGCGATTGGGGTAAGAGTGCAAGAGAGGGAGAGTTTTCTATCAGTTATGAATGGAGCTTGAGAAGTTTCCAAGATATCTGATATCTTTCAATAATGTCAGAAGTCACAATGAACTCCTTTTGAACTGGGTCAGTCATTCCAATTTGGAAGACGTTTGTGCGTCTGAGGTAGAGTGTCATTTTCTTGCCTTCCTCACTGAAAAATGCTTCAAGTGTGTTGTGTTTAAAAAAATAAATGCACACACTCTTGCCTAATTGGGGACTAACAAACGTATTAAGCAACCAAACAGCATTCTCACCACAGAACATTCATCAACTTTTAAGCACTTTTCTCAATAGGGCTCAAATTAAATGGTCTGCTTGGCATTTGGGATATTGAGTTGCAGTCATTGTTAGTCATTATCACAGCAGAAACACTTACATCATTATAAATTTTCAACACGGGAATTTGTTAGAGCAGGCAAAGGACTAGTTAAGAAGACAACAAGTTTAAATTTTTGTTGTGATAGTATTAGAATTTGTAGAATTATAGTTACAGTAGCAAGAAAAAGTGACTAAGAATCACCTGTTTTTCTGCATTAACAGGGAAGAAAATGTGGTTTCATTTTCACTTAAATCCTAGGTATTGGCATACACAGTGTGCCTGAGCTAATAACACGCACACACACATTTATATTATATGCAGATCAGACATGCACACGGTGAATTTTGAACTATTTCACCCTAAATGCTTCAGCTCAACCATATTTTTAGGATGTCTGATGCAAATGGCTCTCTTGAGGGCCATTCCACAGTATCTGTCATGGTTAAGGTTCATGCTCTCATTGGGCCACTCCAAATTCCAGATTTTGTTTGAAATAATTTATAGTGTATTTTTTTCAGGGATCATTCTGCCGCTGGGTAATTCATTTTTTACTGAGGCTTAGCTGAGGCACGACAATGTTGACATTATCCTGGAAGATGCATCGTATTTCCCTTTGATGATTACAAGCTGTCCAGCAATGCAGGCATAAATTATGATGCTCCCTTCAGCTTTAGTATTTTATATATAACAGTAGTGTTTGTATGCAGTGGCCTTCTCCCAATATACAAAGTGCTGCCTGCTCTTGCAACAAATCAACGTCAGTCCACAAAATATTTTCCTACTTACTCTGTATAGTGTCAAGATGCTCTTTGGATAACCTGAGGTGTGCAGAGATGTTGCTTTTGGATAGTTGTAGCTACTCGGGGGTTCTTTTTTTTTTTGAAAGTTACTCCAGTTGGTGGAGTTTTGTTTTTCAGCCAAGACAAAGCATGGAGATAGGGGGAAAGAAATTACATAATTCCATACAAATACAATAAGTGCTAAAAAAGTATATACAGTGTTGGTACATAGGGTATGTATACCTGGCTAGTATGTAGGTAAAGTGCACATCTGAAAACACTGAATTTTGGACAGTCACTGTATGTGACCACGAATAGCAGCTGTGTGCCATTGTAGTGTGTGAGTGGTCTCTATAGTCTTTAAGTGATGTACCTTAACAAAGGCCCTTTTAACATTTAGTGTTCTGTCGAAAGGTTATTCTTTGGGCATTTTTGCCTTTTATCATGGGGACAACTGAAGAGAGACAAGACAGCAGGGAGAAAGAGAGAGAGAAAGAATGACTTGCAGCAAACGACTTCCATACAAAATCTCATCAACATAGAAAGAAAGTTGTGTAAACAAAATGTAAGGTGTAAATCATTTTCTTTCCACTATTGTCTAGTGGCTTTCCTTTGGCTATAAAATAAGTAACAAGGATTCAAGGATATTTATTGACAAGCAAACAAACAAGAATTTGTCCCATCTACCATCGAAAAAAACAAGAAAAAAATGGGTTGGATTGTTGCCTTCGGCTGAGGAAACACAACACATTTTGAAAAAGGGTTTCATCACACAAGTAAGGAGAAACTTCACAGATATTGTTCTCTTTAATCACACAAACAATGGAGAATAATATTAAGATTATCAATAAGATTTTTGTGACAGAATGAGTAATCAATGAGCAGTGCAACACCTCATATAGAAACAAAACAGAGACTGTGGGCCAGTTCAGGAGGTTTAAGGCAGAATCTTAAACCTCCAACCAAATAATCTGGGATGACGGAATTTCCAACTAAGATCCCAGAAACAGATTGTTGGGAGCAGTGAAACCAAAACTACTAGTGTTATCCTGGCTTAAAGGAAGCTGATATGGCCATCGTATAGCTCAAAAACTTTTTACTTAACACCTCTAAGTTGAGTAGTTTGGCATATTTATATGCTACTAACTAAAATGCTAGATTAAGGCAAGGAAATATTGTTGTAATTCATTGACTGAGAATAGACTAACACTCTTAATTACTTATCCATCCACCACCCATCTCTACTGTAAGGGAAATCTAGTCGTATCAGCATAATGTGCATGCCCTGTAATACACATAACACTTGCATGCACTCATATGTCAAATAGACTGCTGTACAGAATATCATATTTTTTAATCAAAAATATATGACATGGATATTTTGGATTAAATGCTTTCTGTAGAGGTGCTGTAAGTAGCCACTGGCCCCAATATATCCATAAAATGCTGTAGAAAATCAAATCTAAGCAATGAAGAGTGATACTGACTGACTACACATACACATTTTCTAATTAATAAAAGATTCTACTGTGAATGAACCGATGTCAGATGCCACAGAAGAGATAATTATGAACAGCATCACTGCAACATGTCTTCCACTGACACAAGTGAACACAGATCTTCAAGCAGGGACACTTTAAAAAACATGTATGTGGTGCTGAACTCCGTGGGGATTGCACAACCAATAGCATCTGAGCACAGTTAGCCCTGCGACAGAATGCAGCCGTGGAGTTGTTGAACATGCGTGTTTTAATGATCTCAGTGTTACTGTAATAAGAGAAAAGGAGCACAGACAAGAAATGCTGAGAAACATTAAAGAAACTGGCTTAATATAAAGGCTGAGTCGGATAATCTTGTCTGCTACAGAGAGAAATTATGCAAACATGGTACTCAAAATGACATTTTCTTCCACTCAACATTTGCTCACTACAGGTGACACAGTGTATGTATGACAACAAGTGTCCTGTGTAGAAACATCAGGCATAAATATTTAATGTTGTGTGTGTGTATGCAAAAAAGTGTATTAAAGTGTCATCAAGAGAGCAGTGATGAATATGTAAAACATGCTCTTCGTCTCATGCTTTAATGAAAATCAGTCAGGATTAACAATAAACTGTCTCTGGCTTTCATCCTTTATACAATGCATAGCTCCACTGCAGTATTCTGTCAGTATTGGAGCTTTCTATGAAATAAAACCAAATGTGTATGTACATAGTTGCGATTCTCGTGAACATTTTACTTCCTGAACACCAGGACTTTCTATAAATTTAGCACTACATTGGCCCAGCTGTAGTTTTATCAGAGTTTATGAGTCAAAGGTCTCTGTGACCTTGCAGAACAGGTTTTTGACCATAACTTAAGAATTCACACTGTACTTATGACATTTCACACTAATGTCTAATAGGAGAAAATTATAAAATTATGGCATTTTATATCCAAACAGGTAAAGGTCAAGTCTGGAGAGAGATATGGATGTAAACTACAACTTGACTGGTTGGTAAAAGGACAACTGCGAGGCTGTAATTTCATGTATCAGTAATATTTTTGTCACAATATTTTACTGTCGTCTATTGCTGCATCTATCATTAGCTGAACATGAATATGTACTGTATTCCATTTCAGTTCAGTTTAAATTTATTTAAATAGTATACACTGTTCATATACTAAGGTACCTAGTTTTTAAAGGTGCTTTGCTGGCAGGTGGTTCCGAGTGTCTTGGAGAACTTGCCACAGTTCTGCTGTGGATTTAGGCTGAGATCGGTGTCTTCTGGCTCTTCATGTAATCCAAGAGAGTCTTGATGATGTTCACATCAAGACTCTGTTGAGACTCTGTCAAACCCTCAGTTGCAGGACTCTTGATTTGGAGTTCAAGGTAGCTCTGTATGACTTTGGCTATACAGAACCAAAGTCATACAGATTGTTTGGATTGTTGTCTTGCTGCCTTCATGAATTTGGGCGAGATCCAACCCCTCTCTGATGGTATTGCATGATGCATAAGAATATAATGCCTAAAGGCAATGATTTATGAAACATTTCGAATGCATAACGATGTTTATATTTCTTGTTCAGTAAACTTAGAAACATGCAGAACATTTGAGGAGACTTCTTTCTGTGTCAGTGCATGGTTTGAGTTGGTAGATATGATTATTCTGCACGAATGATGGCATTGATAGCCATCACACTCTGTGATGAGCAATATTTCTGTAAAGGTGGTCATATGGTGCTGTTTGTTTCAGTTTTTAATATTTTTACCTTTCATTACACAAATAGACATTTTCTGGATTGTCAGTCAGATGGAATTTTCTCATTAATATTCATTCTAATTCCAAATGAAGCATCTTTTTCTTGGTACTATCAAGCATAGCCAGTTTTTATTTTTGTCCATTTATTCATGACAGTAATGAAGGAAAGATGAAGAGGAAATGAACAGAAAGTCTCTCAGTCAAATGTGTGCAGCTCCAGAGGAACTATGTCTTGAGGTGAAATGCTTCAAATTAAACAAATGATATTTGCAGAAAGAATGGTGTAAGTCTTGGCATGTTGCGGGTGTATTCTAAAGCTCATTCAGGCTCATTCAAGTGGGATATAGCATGAAATTGAAAGTACGATGATTCAGGGGTCCAAGTCTTAAGCTGTAGAAAACACAAGCCTCAATTTGCACTTTTTGAATTACTTTGCCTGAGTCTCATTAACGTCTCTCAAAAGAAATCCCAAAACTTGGCAGAAAAGACAGTAATTTTCCAACCTCGGTCATCTAAATGCCTCTAATTTCCAGCTCTTACTACTATTGTCTTTAAAATTTAGCTGCAGCCACCAAAGAGGTTTAGTATTTAATCCAACCTAACAATTCACAGACATTAAAATGCTGTAAGAAATACACAAAATATTACCAGAGTTTCTTAGAAACACACAATGTACAGCTCTGTTTTGTGTTACCACATTGGAGACATTTCATTATATACTGTTTTTATTATATAATTTGAGTTTTCTTTCTCTTTTCTTCTGTTTCAGCTCAACTTTGTTTTGTTTGTGAACATCGTGCGAGTGCTGGCCACTAAAATTCGAGAGACAAACGCAGGGAGATATGACACCAGGAAACAGTACAGGTTTGTACTAAAGTCACTAAATCCATAACACAAGCAGTTCTTATCGTGTCCAGGGTTGAATTTTGTTGTAAATTGTGTCATCCAGTGTCTTTCTTTGTCACTCATTTTACATACAGTTGATCTCACAGTACAGCTGTCGTCCCTGATCTGTCATTCATTCTTTCATTCTGTTCCTGTGTTACTGTTGTTCACGCATTTATTAAATGCAGTTAAATCCGAACACCAAAATCAGCAGTGTCATAGTGCCTCTATGAATACTTAATGACTGTGGCTCTTTCAGCATCAAACCCACTGGAAAACATGAATTATTAAATATTGATCAAAATATGCTGTTCCATATTTCAAAAAAATAAATAAAACAGACTCAGTAATTTTCTGAAAAAGTATTTCATAAAGCATTATTAAACAAGATTATTTCATTGATACAGTGAATGCTGTGATTGACTCAAAATAAACCCTTCATGGTGTGGCCTTTTGATGTGTTTTTCCTAATTTTGGGACAACAGTAGAGCTCTGTGCAAAGTGTTAAGTTTTATCTCTTGATGCACAGATGATGCCTCTTCAGATCCACTGATTATTGGTTTTTCATCTTTTCATGGAATCGCTGACAAAATGAAAAATTCAGACCATCGCCAGAGTTATTATTGAAGCCTTTGGATTTGTTATATTTTTGTTTGTTTTTGTAGGCTTATGACCGAAGTAAGTTACACAAAGTCTCACTTATACATACAATACACATGCAGAGTTCATTGAGGCAAATAGACATGAACACAAGCTACAACTCCATGCTTAACTCCAACCTTTACTCTCACCTTAACCTTAAATGAAGACCCTAAAATATAGTTATTCATATTGCAGTAACTTGAGTTTTGTCTACAATGTGACTAAGTAACCAGATTTGTGTCAGGAGTAATGCATGCATATGTGCAATTACACCGATTTTCACATCTGCAATTATCATGATTAACCCAGACATCTGGGTGTCAGATAAAGACATTATAATTACAGCGTACCTGACAGGAGAACAGTTCTGAATGCTGCAGACGAGCCTGTTTTGTGTAGATGTGCAGACAATTTGTCAGAATAGATGATAGTGATCAGGTGCAGTAAGCTGGAAACCATGGTTATAAGCCAAAATAGTCCTTCCAGGATTTTGCGGGCGTTTTTCGAGATTGTTGCAGCCTAAAATGCCTGAATTCGCGGCAGCTTTTCTAAAAAAATTGCGATGGAAGTTGCAATGTTTTAAGCTTATTTGTTGAGGTGAAATTGCGGGAGACAGTGACAATTGCTAAAAAAGTTGCATTTTTTCAGCTTTTAGAACATGTTTCAACATCGTAATTGACAATATTTATTCCAAAATTAATTTTTTTTAACGCTCCAACCCATTTATACAAAAGCTGGCATACCATGCTGGGAAATTAGCAGCAGCCAGATACTAATTTAACATGAAGTGGTTGGTAGATTTAAGGCACAAAATGATAATTTACTACTGAATGAATCACATTTGGACATATCTGTCAGTGGCCTAAAAAGTTAATTTCACTTTCTGGCACACACGTATTCACAGACACGCTCACGGCTTGTCGCGTCAATAAACAAGAAAATCACTCAGATAGCGCAGTACTCTGGCAAGACTGTTCATTTCCTGACCCTGCACTGAACACAGGCATGTGTTATGCACGTGTACGTTATGCACAGATACCGAATCGCGTGACGGAAACATGTAGCGGGCGGCGGGAATTGATGGGTCTCAAAAACACCCCCACAATTTAATCAGTTGTTTCTTGTATCATTTCTGACACGTGCACAGTGGTGGATTTGGAGTAGGATCACAATCATGTGATCATCAGCAGGCCGCTGAGGTAGCGTTCACTTGTTGCCATGGTTACCCTGCCGCTATCTCAATGAGAAATCCTTAACAAATCCGTGGATCCAAACTTTAAGCCGCATCACTGCCAAAATGTAATCACTTGGTCCTTGTGTCATTTCTGACCTTCCCTGAAAATTTCAACCAAATTCCTTAGTCAGTTTTAGAGTAATGTTGCTAACAGAGGAATGATTCACATATGCCGATCATCACATTACGCCGCAGTGTTCCTTGGCGGAATAATTAATCTAACTTACCTTCATTCTTTCAGAGCTCCAACAGATCTGGATGCAACAGTTTCCATCACGGTGATTTGCATGGTCTGTCGTCCGCTCGTTTCAGCCGTTCTCCTAATGTGTTTCGTGGTAGAGAAGTGTTTATCAATCAATTCTGTTTTGGGTTTTTTTGTTTGTTTTTTTAATTCCACCACAATATTGCACTGGTGTAAAACAGCTTACTTCCACTTTGGCGAAGAACATCAGGGAATTAATTGTTTTGCATAGTCTCCAGGAGTAATTTTTGTTGGTAAATGAGAGACATTAGAATGGGACATGTCTGCATCTTCAAACCAAAAACAAGGAAGTGAATTTGGTGACGTACGTGCATTACGTTTGCGCTGGGGACTGCTATGATTGGTGGAGGCTGGCCAAAATTGCGGAAAAATTGCGATGATTGGACAAAATGGCAAGGTTGTGCTGAAGTCATGGAGATTGGTTGAATTCGCGCGATCGCAACATTGCAAATTCCTGGAGGAACTGCCAAATATAGGACTTTTAATGCATGAAGGAAAAACTAAGTGAATTTAGCTTATCAGCCCATTAAATGACCATTATCAATTGTCATCATGCTAATGGATATTCCCAGTAGGTGCTGCATTCACATACGTAACCTAGAAGGTGCATTCACATCTATTGTGATTAGCTTTAAGCAGAACATAGCCCTGATAAGGTTGGAAACCTCTTGCAGTTGTGTGAACAAGTGCATGTAAATTATCTGGTGGAGTTGTCAACCAGGACACAAAATGAGGTTTTATTTGCCGGTAAATGAATTGACGGGATGCATTTTAACCTAAATCCCTAATCTTTTCCATGGTCTAGTTTTGCTTAGCCGGCTTTTTCTCCAGTACATAATGGTCTGGCTGCATCTCACTATCATTCTGCTGTAGGGGAAGAAACATTTGTTTTGTTGTTGTTTTTTTAAACCTATCATAGTTCTCTTGGAGAAAGCTAAGAGACAGATGTGGCTTTGGTGTTTCCTCAAGACAGTGATGGGTAGAATAGTTGGTGTGGAACATGTACATGCAGTTAGAGAAGCGCTTTGCTTAAAATGGATAATACACAGAAATAAAATTAGTAGGGCAGCCTTACTGCACATTTCAGATTCTCTGCAAAAATAAAAATTTCAGTGGTAGTTTGCTGTAAGGAAGGTGGCTTTTAAAAACAGTAGCAGATAGTGGAGGACAAAGCCTCTTGAAATGAGCAGCCAATGGCAAGCTATGCAATGTACATCCTGTGTTTCAGAGTATCCTAAACCTTACCAGTAAATGTTGTTTCCTTAATTTAACCAAAAATCAACTTATAATGCTAGTAAACAGTGAATGAAAATGGAAGTTAAAATTAAACTTCAGTTGAAGTATAATACAAAAGTAATGGTCTCAGACTGGATACAGAATCTAGTCTCATATGTAAACGTTTTTACTTAAAGCAACATCTACACTGTTTTTCAACTTGTTTTTTTTCTTAGCGGCGGTTGTCAGTTCCAGCAGTCACTCACTAAATTAACTGTTAAAGGATAATACTGTGGCAACATCGCAAAATAGGAAAATATTCAATTAATGAGGGGATCACAGAAGTGTCCAACAAACCCCAAGATTAACCCAAGATTAACCAAACATATCTGAAGGTGAAAATGAAGCTGAATAGTAAAAGTATCACTGTAAAACACTGTGTGTTTTAAATGTCCATTCCAACTTGCGTTTTCCTGTGCAGTAAAGGAGTGCTAACAACATTACAGATAAGCTGGTATACTTAGCTGATATGTCTAATACAAATATCCCAAAGGTGTTCTATTAGATTCAAGTCAGCCAACATACTTCACCAGGTCATAGTTTTCAGTTTTTTTCTTTTTTTTTATAAACTTTTGGGTGATTTTGGTTTATTTCTGGTCATTATCATGGTGAAATATTCCTCTTGTGCAAAACTTCTCCAGACCAGGAGTCATCTTGTCAGCCAGTATGTTGGTATATCTAACAGTATTTATGGTGCCATCTATAAGCCATTTCTCCAATACCTTTTGCACTCATGCAGCCCTTTATCACCACACTCCCACCTCTGTGCTTCACTGTCAGGACTATGCATTCACTGTCAGCTGTCATAGTCCCGACCAGGTTCATACCAAATATGCTGGATTCAATCGATGCCAAACAAATTTCTCTTTGACTCATCTGAGCAAAGAATGGACTCTTGAATAGTTATCAGTCATCTTTTTATGTTCTTTATCAAAGTTCATCTGTAATTTCGTGCCAAAGAAAAAGCAGTTGTTTTTGTTCTTGCACACCATCCATAGAGGCTGATTGTCCTGTTTTAGATACCACACAGTCTGAGATACTTGCTTCTCTGTTTTTTAAAGCTGGATTGTGGAAATTTCTCAGCTCTGATTAGTGGTACTATGACTTCTAAACCTCTGCACATTTCAATTCATTTTTAGTTGTAGTAATCTTCATGTATCGTTTTCCACCTTATATGAAGTCTTACATATTTTTAAATTCATCTGGCAGTGGTTTTGCATTAGGAGCCATGATGCATTTATACAGATAAATGCAGCCTATAGGTCCAAAGCTTTGCACTGGTGGTTACAGGTCATGTTATTACTGTGTTCATGCAGGCTGTCGTATTCACTTTTGTTGAGTTTCTACTCTGGGTCCTGTGTTTCCTGAAATATTGCACTGAGGCTGACTTCTGTTGTATACTGTATATCACTGTTTGGATAGATACTAAAAGTCAAATCAGGTATGTTCAGAAGAATTTTCAGCACTAGCTTTCTATTTCCCTTACCTTGGTTACTGTAGGAGCTAAAGGGAAGACAAAGTAGAAAAAACAAAGAAACAGAAAAACAAACCCTTGAGCCAAAACAAGCTTTTATTCAACATTATGTCAAGGTCATGAAGTCATTTCGCACATATCAAGTTAAAAATGTTTTTTAAAAAATATGGAAAATGACTGGAAATTGCATCTGTGATTGCAGTAAATCACCTTTTTTACCTTGGTGAATCCCTGTGTTCACATTTGCAGAGGAGACGGCAATGCTTATTCTCTTATTGTCAGCCTTGTGCAGCAACGTTATCATGAATATGATCTGGTTAAGTATTTTGATTTGTTTTTCTTTTGCATCATTAAAATGCAGGCCGTGCTCAGCATTGCAGTTTGCTTGACAGAATGTTTTGATTAGAATTAGCTAACAAACATTTATCATGCACATTGATGTCTGCATGGAACTAGAGATGTATGCTGTTGTATGTAAATCAGCATAAGGGTCAATATATAATTGAGGGACATTTGAAGTCCATGAGATATATTTTGAATAAATTTTTATTAAAAAATGTATTCAAATAATTTTTTTGTTCATTCATCATTCATTTTTGTTCTTTGTGATCATGTTTTTACAAATTCCTTATTTATTTATTCTCAAAACAATCACTTATTAATAAAAAAATGACTGGATACCACTAAAATGTCAACTAAATAACTGTCCGAATTTAATAACAACCACCTTCTAATTAGGTAAACACTAATAAAATGAGCTTAATCAAAAAATGTTTTGATTGTGTTCTTTATATTAAGTTGAGATAATCATGACAGATATTTCTTTTTTTAGCATTATGTCAAATTTTATATGGACAGTAACAAATTGTATCTGTGTCCAAGAAATCACTTTCAACTAAGTTCCCCATTACAAAAACGCCTCTAAAGGAAGTGTGTTAATTCCAGATCACATGACCTGCTCCACATGATGTCATTTCCTCCTGAAGAAAAGACTGGCAAGACTCCAAGGCTTTTTCAGTTGTTTAATATCAAGTAGTGTCTGAGTCAAGTGTGGATTTATCGCATGTTGGACAGGTTTACTACAATATCTTTATAAATAACTTTCAATTTCAGTTTTGCTCAATTTTATATGTAACATTTTTGAATCATCTTTCTGTAAAAATGCCATGTGGTGTTTGTTATAGGCGGCCATATTGATTTTAGGCCTGAAAACAGCAAAAATGTCAACTATGATACCTGTCAAGTATGTTACAAAAAGTCTCGCAATTTTATATTGACCCATAAGTTATGCAGAAAATGGTGTTTTCAGTGCTCATCTCTTTAATTGTTGGGAAAAAATAAAACCACTGGTAGTACACTTCCTGCAGAGTGTGTGTGTATGCATGTATGCGTGGGCTGTGTGTGATGTTGGATTGCAGTTAGCTATAAAATGTATTTGTTCTTGTTTGTAAAAGCTCCAAAGTATTTCACACAAAGGAACAACAGCAGCTTACAAAGCTGTAACCAGTGCTCTAGAACCAGAGAAATCTGAAGTACCAGTCAAAGCATTGAATACATGTCAAATTCATCTCCGCCAGGAAATGGTCCCTGTAGACAGTAATTATAAAAGATACATTCAAACATCTGTCATTTTTTGGTTACATGTGCAAGTTTACTAACTGGATTCTGACTGAAAGTAGTGATACGCTTTGGGATGCAGGGACCCAAGAAGGAAAGTCAATTTTCTTCAAATTAATATTCCCTCAGACACAAGTTTAATGTCTTCTCTGAGTCCAAGCCTCATTTCAAGCTGTGCAAAAAATGAGAGCCTGGCAACAAAAAATCATTACCACTCTCAGTGTCTTAAGTGTTAGAAACCATTAACCTGGGAAACAGAAAACTAATTTGCTGCTAGTTTATCTCCCTACAGTAATCACAGTTGCTGTCATTCAGTTTATTGTAAAACTAAAAATTCCTGTCTATTTCAAATTTATTATCTGTACACATTTAGTAAATGCTGATGAACTGTAATGTAGTTAGGCAAAATAACTTTTTTTTATTATTTTTTACTCAGAATAATTACATTTCCATTTATTAAATGATCAAAAATGTGGCAATAACAATAGTACATAAATCCTTCCAAAAACAAATAGTATAATCATCCCAATTATATTATATAATTGGGATAATTATATAATTATATATTTTTTATGCTTGATGCAAAAATGAAAGTGGCATAACTTAAATTTATCTGTGTGTATGTGTCTCCACAGAAAACTGGCAAAATCCACCCTGGTGCTGGTGCTAGTGTTTGGGATCCACTACATCGTCTTTGTTGGAATGCCTCATACATTTGAGGGAACAAGCTGGGAGATCCGCATGTACTGTGAGCTGTTCTTCAACTCATTTCAGGTGCTTTTTCTTTTCCTTTCATTTATGTAAAATGTAAATAACTCTATTGTTTCCACTTTCATTGTATACCTTTCAATCAGTCGTTTGTGGTATCAATCCCAGGCAGAGAGAATGAAGATTTATGAATTATTCTTACCAATCTGTAATCCCTAACAGTTAATAGGTTGTCATCTGTTCCATCTGCTTTCTAAAGCCCTTTATAGGCATGCTGTCTGCTCCATTAGTCAAGTGGCAACTGAACATGTCGGTTTCGTGATCATTTTTCCGCAAAAGTCACACGGGCAATCTCACTAGGTTGGACCTAATAACATTTCCATATCACTTTCAACACAGCACAAGTGTGGACTGCATGAATTTCCAGTAAGTGATTTGGACCGACTATTTGTACATTTCAGGACAAATATTCATCCAAAAACTTGAAAAAGAGTGCAGCAGACATAGTTGATGTGCCAAACACATACTCACAACACACATGTTTCATTCACTTTGCTCTGCAATTTCAAATCTATTGAGATACAAATTGAAATGTTCATAATAAGAAAACTTTACTGCAGTAATAACAGACACTAAACAATTCCTACCAGTATTAAATGTAATCTGAGTTGTTGTCCCCCACTTCCTGTTCCTTCTAACTTTCCCCCTGAGTTTATCAAATCAAATGCCCGCTGCATGATACAGAAGCAAGACACCACTTTGCCGCTACTTGTATTAAATGCTAATAATATTTAGAAATTACCCCATGAGGAGCACTTCAGTTTGGGTCACTGTGTATTTTTCTTCACATCAAACAGCTGAGCAGCCACATGTAGGGGTCTTTCTTCCGAGTTTATTAAATACTTGCAGCATCAGACAGCTGCAACATCCTGATGCATGTAGCATAAACAGAGCAACAGCAGTAACTAAATAAATGAGGCTCTTAGTTATTTGGACAGTTTGACAAGCAGCTATTGATTTAGAGTTAGTCTTTTGTTTGTTATTGCTTTATACATCTCTCTGTGTATTGTCTGAAAGACAAATATTTCGTGTGTACCGTGGATCTCTCGTCACTGTGGAAGGTTTGTCTGAATGAAGCTGGCAGGAACATTACCAGAAAAGTGACCTATGTCTAAACGACACATTGCTCTCACTTCAGCAGATTGATTGACCCAGCAGTGTTACAATTCTGATGTCTGTAAAGGGCTTAACTGACTACTGCAATTACACACAGCTGAGCCACTGATTACAGGCAACACTTTAGTGAATAAAACAATGACAGTTCTTTCTGCAAAGCACTAAGCACATATTTTTTTTTTCCAATTTCTAAGTCATACAGTATCCCATCATCACAGCTCTGACATTGCCAGATTCCAAACAATCTCTTCGCTTCATGAAAGAAACTGTGTCTTTACTGCCAGCATTTTATGGTTAGATATATGTAAAACCAACATTTTTTTGGATCCAAAATATGTTTTGGCCTTGTTCTAATGGCTACTAAAAAAATTTTTTTTAAAAATGAAGTATCACATTGCAGACGTGTCAAATTATTCTTTTTACCTTTTAAGCAGATTGTTGTGAAATGTAGCACCGGTTAATGAAGCTGTATACTATTATGCATAGAAAACACGATGGCTGTTTACTCAGTATGAGTAACTACAGATGAAAAAAGACATAATTTGCTACTGGCGGCATATTTGAGTTTCTGTATTCACATTTCCAAACCCAGCAAAGTCTCTTCTGAAGAAAGCTTTCTGCGGGATTCCCAAACTCTTCCTCAGTGCATCATGTCGGGGAGAGCCCTGTAATTAAAGGGGATGAAGCAGAAATGGGTGTGATAGCGACAACCTCATCAATATCTACTGACGGGACAATTAAAGGGCTCAGCATCCAGCAGAGAGTAAAGGCTCCATGTTCTGTGGTGTACAAACACAGCAGGGAGCTCATCTGCACCTCCACGATCTGGAGTTGTGCACCCTAATGGGACAGGAGATGCTGCAGCCGGTGGTTTTTACAGCAGTAGCTCTCTTTACGACCATAAGAAGACATATTCACATAGCATTTCAGTCTGTGTTTGGAGCAATAGCCCTGACAAGCCACAATTATTTTGTTTAAGTACTAGACTTAGAAAGCACTGGTGCTTATTAATCCTTTGAACCCTGAGCCGTTTCTGTTTCTCTTTTTTTCCCCCACTCCTGTCACATTTTCGCTGTGTGGGTTAATTTTTCTCTGCGGTATGAAGCCCAACACCTCTATGAAAACAGTACAATCATGGCTAGCAAAAGAGAGAACTCTTCTGAACAGTTTACAAAAGTTGCCATAAATTATAAAGAAAGAAAACATCTCATTTGAATTGAAGTGTTACAAATACGGGTTTAAAAAAAAAGGTAGAAGTACACAGTATAGATACTTTACAACTGCTACAAAGTAAGCATTTTCACATCACTCTGCACATCAGCTCTAGAAAGCAGTTTCACCATGCTAAATGTGTCTTCCAACAACCTACTGACAAATTGCACCTCTATATTCTGTTTTTGAGCCACGCTGCATTTGTTTTTTTGCTCAAGTATGTTTATCGTTTCTGTCTCTAGTTTGTTTTAATTCTTGTCTCCTCTCTGCTCTGTGTAAACGCAGCCTGCAGTTTAGGTGAAAAATCCCTGAATTTTTGCCTCGTGACGGTTAGTCCAAGTAGAATTGCTCATGTCTTCTCAGTTGCTACAAGGAGCACAGCATTTTTTCTTTTTTACGCCACAATTTTAAACCAAGATTTAGTAAATATTTCCAGCAACTGCGTCCCCACAAGACTGGTTCAAAGACTAAAAATTAGAAATCTGATGATTTTTTCTTTCTCTTTTGAATGGTGTAATTTTGCCAATTTTTAAAGATATTATGCTTTTCTAACCTGTAGTCTGATTGTACTTGCTTTGAAATGTGTAGCATTGCAAACTGTCATATTAACACTGCTTTTTCAAGAAAACTACAAACACAATCGCTAATTTTAAGTCCTTTTTCGGGATTAATAAGCATAAATGGGTAATCAATCAGTTAACAAAAACAAAGACAATGTTTTTTGTATTTTAGCATTACAGTTACAAAATGAGTTTAGTTTTTCATTAACTTACACTACCAGTCAAAAGTTTGGACACACCTTCTCATTCAATGGCTTTTATTTAATTATATTCTACATTGTAGATTAATACTGAAGGCATCAAAACTATAAAAGAATACATATAGAATTATATTGTAAAGTAAAAAAAATGTTATCTTCAGTACTAATCTACAATGTAGAAAATAATACAAATAAATAAAAAGCACTGAATGAGAAGATGTGTCCAAACTTTTGACTGGTAGTGCATTTGTGAGTTTATATTGGTTATACACACAACAGAACATATATGAATTGTCCAGCTTTACAGCAGTGGTAGTCATGTATACTACAAGAAGTTGACATTTCAAGGTTGGCATAAGAACTGTTTTGTTAACCCACACAACCCATTTAGAGCTCATGGAACACAAGCTGTGTGTTATCTCCCACTGCAGGCTGCCTCAGTGTAACCTTTCTGTGTGTATTTCACAGAGGGATTAGCCACAGTTAGCTTGTAGTCATTACTTTGTGGCTGTCAGTGTCATAGTTTAGACTGCACTTCATTACTCACCGAAGTAGCTTGATAATGACATCGATTCAGTAATTCAGCTCTGCCTAAGTTTAAATTAACAAAATTAGATCGTATAAACGTGGCCGGGACATTTCCTGTATAGTAATTAAATAATATGTCATACACAATTAGTTTATTTGTACTTTGGCAGACTTATGTCAACAAATGTGCTGACAGAATATTTCTCTCTTAAATTTATAAACCAGTGGATGAATGAAATGTAATATGACCCTTAAATTGCTTTGGTGAGGTGAATCTATCAGGAAGTGAGACCTTTCATGGGAGAAGTGAAATGAGTGGAGCAAATCCAATTATACTACAGAAGCTCAGACATGTTGCCATAAATGGTCACGCTTTCAACAACGATTGTGGAACAAGCGCAGCTATCTCATATACAGACAATTATATTCCTAGCCATGGTATTTAATTTTTATTCATATATAAAAAGGTGTTTCACTTTGGTACTGAAAATGTAATCGAAGTCGCATGTAGAGAAATAGAATACAAATGTCAGCCATGTGGTAACTGATCCTACAGTACCAGGTCAGCTGATTAGCTTTTCTCTCTTTTGCCACAAACATAAGCATGGCTGACCTTTTTCTTTTTTTTTTCTGGCCTGTTTTATTGATTGATTCTCCTGCCATAGCAGGTAGTCAGACTATCTCATCATATGCATGTATAGTGAATGTACCTTACTGCCCCTTAGTCTTGATATAAAATGAGTTTATATAAAGGTAGAATATTTTAATTCATCATTTTTCAGTGTCTTTTGAGGATGTTTGGTCATCTTACAATGTTGGCAGCATCTATTAAGGCAAGAAAAAGGAGCATGAATGTGTCTCAGTAATGAGCCACACAAAAACCACCTGAAGTATAGACTATAAGAGCCATGTTTTTTGTAGTTGTATGGAAGTGAAAAGGACTCATCATTCAAGATAGGATAACTACATCAAATTGACAAAATCACAAAATCGTGACTGGACCTGAAAATCCCAGAGTGATGTGTTCTCAAACAGGAAGCATGACTCATTATTATTATACTTTATCTCAATTTTGTATTTACAAAACCTCTTCTATAGACTGGATGATATGACTGTGAAACAGTAATTAGGGGCAGAGACTCTTCTGTGAACAATGTACCAGTGTAGTGTGTAACTATCAGAAGGGATTCTGTACCAGTTTTATTAGAGTCCTGTTGGAAGATTTGTCTTTTTAATTAATGTACCCAGAACGTGTGACCCTTGCATAATTATGCACAGCACATTCCCTAAAATATACCACAGATGATGACAACATTATTCTTACTGCTCATATAGTATTTAATCACACAGAAGGTGGAAGATAGAACTTATTTATCCCTCAGTCAATTCATTGATTACATTTTTTTCTTTGATAAATGTAATGTAATTTGTGTTCACTGCAGTTTGTCATTAATATTCAAACCAATAGTATTATTTTCTTATTTTATTTTTCGTATTTACACAAAAGTACTTTCAACTTATATAGAAGGTAAAAGCAAAGCTAAAAACACATTAAAAGAAGGATGCTGAGTATAATTTGTAGTGAAATGAGGTGTGACAGTTGGGTGCCAAGCATCCGCAGGGTTAGATCAACATGTAGGAGGGCCTGGGACTCAAATGATCTCCTGGCCTTCTATTAACCCTTATTTCCTTGCACTTTTTTAGGCTGAATGCTACCAGACTAGTGGTTGCATGTAAATCTTTTTGCAATTGATAATTAATTAAAAACATTAAATTATGAATATGCATTCGAGCACAATGCTTCCATTAAACCATGACACTGGGATCATCTATAGTACAGAAGTCTCAATTAGCGTCCAACCTTAAAGCCTTTAAAATATCAGCACTACACATTTCTATAGCATCCATAAATAATTTAAGTTAATTAGTTGCACAGTGGTCTTTTATTTTTAATTTTCTCTTAGGGGTGAGAAAATGTACAGCTGATCCAGACCTGTCATATGAGCCATGAACAGAAAAAATACTAAATACTAATATAATACGAAAAACCCAATTCATGCAAAAGAATAATGCAGAATTAATGAAATATGATCAGAGATTTAACATTTCCAGAGAGCTTTTTTTGAATTTTTTGTAAATGTATGTGGGCAGAGCAAATTCCACTGTTCACACTAAAATTCTCTTATACTGATTGCTGCCTCGTGATCTTCATAGATCTTTGTTCAAGCTTGTCTTCTGTTGCACCTGACCATGTAATATAATAAAATCTCTGTTATTAATTCAGTGAATGTCAAAGCTTCTTGCCTGCTTCCCATATTAGTCATGGATTGCCTCGCTTTAGAAAGATGTCAGTTCCTCTCACAGCCTGTTCTGCTCTGATGACGTTGGCAGCCGTGATGCCGTTTAACACTACCTTAGTGACTGTGCTGAATGTGTTTTCGTTTTGAATTTTAACTGCAGGAGCCGAAGCTCAGTCGTGTCAAATTATTCTTTTTACCTTCTGGCAGCATTTTTGGCAATGAAACCTGCCGCAAATATGTGGAACAGGTAGTTAGGTAGTTATGCGGCAATTTACTGGTTCTGATTGTGCTAAAAATGCATGCCGGTTAACAAATAGCGTTTATTAGACTGAAATGGGCAATTTCCAACAAATGTGGTGAATTGAAATTTGAACATTACTGAGCCCAAGAATAATGGGTATATTTCTTGCATAAAGTCCATTTTCTATCAGCACAAACCAGTAAATGGTAAAATTGAAACTTCAGAGACCCAGAAGTTCTATATAAATAAAACTGAACTGAATGTTTATAGTGGTTTTAGTCACAGCTTTGTGTTCCTACAGATCTTCTTACAGAATAGTAAAACTCCAAGCTGCTCAAATTATATTCTTAAGAATTGAACTGCAATAGAAAAGTTATTAGTGTGACAGTTTTTAAAATCTTTCTGTATATGTATTCTTATTAAATCACTGCTAAAATGAACTTCTCGGGAGATTGTTCTTCTTTCACAGGGTGAAAGAAGAATTTAGGATTTTTTGAGATTCACTGCCAAGATTTCTCTTATCAGTAAAGACGTGCGTCTTACAATGATCTATCACTTTCACTAGAACACCTTCTATGTCTCCTGTTTATATTTTTCATGTCACTTTGTGAAGCAGGTCAGGGGAGAGGCAGCCCGAGAGATCAGTGTTTCTTTCTCTTTTTTTTATTAGATAAGCACTGATAGAAGCAAAGTGATAAAAGTTGTATGGTACTGCACTCAGATAAGAATGGAATGTGATGAAAGACTTTTCTCATCCTACCTGTAATCTATTTTGATGCGAGCTCACAACTTGTATGTCAATTTCTTCTTTTCAGGGCTTCTTTGTGTCCATTATCTATTGCTACTGCAATGGAGAGGTGAGTGGACAATATTGATTTTTTAAAAAAAAAATGTAACAATTGAGATTCATCCATCCATCCATTATCTATACACCGCTTAATCCTCACTAGGGTCGCGGGGGGGGGGGTGCTGGAGTCTATCCCAGCTGACTCAGGTGAAGGCAGGGGACACCCTGGACAGGTCGCCAGTCTGTCGCAGGGCCACATACAAAGACAAACAAGCACTCACACATTCACACCTACGGGCAATTTAGAATAATCAATTAACCTCAGCATATTTTTGGACTGTGGGAGGAAGCCGGATTACCCGGAGACAATTGAGATTCATCACAGCAAAAAAGCTAACATGACACGAGTAAAGCAAATGCAATTTTTCTCTAATGAAGTTCTTTAGTTTGCTTTCAATTCAAAATACTTGCTACAAACGGTTTAATTCATCCAGTGGTGCACATAATCCAGGGCCTGGCTAATGAAGGCAGTTTTTTTTTCTTTTTTTTCAATTCATCTGCCTCTTACCCTGTCATATCAGTCGCTCTTACTCTCTGTGCGCTCCTATGTTATCTTCTGCTCTTTGTACTCAGCACTCTCAGTTCACACCCGAAATTCCCATTTCTGCCAGTTTTATTTTTACAAAATCTTCTCTGTTCTTTCTGCCTTTTCTCACTTTGCTTTTGTCGATGACTGTCCCGTGGAGTAGTCCCTGTCATCCTCCCAGAACTCTGAGTGGCTGAAATCCAACTCAAAATTTAACAGAAGGTTTTTTCTTTTCTGTTGAATCAAAGTTCTGCATAGCGATTTGCTATTTTGTTATTAACACTCGACAGATGACTCAGGTAATGTCAGCCAACACGTAGATGTAACACTATATTCTGCAGCTCTACGGACCTTTAAGCTGCTCCTAATGCACTGTTTTAGTCAGTCAGCCCACACATTGTGTGTATCATTGAACCTTTTTGGCCAATCTGTCAATAGAAAACTGCAGGCAGCTCTGTCCACCAAATAAGCATGTGAGAACTGAGTGCTTACTACCACAATTAAGGGGCAGGATTTAAAAATATATACACTGAGCTACTAAAGACAAACATCCACCCTGATTTTATAAAATCAACTTGAAACAGCATTTGAAGAAAACCTAACACGAAAGAAACCTGCTCATTAAAGGATATCTCATATGTTTGCGGTGTAATACCTCTGGATGCTACGTTTGCACCGTGTGGTCAGTTTGCAGTGTAGATTTTGATATTTATAGCCTGTGATCTTTCCATCCACACAGGTTCAGACAGAGATAAAGAAAACGTGGACACGCTGGAATCTGGCCTTTGAGTGGGAGGGCCCGGTGGTCTGCGGCCGCTACCGTTACGGCTCTGTGGTTGTCGGTATTAACAACAACAGCACAAGCAGCCAGTCCCACCTGGCAGGCGGTGGGCTTTCTACACGCTCCACCACGCTTGTTTCCAACCGTGTGTCTCGAAGCTCAGGTGCACCTGTGATCAGCATGCACGCCACGCTTCCAGGGTACGTCATCAGTAACTCTGATCCGTCCATACCTGAAGAAGCTGAGGACAGTGGCCCCAAGCAGGTGGACGATATCTCGCTGAAGGAAAATCTGCCTGTTCTAAACACAAGTGCAGCAGCCGATGATGAGGAAGAAACACTGTAGCAGTTGTCTATAGACATAGGAGGCTGTAGAGACAGAGGGGTAAATATGCACATTGAGCTGTGCAAGCCCATTACAGCCTTGTGTAATTCAAACTCTGAAGAGGGAAGCAAAGGGAACTCAAAAGTGTGTGAACAACAAATGTTAAAATATCTTCAACCTCCGTACGGAAAAGAACTTAAATACAAATACGGTGAATTGTGAATATGAAGTTGAATGTCAGATAATGACCACACTCTTGACAGTGCCGCTAGAAGTCACCAGTGAAAAAATAAAAAATATCAAAGCTGAGCTATAGTTAGACAAAGGCTCCTGAGCTTGAAAGCAGACTGTAATTTTGTTGGGTTTCTCAACCTCCACACCTCATACTACAGTCTGCATTTGCATTGAAGGCTGCTGAAGTCTGATGGAGGAGACAATTTGCATGTGTCAGCAGTTGTTGGGAAGTCAGCTGTTTACATAGACAATGGTTTTTCATATATGATACAGAGATGAGAAGCTTTTGCAGATGTCTGTATAATTTATAAAAGGACTGAAATTATAGACTCAACAAAATACCCCTTACGTTTCTCAGGGAGGGCAACACCATAGTGCCCTCAAGTGTCCAGCAGGCAGTGGAGGGCGCTGGTTAAGGTTCACTTAAATAGTAAAAATATGCTGTTGCACACACACTACCAGTCAAAAGTTTAGACAGACCTTCTCATTCAATGATTTTTTAATTTAATTATTTTATACATTGTAGCCTAATACTGAAGGCATCAAAACTATAAAAGAATACATATGGAGCTATGTTGTAAACAAAAAAGTGTTAATCTTCAGTGGTAATCTACAATGTAGAAAATAATAGAAAAAAATAAAAAGGAGTGAATGATAAGGTGTGTCCAAACTTTTGACTGGTAGTGTATCTCAGTGGTGGTACAGAAATTATTTCAGCATTTCTGTACACAGTGATCTTCTTGCTGTCCTTTGATTGTATGAAACATTTGATGCACATCTGAGGATAATGATAAGCTACAGTAGTAACAAGCACAGTAGTAAAAAGCACAAAGAGCACTTGACAAATACACATCAGAAATACCTGGTAAGAAAACAGTGACAGCACCATCAGAAAGACAGCAGACACTTGACAAACCTTTGTTCTGGCAAACAAGTGCTTACTAAATGTGTGCTGTGTCATTTTCTCCACGTAGCTTCAAGCTCCATGCAATAAACAATGGGCTGTTTTTTTCTGCAGTGGATAAACAACATCACTAAAATGCAGTTTTTATGTGTTTTGGAAAAGTAGTTGTGCGCAGACAACCAATTGCAGGCAGTGTAATTTCTGTAGCTACAATCGGCAGATGTGTGCACAGAATCCTTTCCTGTATTTTTCATCTTTAAATTTGCTACATTTTTTTTGTCATCTACCTCAGATTAATACATATCAAAACACAGTGTTTAATGTGGTTGAGCAAAATTTTTAGCAGTAATTTTATTGACGAGTGTAATCTCTGCAACCTGGAGTTCCATGGAAACACAAGCACTTTCAATCAGTTTGAAAAATCTGTTTCCCCACAATAACCTGTAGAATGTTGACTGAACAGCTGCAGTCATCACAGCAGGAATGATGAACAAGTCTGGAAATCCATCAAACCTGCGCATCATCTTTTATTAAGAACAAAAAAGTGGAAAGTTTGTGTTGTGTCAAGAAAGTTACTGCAGTGAGCTGTACATTTTGTCACTTCCAATCTTCTTCATAATTATCTTCAGTTGTAGCTTATACGCATGAAAGCATCGCCATGTAATCAGTGACACCATGAAATGATCTGACCTACGTGCCCTGAACAAGTAAAACAAATTACTTTAAGTGAATGTAGAAGAACAGGGATGGAGGACGAAAAATACACCTTGTAAAAGCAGAAACACTCCTCACTGTTTTTAGTAAATTGAGTTCATTTGAATTATGTTTTGTTCAGAACCAGTTCGGGAGATTGCAGATGACTTACACCTCTCCAACATCTTGCTTATTTTGCACACAGCAGCAAAGAAACCTTCAATAATAGGCTGACATTTAGTAGCAAGTGAAAACAGACAGACTCCCTACAGAGTCTGTAGTCCTCTTACTAATAGCCACAACATTAAAACCACTGACAGGTGAAGTAAACAACATGAATTTTTTTTTTTACAATGTCCTGCTGGGAAATCTTGGGTCCTGCCATTCATGTGGATATAACTTTGTCACATATTACACAAAACTAACATCATAACAGACTAACCATGTCCCTTTGGCAATGGTATTCCACGCAAAAACTGCTCAGGAATGGCTCGAGAGACACGACCAAGAGCTCACGGTATTGATCTGACCTCCCAGCTCCCCACATCTAAATCTGATCAAGAGTCGATGAATTATGTTTGTTTTGTCGTTTCTTACTTTAGAATAGTGTTACTTTTTAACCAGCAACTAAGGAAAAGGTGGTTTTACCTTGCTGACTTGTTTCAACCGTGTCTGCACTCTTTCTCAGAGTGTCATCTGACGGCCCCCTGCCGTCCAATGGCCTCTGGAGGATGGAGTCCCAGGTGTGCGAGAGGGTGTTGGCCCACTCGCCACGGTTCATGGAAGTGTTCACCTGCTTCCTGACCTCTATGGCCTCCTTAATCCACCATTTGTATTTGTTAGCCTCAGATGTTACGATCCTCCCCTTGTCCCAGTCCATAATGTGGTTATTTCTTTTGCAGTGGTCCGTGATGGCTGATTTTGAGTTTTCTTGAACAACAAAAAGTAAAGTTGGGTAAAAAGTAAGGCTAATCTGTAATAATCTGTAAGGCTAATATGTGCTAAACCACAAGATCAACCAGTAACACACACCACAGGCAACCCTTGGAGTGTATTTAGCTTCTCTTCCCACATTATGTTTGCTGTACCTGGTTAGTGCCAACACCCGAACTGTTACCTAACCTGCAAATTGTCACACAGTCAAATGTAAAGATTTTACTTGTGTTTTCCTTGTATTCTAGGAGAATAGAGCCCATTGTGACTTTTAGCCATCTACAAGAGTTTCTCATTCATCTGTTGGCTTAATTGCATTTACAGAAGATGGCAATTTAGAATATGTTATTTATCCTGATGATGAATGCTCTTCATGGATAAACTGAATGTCATGGTGAACTAATGTGCTTTTATGTCCAGTCAGCCTACTTTGAAAAAAAAAAAAAAATACAAAATCTTGTATTTTGTGAGGAGAAACTGAAGAGAAACAAAAACAACATGTGTGCAGAATTATTTTTGTCACGTAAAAATGAAGTTGCGACTGAGTGCAGATTGAATGCACAGTTTTCTGTGCACCACTCGCTGTGTTTCCTGCTTGTAAGGGATTGACACATTCAGTAGCACATACGGTTTTTATGAAATGTGAAAATCCATGTGACATTAAGTTTATTTTTTACAATCCGCTATTGTTCTGACTGAAGCACTACATTTGGTGGCTGCTTACCTGTTTTGTGTCTGCTTTGTGCATGCATGTGTGTCAGTGCATTGAATGCAATGGTTGTCACAGAAAAAGTGCTTTTGTATATGTGCCTGTTCTGCTCCAGCTGAAGCTTTTAAAGCTCAGCTTGAAAGGATTATTTTAAGTCTTGTCTGTTCTCGTGCAGAACGCATTTGGCTGGTTTTCTTTGTGATACTTGCTCGTGTGTCTCTCTTTTGTTTTCTTTCTCCCTCCATCAAGTCTCCTTCCTCTGTGTTGACTGCTAATAAAGGTTTCATGTTTTTAGCCACCTGCTGAGCAACTCTTTGATATTTCTGCTGCCAGCGGATGGGATGTGCTAAGTAGCACTTTTATGTTTGTTTTAAGTTAATTTAAATAACAGTTACCTAACGCTGTTACAATAATTTTTTTCATGGCCTCAATCAAACACCGACTGCATCACCAGCGACACATTCAAGCTAGTTCAAAGCGGCTCAGCTTTGTGCATAAAGATAAAGATTTAAAATTTGCCGACAGGGATATTCTACACATTGTTTGATCAGTTTGATTGTGAACAGTTTAACCAATCTATTATTCATAAACCATGGGTACCAAAGTATAATTCATTCAGATTTACTGGCATGATAAATAAAAATAATGAAACGGCAGCCAGTACCTTTTCAAACGTTCATGAAGTCAGAATATGTATTCATTCATCAATTATTTATATTCTCTACTCTGTACACGTCCACTGATGAAAATAATTTTAAGGTCTTGTTAATATCAATCCGTTATCTATAGACCGCTCAATCCTCATGAGGGTCGCAGGGGGCTGGAGTCTATCCCAGCTGACTTAGGGTGAAAGCAAGGGACACTCTGGACAGGTCACCAGTCTATCACAGGAATACATATAGACGCAAAAAAGCTCTTACATTCACACCTACGGGCAATGCAACACGCAAACTCCATGCAGAAAGATCCCAGGAAGGCCAGGACGAAAACCAGAATCTTCGAGCTGCAAGGCAAAAGTGCTAACCACTGAGCCACTGTGCAGCCATCTTGTTAATATTAGCATATTAAAAGCTGTAAATATTGTCTTACTGTTGGAAAAATGTGCATATAAAATAAAAAACAAACGCCTTTCCACGTGGAAGATCTTTTCCCTATTTCCCACACAGTGTTGCTGGATCTTCCTGTTTCTGCTAGTTTGCTGCCCACAAAATGAAAACATCCCCACATTTTTTTCTGTTCAGTTTTCACCCCAGGACAACCCATTTAGCGCGTCAGTGTTTGATTGAGCGCTCATAGTTCAGCTTTTTTTTTGTGTCTGGGGGTAAAATGAGCTGTTACTGGTCAATAATTCACAATTGTAGCCATCCATCTGACCTTTCCAGTGGTGGTATCCTGGGTAGCTTGGTTGCCTTGGAGCTTGTGACTCAGTCTGCTTGCTATGGGCCAGTGATGATCAGGCAGCTTGTAGTGAAGAAGTTACTTTGTGATCAAATTTTGGAGTTGTCAGACAAGTTTTCAAGAAAGAGCTTTCAAACAGTCTTCAGAGTCTGATAAGAATAATGTTTATTCAATACAGAGGCTGTAAGAACAAACAGGAGCAAAATCTCGAGATTTTATGCAAACTTCTCCCAAACTCTCCTCCTTCTCCTGGAAAATCACAACCCATTCTTTTTAAAATACCAATCAGGATATCTCTATTAACATTCTGTTTGAATTTATCCATAGCTGGGCTGTGTGATCTAATCATGATAAGTATTTTTTTAAAATATCACCCCGTGGTTTTTCAGCTTTTCTCCCCCTTCTCCTTCCACAACTATTCCTCCTCATCATGCTTGCTTAGGCCATCATGGCATTGGTTATAGGTTTTCACTGGGCTGTGGTTTACACAGGTTTATTCAGTGTATACATGAATTCAGTGTACACATATTTTTCCTGTTTGATCATATGTTTGTGCTTTGGTCTTATTCAAACATCCTATTTTACAGTTCTGGCATTTGTCCAATATCAAAATCCTACAACACAGGAAAAGAAGCCCACTTCAGCAATATTTGAATGATGCCTCAGGGTGTTTTCAAGTATCACAGAAGTGAGTAAAAGCACTTGACACAATTTGACACCTTACAGACATTTTGGGGAGTTTTAGGGACACCAGTGATGACGCTAACTCAAAACGTCTCTCACTTCCGTAAGATTAGCTCTAAAGGTCTGCAGTTACACATAGGTCTTCTTGACAGTGGAGCAGTGGGTATGCTTGGGACAACCATGTCCTGGGTATTGCTATTCAAATATAACTTATTCTAGACAAGATCAAAAAGAGCTTTTTGAACCATGTTTGAACTGATGTAGGCAGTGTTTTAGTCATGTTAAACTCATTTTGAGATACTAGAATATGCTGCCTGTCAAATGAGATCAAAAGAAGCTTTTCCATTTGGGTATGCCAATTTAGTGAGGATTCCACAGGAAGAGGTTTTTAATCAGCGTTTGTTAGTGTCAAGAACTTTCCGTCAAAGGTTACTGGTTATTGACTGTGAAGGGTAAATAGCTATTAGTCAGTGCTTATTCATGGGCACCCCATCTATAAACTGCATTCTTATCTATGTTTTGGGAGAAAGCAGTTTCCCCCAAATTTCATTTATTTGGAATCAATCACAAACACGTTTCTAATCAACATATCTTTGCTATTTTTTGTTGTTTCACTGTCCCTCCTTTTCAGCCAACCAATCAAATTAATAGATAAAGTGGGTCTCATTGTCCTGGTAACACATAAAACAAATCTTCAAATATATTATAAAAGAGTCAAGTTTTAACCCAAATCATGACATTTTTCCTCAACGTAACCACATAGTTTTTATGTCTAAACCTGATCTCCCATAGACACCTCATTATCATTCTGTTATTGGGGAAAAATGTCTTACTTGTTTGTATTTCTTTAAACCAATCACAATTATTTTGGGTGGAGCTAATTAAAGTATGAAGCGTCAGTGTCCCCTCCAAATAGCGACGGGGTAATTGTTTCGGTGGAATATTTGCATGAAACGAGGCGAGGAATTAAAACAGTTAATGCACAATAAAAACTAAGGGTGCCATACTGCATCATCCAAACCCTTAGTAGCACTGTCCCAGTGATTGTTGTTGCTGCTTCCCAGAGCGAATGAGATCTTAAAAGTGGTCGTATGGAGATAGTGGAAGCAAGGCAAAGGCAAGGCAGCAAGTAAACAACCAAACTTCAGTCTAACAACACCTCCCCACTTACACAGATGTTGTGGCTGTTTCAGACTGGAAGCCGTTCCTCTGACTTCACAGGTGAGAAAATGTGTTCAGTTCAAAACAAAATTACATTTCCTTCAAAAAGTAATTGAGAATGCACTTTAGCTGTTAGGGAATGCAATTTTGTGGCAGGATGTGTGAAGCTGCTACCTTGCCTGTGGGGAAGGAACTTCTGGAGTGGAGTCAGTGAGGCAAGAGTTTTCCTGTCCATACTGATACATAAGCTGGCTACTTGTTAAACCACCATGACTCATTTTATAAGCAACAAGAATTGTTATAATGTTCCTTTAATGATCCCTTCTCTGGTCTCTGCTAAGTCAGATGATACCAATAAAGTCCACATAGCAGCCAGAGCAACCCAGGTGACCTTGCCATGGTTGCTGTCTTGCCTTTCTTTTAAAGGGTTTACTTTAACACATGCAAAACAAGACTGTAATTAGTATAATTGCTCTTGTACTGAGCTCCCAGTTTGAGAAGAAAGGGGCTGTGAGCTGACCTTTATTAAAAGCATTTTTAAAAAAGCCTCCAGATGCTATATGTACTAGAGCTTAAACCAGCAACACTTTGGCAGTTGGTTAGGATGTATCATTTTTTAAAAAGACATTGTATCATAGGTTGCAAGTTATTTTCTGATTAGATCATCTATGGTCTATAAGACTTCAGAGTGAGCTGTTCCAAACGAGACCTTTTGTGGTAAAAAGCATTATTCCACCTTTAATTATTTGTGTTTCGCTCTCGTTTCCTTCTATAATTAAAGTTACAAAGTTTTTGAGACGCTACTGAACATAATTGGTGGCAAGAGTGAGGGAGTAAATGTTTGGGCGATCTTGATGTACGTTTGCTATAAAGCAGAGTTGTGTGTCATCTATCATATCTTCACGCTCTATTTATGCTTTTCCACCACTTTGTGTTCCATTTCATTTCAAAGACGCGCTCCTCCTTCCTTGGAGTTTGTCGTACAGCCTAGCTTAATTACAGCCAATTCATAAAAATGAAAAGCACAGCACCCACACTCACACTCCAAAACACACACCGAGTCCCACAAATAAGATCCCTGTTGGGCATTCACAAAAGAAAAACCTGCTCGGTGCACTGATTAGCCAGCAGCATGATATGTGAAGCTTGTTATCCCATTCTGTCATCTAGGAACCAAATGGTCGAAATGTGTGGCCACAACAGTTTCAGCTTTTCAGGGGAAAATCTGACCTCCTTTTCTGCTTCTAATTCAGTGGAAAATGATCAAATGTGTAGGCATCCCTTTATATCATATGACTGCATGCTGCATGAATCTTGGAAGCTCTTTAAAAATACTGTAACAGTTAACAGTGTAACCCAGTTTCTCTTTCTGGAGTAGTCTGTCTTTTTTATTTTTATTTTTTTTTTTAAGAAAACCCTGATCACATTAACACCCACAGTTACTATGACAACATGAGGTTTACCTTTCTTGAGCTCAGTGTTACTTCTGAACAGTATCTGAAGTGTCTCCATCGAAGTGTAATATGTTCATACAAATGAAAAGATCCCATATTTTGCCCATTTTCAGCAAATGAATGAAGTACATTTCCCCAAAATGTGTCTTTCAATTTTGGCTCATTTCAACAAGACTGTATCACTCCTGGCTTTAGTTCTGTTCTACACTGTTTCAGTAGCTTGAAATACATCTGAGCTGCTGCAGACCTCCCCCCTTCATGGAGGAGACTCCGTCTGTGAGTAGCAGTGCAGAGTTCTAGGATTTCTATTGCTTGTAACTCTCTCTCTTTCTGACTGACACAACATGTCGTCTTAATTGGTTGCATTTTAGTCATTATTTCATACTCATTCCATTGTCTGACAACAGAAACAGAAAAATATGTAAATAACAGCTTCAAGAGGGATTCGGCTGTATTAAAGTGCAATATATGTGAGCACAGAGAGCAGGAGAGAAGCAAATAGATGTAAAGGACTGACCCTAACTTTCACTGAAGCACAATAATCCACTTGGCCTGTTGTTGATTGGTTTGAAATTTGTCTTAAAGTTCCCATCAGCTCTGAATGTCCCTCAGTGTTACATTCGGAGATGTTACAGACCACAGACCTGTATGCAAATAATCAAAACTAATAGTAACACTGGCCACATTAAGCGCACAATGTGCTCACACTAAGGATTTTCCTCTTGTTACGGTGACATCAATATACTTAATTCTGTTCCTCAGATGCTGGGCTTGCATGGGGACACTTGTGTTCACTCTTGCAGCTAACACCAGAACACTGGGTGTGCTTTTTAGGCTTAGCAACAACAGCTCTAGAAAGTTATTAAACCTGGGCGGACTGTGAGGCAGCTGCTCAGTCTGAATGACTCACCTGGAAACAGTGACCAGTGAGGGAACTGGATTATGTTTAAGCTAGATGACTATTGTTCCCATCAGCTGGTATGTACAAGTTCAGTAATATTCTCATCTTTCTTATCTGAACAGCTTTAAGTTTACAAGTTTTTAAGAACCACAAAACATAAGATAAATATTTTTCCCAAATAGGCCCTTTCAAATGAAAAAATCTTATGCATTTGTACTATTTTGAAAGTGGACATTAATGGGCATTTTATGTGGCCACTTGAAAAGAGTCTACAGGATGTGATGATGTCAGAGACTTCCATGAATGAAGATAACCATCTCATTAGGCTTATCTTATTATCCTATTTTGAGCCCCATCGTCTCCATGAAAGCCCTTTTGTTCTCTGTGCTCCTGGCTGTGAACAGGAAATCAATCCAATCCTCGTAGCCTGAATGTCTCAATTTCCTAAAATGCATCTCAAGCACAGAGGAGGATTGCTGGAGGAGCTGAAAGTGACAATGCAAAGGTGAATCATGCTGTATCATTTTTGGTGTGATGTATAAATGACACGTGATAATTCACGGCATGTGTGTGTGGAAAAAAATCAGAATAAATGACATCCGTACATTCCTGTCACATTATCAAATGAGTATACACTAAATTTTCATGTCAATGTTCGACTCATCTGACAGAGATAAAACATAAAATAGGCTGTAACAAAACAGATGCAGCTGTGCCACACTTCTGATTTATCGACGTTGCTTTAAAACAACTGCTCTGCTTGTTAAATGCCTGATGCCTCGACCCGTGTGCCTTCCTTGTCTCCTCGTCTTGCTTCCCTGGTTGGGAGGACGAAGACATGAGGACAGGGGTCGAGAAAAGGAATGTAGAAGTGAGAATTGAGAAGATGAGAGTGTTGAATGCTTTTGCCAAATCAGTAATTCAGGCGGTTATTTCTGAAGGCAATCCTATCCCAACAGGTGACACCAGTAGACTGCTGTGTTCCAATCAACTATGCCTTGCAAAACACTGCGGCTAATTGCCACTGTTGCTATGTGCTGCTGAGATAATGACGTGGTACAGCCTGCATCATTATAAAAGTTGAAACCAGGCAGATGAAAACAGTGCACGACTCATGTTGATCATCTATACTAACTGTGAAAATGTGTACTTACCCACTTAAATACAGCAATTAAAGTAGGCCTCCTCTGATGACCCTGTAAGTCCTGCTGTTGACCCTGATCCATAGAAAGAGCTCAGGATCTACCCAAAAAAAGATCTTTAATTATTGTGCCATTTTTTTTTTTTTACCATAGTCCCAGTTAGAGTTACAACCTATCAAATATGTCTTATCCAATTCTCCATTTAATCTGCTATCAACTAGCAAAGCCAAACTCATTTGCACTGACTGCAATATAGATATATCCTGAAGGTAAAACTGCAAAGAGTTGTGATTTTTTTTTTCTTTACACCTTCTTTCACTGGTGCTTAAATGATTGTACCTCATTGTGAGATATGAACCACCATGCATTCACTTTGTATGTTTCACACACAGCACAGAGTTAAACTAGTTTCTTTTTACACAACCTGACAATCAACATAGTAAAGCCGCTGAATTGCCAGCGACTGAAGTCTATCCGGAATCCACTGGAAAAATTCAAATTTGTCAATGTGCTTGAGGCAAATTTCAGACAGGGAACAAATAAATCAAAATAAATTTAAACATTTAACAAACACATTGGAAGTCACTGAGGATTTAATGGGAATCTTTTGAGTTCTGGTTGGTTTTCCACACATACAGAACAATGTGGAAACAAGGCCTTAGGCATCCTGTAACACGTGATCAGTTCTAATTTAATCTGAGCTCTGACTGACTTGTGCTGTTGAGGTGGATAGACAGAAAAGCTGCAAGAAAGCACTTTACTGTGATTATATTTACAGAACATTAAACAGCTAAAAGACCTTGTGAGAAGTAGATGTTTTACACAACAGATGCGTCCTGGTAAATCATGATAAACCAACAAGTACAAAAGACGATTCTGAATCTGGCTTTCATGTTGCTAAAAACACCTGTGCTTTCCTGCTATAACATGCCACAATGTCTTCTGGGAAAAGAGTGTGCAGTGTGGACCCAATGGTGCATGGATAAGGCTCAGATGCGACCACACCAGGTGTTTGGAATTAATTTAGTGCGCTCACACACAGGAGCACCGGAGGGAGCACTTTCATTCCTAAAACATTGCCTACTGCAGCTTTCATTAAAAGGATTTAAGAATGAGGTGTAAATGAATGAAGGACCCTCTAATTAGTAGTTACATAAGTGAGTTATAGAGGAGAGAGAAGAAGGTAAAATATTGCGTAAATGCTGTTGTGCTCAGCATCATCATTAACCGAAATACAGCTTTTTAAAGGGATTTACATAACCGACTCCCATTATCGCTCCTCAAAATGTGATTTTATGCAAACTGTACTGTGCTCCTGAGAGTGACTAAATACATTAGGTCGAGTACAAAGATGAAAAGTTTTCCATTAACAGTTCAGCATAATGTTTTGATTAATTTATCTCCTAAATTTCCTTTTTATCCGGTGCCTTGCTGAAGGATATAGCAGCAGAGTTAGTGGAGCTGCTCGGTGCTTCTGTCACATCTTCCGTTCGAAAAACAATTTTTCATCATCTACAAAAGTTTAATTGAAAATAAATCAAATTATACAGTAATTTAACATTCTAATTCATATTTCAACCTACTGTGCGTGCAGAGCAGACGTTCAGAGGCATCGAATCCAGCCAACATCTCTTGCCACCTGGTGCCTGCAGGTGCCAAATATGATGGATCATTAGTCAGCCACCAGGTAATTTTACACCAGTGTATCAAAAAGAGTCAATGCTTTGCTTACAGTCTTCATGTATGTATCTGCCACTGGAAGCATAATTGTAGGCTTTGAATCTATCTTACACTAAGAGCAAAATGACATGTGCAGTGTGTGGCACTGAGTGCATTTTTACATCCTTTAATTGATTGGATTCCCTTGAAAACATCCATTCTTGTGAAATGTGCCCTAGACAACAAGTTTAAATGTAAGAGTGAATGACGCTTCTCACATCCATTCACAGTGCAGAAATAAAGGTAGTACTATAAAAGGTTAAGAATAAATATAAGGTAAAATAAATATAAGATAAATTAAAAAAGACTAAACTAAAAGAACCCAAAAACACAAGCATACATCAGACACCGTTCTCAGTCCTGCACATTAGCTTGGAGAAACTTTACCCTCCATCCTTGATGTGGAGCAGCTTCAACTCTGGGATGTTGGTAGATTTCCTCACATGAACCTCTCGCTTCAGGTCCTTCCACTATATTTCTATTGTATTGAGATCAAGACTTTGACTTTTCTACTTC
Source organism: Amphiprion ocellaris (assembly GCF_022539595.1). Classification (NCBI taxonomy): domain Eukaryota; kingdom Metazoa; phylum Chordata; class Actinopteri; family Pomacentridae; genus Amphiprion; species Amphiprion ocellaris. The sequence continues at coordinate 17,889,971 of NC_072776.1, forward strand.
AAAGCATGAACTTTATTCTTCTTTGACATCTTTCACAGATGTCCTGAACGATTCGTTGTTCCATCAATGATACCAAGTCATCCTGGGCCAGATACAGCTAAAGGGCTCCAAACCATGATACCACCTCCATGCTTTACAGATTGAATGAGGCTCTTTTACTGGATTTATGTGTTATTCTTTTCTGTAATGTAATATTTTTCATTTAAAGTTGTTTTTGTTTTTGTCTCACTCGTCTACAAATCATTTTTGTCCACATGATCTTTAGTAAAACGTAGACTGGCAGCAATGGAGAGGTGTGACTTTCTCCTTGCAGCCCTGCCATGCACACCACTGCTGTTCAGTGTTCTCCTTATAATGACAGAGGCCTTTAGTTGCTTAGAAACTACACTGAGTTGCTTTGTGACCTCGCAGGCGATTACACACCTTGGTTTTGGCGTGATTTTTGTTGGTCGACCACTCATGCAGAGGGCTACAATGGTTTTAAATTTCCTCCATTTGTGCACAATTTGTCTGATTCATGAAGCTCAAATTCTTTACAGATAATAATCTTTTCCAGTTTGAGGACCATCAAAAACTGTTTTTCTGAAGTCCTCAGACATCATCTGCATTTGTGCTTGCCATGATACATGTGTCGTGGAGCTCAAGCTTTGTCTTTTTCTATAGGTGTCCACTCACACCCAATTGTCATCCCATTCACTGAAAACACACGAGTCTAATTATACCTACAAATTAACTACTAATGCCAGAGGTTTGCCAGTTACAGATGTGAAGTATTTGATTATTTTCCTCAACAAATAAATTACCAAGTATATTATTTTTGTTTCATTTGTTTAATTGGGTTAAGTTTACCTACTTTTGGGACTTGTGATGAAGTTTTCAGTCATATTTATGCAGATATATAAACAATCCCACATCTTTCAAGTGCCACTGTAGCCTATTAGTTGCTATGTATGTTAACATTAGGGAACAGACGAATGCTGATGTGGTGCAAGTGGTCAAAATTTCATAATAGATAGCAGTTTGCACCAAGATAAATATAACCGTTTTGTTTTTTTTCTATTTTAAAAATTACATTTTTGCACTGTGATAAGGGGGTGGCACCCTTTTTAAAACTGGCTCTGGTGAAAAAACAGACATTTCAATTTATGATGACATCCAGCCTACGGGGTCTCTGTGATTAGATCCCACAGCTGCACTGGGAAACATTCTATGAAAACAACACATGCATAAAAGAATACAGAACAGCATACGGAGCAGTGTTTAAACAGACAAGCACCATGAATTGGAAGCTATTTTCATTAAACAGCCTCAAGTGGCAGGAAACAAAATCAAAATTGGCACGTTCTGAGAGGCAGTGTGACTGCTTTCCAGCAAAAACCGAGCCCTGCGTTGATCTTTAATTGCCACTTTGTGTCGAGGCCTCCAATCATAATGTGCAATTGTTGCAACCCTGTCATGGAATAAGTTGTTTTGCTGCAATGCTCCTACACCTGGAGTAGATGGAGTGATGAATCTGCTTCATCAGAACCTTGACTGTCCAAGGACGCACCATGATGAAATCTTAAAGGCTTTTAAACACACTGCACAGCTGCAGTTCCCTTTTAGACAGAATGTTGTTATCAGTGTTTGATTGCTTTTGCTTCACTGCACATTTTGACCATTCTGAAACATTTTTATATGGCAAAATGTGCTCATTGACACTGAGTTTTGTATGCTAATAAGAGCATTTTCTTCCTCTATAATAAATAGGCCATACTGTATAGTTACGAGCTGCAAAAAGTGATAAAGTGGTACTTGAACTCTCTTTCCTTGCTGAATGTCTCATCTACTTACACAGGCAATATAACCACTGGCCTGTAAAGATTCATTTTTCTTTCCAAATTACTGTTCTGTTCCATCAACTACATTTTTCACCATCCATAGTGTTTCATACTGAATACACATTCATTCTTTCTCAGCACTCAGGGACTCCATGTAACTATGGTCACAAGAGGCAATTTCAGGTTAAAAGCATATAAAAATGTCCTGTCATATCCCAAGATTCTGAAGTCATCCCTGATTTGTTGTATAAGCAGCTGCACTAGTAGCAAATAGAATGAGGATTCAAGTGTTCTTCTGTTGGTATTTTTGAATTATTATTGTGAGCTACAATAGGACAGAACTGAAATCCTGAGAGCTGGCATATTTATCTATAACATATTTAAATATGTTACAATAGCATAAGTGCAGAACACAGCTGTACATCAGTTGTTACTGAAAAAAAAGTACATTCTATTGGATGATTTAATGTATTTATCTTTTGATACTTGGCAGGCCTTAATTTCCATTGATTCGGTAATATTAGAAACAGTTTGTTATCTGGTGGCATTAAATGTTTCAGAAATACACTAATAGTCAAAAGTTTGGACACACCTTCTCATTAAATGGTTTTTCTTTATTTTCATAACTATTTACATTGCAGATTCTCACTGAAGGCATCAAAACCACAAATGAACACATGGTAAACAAAAAAGTGTGAAATAAGTCAAAACATGTTTTATATTTATAATTCTTCTAAATAGCCACCCTTTGCTTTGATTACTGCTTTGCGGCTGCATTTGGGGATACATTCAAAGTTTCTGCAATTTTCCAGATTGACTGGCCTTCAGTTCTTAAAGTAATGATGGACTGTCATTTCTCTTTACTTAGCTGATTGGTTCTTCCCATAATATGGATTCTAACAGTTGTCAAATTGGGCTGTTAACTGTGTACCAGCCTGACTTTTGCACAACACAACTGATGGTCCCAACCCCATTAAGAAGGCAAGAAATACAGTAAATTAACCTTGACAAGCCACACCTGTGAAGTGAAAACCATTTCAGGAGACTACCTCATGAAGCTCATGAAGAGAATGCCAAGAGTGTGCAAAGCTGTAATCAAAGCAAAGGGGAGTTGTCTTGAAGAATCTAAAAAAATTAAACATGTTTTGACTTATTTCACACTTTTGTTTACTACATAATTCTATATGTGTTCATGAGAATCTACAATGTAAATAGTCATGAAAATAAAGAAAAACCTTTTAATGAGAAGGTGTGTCTAAACTTTTGACTGGTAGTGTAGATAAAAATACTTTTTTTCTTTCTTTTTTGTTGTACAACTTCCCAGTACAAGTATGAAGCATGCAGCAGAACAACAGATACAGAATCCGACAAGTAAATATGACAGAGGAAGAAGCACAGATGTTGGAAAAACTGCTGGAACTGAATCAATCTATTTTGTGATGTCATACAAAAAACAGTTACTACGAATACCAACACAGAGCCTATATGGAATTTATGTTGGACCTTTAGAGAGACATTTTTGCTGGCACCTTGACACTGAACGTGACAAAGACATAGAAGGTGTGAATAAATATGATGCATCCAGTTTTGCTTTTTGTAGAAGCCTCTGGGATTTGTTTCACTGACAGACTCCATCATGTGGATTTATGAATATAAAGCATGGTTTTTAGCATCATCCTTACTCCTATGAATAAATGGTGTCAAAGTAATTACAACAAGTGCACTCATGACTCCAGACAAGATAAAGCCATCAGCAGTAGTCAGTCAGGTTACCAGAAAGACAAAAAAAAAAAAAGCTGTATGCAGATCAGTTGTTGGAGGTGATAAATTGACAGACTCAGCTCAGAGATGAGGCAAAATCACCAGGAGAGCATGAAAACATCATACATAGTAGAATAGAGGAAGTGACAGACACACACTAAAAAACTTAAATGCTAAGAAAACAACAGAAATGTCATTTCCATCCTGAGTCATCATGGCTATTTAAAAGATAGAAGATTTTACCTTAAATAAACTTGAAAGCTGAACATGAAAAACAGATAGATAGATAGATAGATAGATAGATAGATAGATAGATGTCATTAAAATGCAAATCATACTGGAGAGAAATAAGAAATAAGGTGCAAAAATTGTTAGTATTTACAATAAAAACAAGCTTTCAAAAGTCTATGTATACTATAAAAAGAGAGATAACAAGAAAAGCACTCAAAGCGCAGTACTCTGCCAAGGCTGCTCAGTCGTTGTATTATTTCCAACAGATGAAATCTTTAATAAAAAATTATCTTGTGGTGAGCACAGGTGTGTGTTATGCATGTATACGTTATGTACGGATACTAAATCACGTGACCTAAATATGTAGCGGGCAGTGAGAAGTGATGGGACTCGGAAACACCAGCACAATTTAAACAATTGTTCCTTGTATCATTTCCGATGGATAAGTCCCAATAAGTCCACAGCGGTGGACTTTTGTTAGGCAGCTGCTGCTGTGTTCACTTGTTGTCATAGTTACAGTGACGCCGTGCTGCTATCTCACAATGATACAGAAATCTTTAACAAATCCGTGGATCCAGACTGTAAGCTGCATCACTGCCAAAATCTAATCACTTGGTCCTTGTGTCATTTCCGACTTTCCCAAAAAATTTCATCCAAATCCGGACAAACAGGCGGACAAACATACGCCAGTCGCCACATAACTCTGCTGTGTTCCTTGGCGGAGTAATAATAAGCATATAGACGATCCAGGATTATTGGATTTCATTGTGCAAATTGAATCAATTGAGTGTGTCAGCCACTGACCTTCACCAAGGTGTTAAAGTGCCTGATGGCTGTGCAGATAAAAGATCTCCTGAACCGTTGAGTCCTGCAGCACAGTGACATGAGCCGCTCACTGTCGCTGCTCCTCTGTCCATCCAGGATGTTGTGGAGAATGTGGCTGGGATTGTTCCGGATGGAGTGAACTGTGCTGCGGTACTCAACCACAGTCCTCAATAAATCCAAACTCTTGCTGAGCACAGAACCAGCGTTGTTCACCAACTTGTCCAGCTGCATGGTGTTCCTCTCAGTCATGCTGCTGCCCCAACGGACGACAGCATAGAAAAGGACACTGAAACCACTGACTGCTAGAACATATGCAACATTTCTCAGCATACATCAAAGGATTTTTTTCCCATGAAGACAAACTGCCAACTCTGCCCCTTCCAGGGCAGGGCATCAGTGTTTGTGGAATTGTTGTCAAGGTGCAAATCTAAGTATTTACAGGTTTGCACCACTTCGATGCCCTCCCTACTAATACTGACAGGCTGTAGCAGGGGCTTGGAGATGTTCAGCAGAAGGCAGTTCTTAGCAGTCCAATCAGTGAAGGCTGGCATCAGGTTCCTGCACTCACCATCCTGCACTTTCTTGATATACTTCACAATAGCTGTGCCATCAGAGTATCTCTGAATGTGGGAGGAGTCAGATCTGAACTCATGAATGTGATCCATGAGAACATATTAGATCAGAGATGTTTCCTCTGGATGTACAGGAAGTTGCATCATCAGGACATTTTAACAACAGTATGTTTTTCTGCTTCATATCTTGACCGAGGATCCCATGGGACACAATTACATCAATTGCTCAAATGCTGTTAACAGAACCTGCAGTGACTCTTTTTTTTTTTGAACAGAGGGTATAAAGTGTTGAACTCTTGAAGTGCAGCGTAACTGTCTCTACACTTCTGTGCAGTCATTAACAAGAAAGCAGTGCACAACATCTTATTAGGCTGGGAATGGAAAAAAAAAAAGTTTTGTCCAAGCTTGTCAAAGTTCAATGTTCTGTGGTTTCACAGCACAACACATTGTTGTTTTATTCTGCAACACTCTGGTCTGTGGCTCTGTGCCCTTAACCCAGACATGTTCTTTCACAGAACAAATTTACAATACCTCCCACCATTTAGACCCAGCTTCAGTAACACACAGCGCATGTTGTACAACGCCGTGACCTTAAAGATGAAAAATCTCAGTAGGTGTCTTGGTCATTATTTCAGACTTCAGGGCAGTGATGGTGACCTGAATAGACGAATGCGGCTCCATAAAACACTACACGATTCTCAGTGGAGGATGATTTAAGGTCCGGCTAGTTCATAGCTCAAAGGAAGGTTAGCTCACATTGATTAATTAGTATGCTCATCAAATGGCACACATAAGCTGACTTGGTTTGTGCACCATTGTATTAAAATGGTTTTGTACTTGTGTTTCAACATTGCCTGCTAGCTGGAGACACTCAAATTTTAATTGCATAAAAAAACTTTTGCACTGCTGTGAAGTTATCAAAATGACTGCAAATGAATAAGAATGACAACTCTTCATTCATTCATTCTGAACAAAAGCGGGTTTTTGAATCCCCCCAAATGGGACCTTTTAGGTCATTAAGTGTACTTTTTTGTTGTGTTTTATATTTTATTTATATATCGTTACATTAGTGTCCTTGCATTCTTACAAAGTTTGCTTTGTAATGTGCACTGTTTAGATATTCCAGTTTAGGACGTTTTATACATCTTTTGTGTCTGTCATCACATCTGTCCCGGTACTGCAGTTGAAAACAAGAAAAGCACTCAGAGAACGCAGTACTCTGCCAAAGCTGCTCAGTCGTATCATTTCCAACGGCTGAAATCTTGAAAAAAGTCGTGGCAGAAATCACGCCCTATAGAATGTGGCCATTTAATATAGATGTACCCACAAACAAAATGACTAAGCACAGAAATGTGTACATTATGTATGGATACCGAATCACGTAACCAAAATATGTAGCAGACGGCGGGAATTGATGGGACTCGGAAACACCCCCACAATTTAATCAGTTGCTCCTTGTATGATTTCCGATGAATAAGTCCTGATAAGTTCGCAATGGTCGATTTTTAGTGAGGTCACAATCATGTGATTGTCAGCAGGCAGCTGATGTAGTGTTCATTTGTACTCATAGTTACAGTGATGCCGTGCTGTTTTCTTACAGTACAGAAATCTTAAACACATCCGTGGATTCAGACTGTAACACGCATCACTGCCAAAATCTATTCAGCTGATCCTTGTATCATTTCTGACCTTCCCTGAAGATTTCACCCAAATCCGTTAGTCTGTTTTTGAGTAATGCTGCTAACAGACAGACAGACAGACAGACAGACAGACAGACAGACAAACCAGTGCCGATCATCACATAACTCTGTCAAGGCTTCGTCTCCTTGGTGGAGTAATTAACCAACTGACTGAACTGGCATATTTACAGAAAGTGTATTAAATTGTACTCTGCCCATATTCTTAAACTGCATAAATGAGAAAGAAAGAAGGAAGGAAAGAAACTGTGAAAAAAGTCGACAGTGAAGCAGTGGTCAGCTGCCTCTGACTGTCCCTGAAGATGGAGGAACTATGTGGAAGTGGGAGGAAAGTTCATGTGTGCAGGGAACATGAACAGCAGGAGAGAGCAGCACATTGATTTCTTTTGGACTGCATCACCAGAGATCTTTTTAGGAAGCAGGGATGAAAACTCTTCTGTTTACCTGCAGAGAGGCTTCTGGTAATTCACACCTACACACAGATCTAAAATTACTTACAGCAGGAAAACATCTTTATCCCAGATGGACTGAAAGCCAAGACAACCCCTGATATCTATGACAACAGATGTGATGGAGGGTTCACCAGGAGCATAATCTGCAATCAACACTTAATGTTCCTCTGCAGCTGCACACACATTCAAGTACAATAGCAATAGTTTTGCCACACACAAACACATAAAATTAACCTGTTGCAGAGCGAGGCTAAATACCCTTCGGTGTGTCAGTGACTTCTCTTTAATGTCTGTGTCTTTATATGGAGTCAGTAGATATGGGAATTGCATTCTTTTAATTCTGTGGTTCAGTTTACAATCATTTGCGTCTTACATTTTCACCTTTCACCTCTGAAGCTTTTGTCTGTAACTACTTCCTTCATTTGAATGAAGTCCCCAGGTGAAAAACTGTGCTAACCTTTTCCCAAAGGAACTTCCCTTCATTATAAGGTCAAACAACAGCCTTGTGTTTATTTCTTTAACACACGTGTTGCTGGGGGGCAGTCCTACACTGCTGTCGGATTGCACAGATTTTTTTAAGATACTTTAGAAACTTCAGAGAGAGAGTTTGATGGTTTAACTTTTATATATATGCATAAAGCTGCACTAAACACACAAACAAGTGGAGTAAGCTGAACTATCTAAGGAGCAAAGACAGGAGAAATCAATGACAAGCAGTGTTTTCCACACGCTCGATAACGCCGCTGATTTAAGCAAAATAAATGCACCCTAACAATATAAACAGACATTTTGTACAATACACAAGAGGATTAGTTATTCTTGAATGGATGTGAGAGCAGGATGATATTCATGCCTCTCACGACTACAATTAAACTTGCAAAAGTGGTCGAAAAATCCACAAAACCGCAGGACATACGGTGTAATTAGCTCATGCTATACTGTGCCAGTCTGGCACTTGTGTGAATATATGTAATAGGTGTAAGGTTGTTTTGCAAGCTGGAATGCTCGCTCTCATACCTCTGGGCTAATTAAAGCCCGTTTGTCTCTCTCTTATCTTGATCCTCTATACTGTATTATGGAAGGAATACAGTATGTGGTTTTACCCATGTAATTTCTTCCTTTACTCATCCTTTAAATAATGAGGATGGGAAATGATCTGACCATCAGATAACCATCTGTCAGCTGGTTGGCAAACCACTTCAGTCCAGACAGAAATAACCTTCGCTGCAGCTATTATATGGATTGGGTGACTCTATGGCTAAATGGCCTTTTGAAATAGCCCTCAGCTGCAAAGTCTCTGGTTTGACTCTCAGATGGCTGGACCCTTAATGCATGCCATTCCCCTGCTGTCTTTTCCCACATATTCTGTCATATTCATATTTGTCTCTGTTGCACCAGTCCAATGAAGGCAACTGACATGAACTTTAGTGCCGATATCTTGATGCCCAGAGGATGAATCCTAATAATGACTTATTTGACTTCTTGGCTTTTCATCCAATGAGGTTCATATGAGTGATGTCATTGACTGAAATGTCTCGACTGCCTGACGGGTTGCCATGATATTTGGTATAGACACTGTTTCCTTAAGGATGAACTGTACTTGAATCACTTTTCAGTCTTCAGACTTTTCATCCAGTGCCATCATTAGGTCAGAAATCTGTTTTTTCCCAGAACTTTGGTTTATGGTCAAAACTTGCAGAACTAATGACATCCACCTCAGCCTCAACTGTACTTTAGGTTTTATGGTGACCAGCAAATGTTAACATACTAAGTTTTTTTACACTATGATGGTGAACATGATCAATAGGATACCTGCTCAGCATGGTAGCATTGTCATAGTAAGCATGGTAGCTTTTAACTCAAAGCACAATGGTGCCAGACAGTCTCACTAAGTCACTGATCATCAGCATTGGCGGTGAAACCAATGGAGCATCACCAATGGACTGATCAGCAACCTACCCAACCTACCCAACTGCTGTGTGGTTCATCAGGATAACATCAGATTCAAGTGCTGAAAATAGCTTTAGGTAGTATGATGTCATTACTGCTATGGCCAATGGACGCCATGTTATGTACAAGCTACACATGGATAGAGATCCCTGTGAAGTTTGAAAAGTCTCATAGTGTTAATAACACCGTGGATACCTAGATTACCCGAGTCTGACCACGAGGAGAAGCAGACTCATGCCCTTATTCTGGAGGCTTCCTGCTTTACACCTACACACCTTTAATGCAAAAAGAGGAAGTGTTCTACTAACTACACAGTGTCAGACATCCTTCAGCCTTTGATGGCCTTGTTTAGACTATTTGAAGAACAGGCAATCACTGTCCAAATCCTCCTGCCTGCTTGTGTTTCCTGAATCGATAAGCGTGCACAACTTTATTTCAGTTTTTAGAACTATTCAGAAACTAATCAAAAAGGTGTGCAGCCTAGCATCATTTACTGTCTCACTGTTGGATAGAAACCTTTCTTTCTTTTTCATTCGGTACTGCTTCACTCTTTGCTGTGCTTTTTCTGATCAGACTGAGCAACCTTTACTAAACTAGGAAAGTCAACAATTAGCCCAGTGCCTTCAAAGCTTCTTGAAATTACAAGATAAAAAGAAGAAAAGCACTCAGAGAGCGCAGTACTTGGCCAAGACTGCTCAGTCATTGTATCATTTCCGATGAATGAAATCTTTAATAAAATATGACCTTGCGGTGAGCACAGGCATGTGTTATGCATGTGTATGTTGTGTACGGATATCGAATCGTGTGATCTAAATATTTAGCGGGCGGCGGGAATTGATGGGACTCAGAAACACCCCCACAATTTAATCAACTGCTCCTTGTATCATTTCCAACGGATAAGTCCCGATAAGTCCGCATCGGTAGATTTGTAGTAGGATCGCAATCATGTGATTGTCAGCAGGCAGCTGATGTAGCGTTCACTTGTTTTCATGGTCACAGTGACGCCGTGCTGCTATCTCGCAAGGAGAAATCCTTAACAAATCCATGGATCCAGACTATAAGTCACATCACTGCCAAAATCTAATGAGGTGGTCCTTGTGTCATTTCTGGCCTTCCCTAAAGATTTCATCCAAATCCGTTAGTCCGTTTTTGAGTAATGTTGTGCACAGACGGATTAACGTACGCCAATGTCACCTAACTCCGCTGCATTCCTTGGCGGAGTAAAAATAGGCAACCCCCCGTTGTTGAGGAAGTGACCAAATTCTGGGCTGAAAAGAAGAAATCAATCCTAAACTTTCTTATTTTTGGGAAACTGTACTGATACACAATTGGGTTTTTAAATATACCCTCAAATTTTTATACATATATATTTTTTTGGCCTTTTTAAAGCTTTATTTAACTGTCATGGTGAGAGGAAGACAGGAAGGAGGGGACAAGAATGGGGGAATGACCTGCAGCAAAAGGCCATGAGCGGGAATTGCACCTATGACCGCACATGGGGACTATAGCCCAGTTTATGGGTCGCCCGCTCAACCTGTTGAGCTACCAGGACGCCCAAATATCCCCTCAAATTTGCATGGTTACTATATTTAAAGTGACTGACTACATCAGTTAGCTACAACATTGTGCTCACTAAAGAGGTTTCCATGCTTTTATTGCTGTGCCACTGCAGTAGATCTCATTGTTGCGATTTTCTCTGCAGGATAAGAGAACAAGAATTACTGCTGATTGTCTCTAAAAGCAAATACCACTTGTTTTAGTGACTGTTTTTAAACCTGGGCACATTTAACAACTACGTGTTTGAAAATCTGCTTTTTAAGGTGACTCACATGGGAGAGAATTGCTGGGAAAAGGGATGCGTGAAGCACTATTTGAACCGTATGAAATTATCTAAAAGGAGTTTTTGGATTTAAGCTGTGCACTCACACATCAGGGTGGACTGCATTTTACAACAAGTAATTTGCAGGTCATCCAAAAGCAGGGGAAAAAAACACAGATATATATATATTTTTTTAGTTTCTAAGAGTGGGGTGATAAAAGTGATGTTTTTCTAATGTCTATATGTTACCCAGAGAGTTGAATACTGGATGTATTTAGTCTAGCTTAGCAGAGAGGAGGCTACAGTCGCTCCATCCAAAATGAAAAAAACTGATAAATATCTATAGCTATTTTATATATGTACTAGTCAGTGTAGCCCATTAACAAAAATTATAGTGTAGTGTGATTCACTGACACAACTGAAGAAGCTATCTGTTAACTGGATGTAAATTCAGTGGGCTCTTGTTTTACTCAAGTGTTACATTTGTGCAATAGTAGAGCCACACCATGCATGTTTGCCAGTTCATTCAACCAGGATTTCTCTGGAGGCCTTTTGAAATAACTCATTTCAAAGCAGCACTCAGAGCATGTATTCAAAGCTATAAATAAATGTATAAAAATGAGAACATATGCTTTCTAAAAGAAATTACAGCTTGTCTTTGTGTGAAAAATAAGGCCACAATCTCAGGTGAAAACTCCAATAATGTCACCTTTCGGTCTTTTCAGTATTTATCTGTGTCCGTGATTTTATTCACTTTTAATAACTCTGACACTGACAGCAGAAGGCAGTGAAGGACTGATTGTCCTTTCTTTCAGAGAGTCATTTCAAACCGCTCTCGCCAGTTTGTATAATTTCCATGTTCCGCATGGATTGAAACCTCATTCTAAGATTGTACATGATCACACAAAGGACACGAGAAAGCATTTGAGTGATGTGACACAAAACTACATGGTGCAGTCAGTATTACATTTCTGTACAACCGAATGACAAGTCAGTCTGGACCCAGGCCATAACTCATGTTTTGACTGCTATACTTTATCAAGTGTAACATTTTTAATTTGAAATTGATCACTAATTTGTTAGTCACTTTGAATATACAGTGTAGCTGGACATTATTCACACAAATCTCGTCCCCACATGAACGTAGTTTAAATATGGCTTGTTTCTCTATTGAAGATATTGCTGTCATGGAAACGTTACTTACTGGAAAGAATATTGTGTGCTGTTGCTGCAGAGTTCATGCACTAATGTTATGTTTGAGAATTATTAAATGCCAAATCCAAATTATATGTTTTTTAATAGTGTGTTTTCTCTAAAGTTTCTGTAGTTTGTAGAAATGGAGTTGTAAGAATACATCAGAAGTAAATGTGGATTAACTGGTGGAGCTGTGTACTTAAGTTTCATGCTGGCCCAATCAGAAGAAATGTGATGTTAGTGGTGGAATCACATATCAGAGTTCAGGGTCACACTGATGCACCTGATTGCAGACAATTCATCTTCTTTAACAAGAGTCAGATATATTTTTGAGTATCTTTGCTGTCTAAAACTTGAATACATGTTGTGTTACACCCCTGATTCAAAAAGAGGAGAAGTAATCACAGCAGTGATTCAGTGTAGAGCTTCCTCCACACGCACTTTACTGTAATCAGGAAAACTGGGGGAGGAGACAAAAGCAATTGATATCAGAATAACCAACTGAGGTGCAGGTGTAATGTGTAGAGCACAAATCTTATGATCATAGCAGATACATACAGATTCTCCAAATGCATATTCTTACCTATCACAGTTGCATTAAAATTAAAAATGATTTACAGATTCCATATTATTCTGTTGACACCAATTGTTCCAGATCTCTGACCATGAATAAAATTCGAAAGTGGACTTTAAAGTACTCAGAAATGATTAATATAATAAGTTTTGAGACCCCTACTGTACAATAATCAGCAAAAATCATGTCAGTGAGATGGAGCATCGACATCAGGGCCTAGCTGGAAGCCCTCTTCTCTTCCTTTCTCTCTCTGCATGTAGTTGGGACTTGCTGATTACAGGAGGCTTGGTCACCTGACATCAATTACCTCCTCATGCTACAGACCTGGTTCAGACTTCCACATTTTATTATAACGCAGACTCAACTACTTATGACCTGACCTGCCACCTACCTCGACTTCCTCCTTTTGCTTCACAAAAAACAACTCCAGGCCCAGCCGGCTCTGAAATGGTCTCTGAGATTATACGACCAAAGTGAAAGATGTGTTCATATTTTCAGCACAAGATCAGTGACTTTTCCTGGATGTTGGACTCAGCCACGGTTTCCTTCTGTCTACAATCCTATCTGTCATATTCATCCATGGGTTTTCAAGGTGCAGCCGGATCTCTGCTTTTTGCAGATAACATGGTTCTGTTGGCTTCATCAGACCATGATCTTGCATACACAGTAGAGTGTGAAGCATCCAGGATGAGAGTCAGCACCTCCAAGTCTGAGGCCTGCCTCTGGGTGGAGTTGCTGCCTCAAATGAAGGAGTTTAAGTATCTTGGGATCTTGATCTTGTGGTTAAAGGCTGGGTTATGCTTTCCGCATGAACGAGCTGTGTGGAAATGAGCCGCGCGTAAAACCGCGTGACAGAACATGTGTGACTTTATACTCTGTGTGGCGTCTGCTCCCAAACTGCAGGGGGCAGTGTATCGCAAGCACACATCTACCTAGTCTACTCTAGTACTAAACTAGAGTAGAAGAAGTTTGCCATTGTTTACACCACTTACAACATGGCATTTTACAGAATAGTTGCATTTCAGCAGTTAGTTTTAATTTCACACCATGAATTGTTCATAACACGGTTGTCACGGTGATCTCTGTGTGACGAATCGTATAAGTGCCCGTTTTTCTGGACTTCAGCTATGAGCAGGTCCTGGTCCTCTGCCATGCGTGGTTAGAAAAATGTGGAGGTGCACAACACGGAAATGTTCTGCGTGACAAGGGCCTCTCGAGGGGGCGTGGCTGCGAAAATGCCGTAATTTGTCCATACGGACTGGCAAGCATAAAACAAGCTTTAGGGGATGCTGAGCTAGAAGGTGAAGCTGTCAATTTATCAGCTCATCTACAGTAATATGGTCATGAGCTCAGTGTCATGACCAAAAGAATGAGGTCACATGTGGCCAAAATGAGCTTCCACCATAGAAAGACTGAGTTCAGTCTTCTAGATACAGTGAGGAGCTTGGACATCCAAAGCTCAGAGTAGAGTTGCTTCTTCTTCCAGTCCAAAGAAGTCAACTGAGGTAGTTCAAGCAATTGATTAGGATGCCTCCTGCACACTTCTTTTGAAGGTTTTCATGGAATGTCCAACTGAGGAGACCCAGAATTTATTGGAGTTATTATGTACCTTGTTGGGATCCCCCAGGGACATCTGGAAGGACCTGCTTGGCTGCTGTTACTATGACCTAAAATGAAAGAAAATGGATGAATGGAAGAAATTCTATGATTAACTCCCTGCCTGACCCGCCTCCACCGTCTCTGTTCAGCTATGGCCTACTCTGTGCTGATCTGCTGTGTAACATGCAAAGATTGTGGGAAGCACATTTTAATATTCTATTACAGCATATTTAAGATTTTAGAAGTAACATATTTTGATAGACGAAATGCTCCATGCCCCCGACCACAGTTGCAAGAAAACAAATCGCTCTGTGCAACATCTGCAGCATTACACGAGGCTAAACCGGTATCATAAAGTTCTAGTTGTCACAATCAGGATAGTCTGATGCAGCATCAAGTAGTCGAGATAACTGCACTTAGCCTGTTAGTGTTGCTTTGGGCTGATGTCCACCTGCCATTATCCATCTTATCGCCTTAATTTTATGCACTATTGTTAATAATCAATTTTACACTCCATTTCTATTTGTGATCTGCTTGTTTTTTTGTATTTGACTAGCCAAGATGGTATGAAATCCCAAATTATTAAATATCAAATACATTTAAAAGACACCGTTAAGTAAATATGAGTAAATCTTGGAAAATGTTTGAGTGAAACAGTACTTTGTACAATAAATAATTGAAAAAAAATCAATAATTGTCAAATGTCATTTCTTTAAAAAAAAAAAAAATACATTTTTCAGTGCAAACCTTCTGGTACTTCAGATATCACATTTGTAATTTCCTTTTATCCCACAAAAGTATTTAACCTGTTAGGCAACTGCCTTAAGGAGCACTTCTTGTCCAGACTGAGGTGATAAAAGTATCATATATGCAAATACTGTGCTATAAATTAAGTAAAAATCAATGAGAACTACACAGAGACTAAAGACTACACACCACCCCCTTCCCAGCAACACCTCATTGAGCTAAGAACTTTTTGTTGGCTTTGACAGGGACAACCAGGAAGCAGCCGTCTCTCTGCTATCTGTAGACCTCCACTTCACACTCTCCCCCATCAACGTGTGTGCTGCACTGAACAGGATTAATTCAAGCAAGACTGCTGGCTTTGATGTATCCCTGGATGCAGAGCCTATGCTCGGCAGCTGACTTTGGTCATCACTGACATTTTCAACCTGTCACTGGCCCAAGCAACTATCCCAATGTACTTTAAAACCACCTCCATTGTGCCGATGCCAAAACATTTCACTGCTTGAATGACTACCGCCCAGTTGCACTCACCCTAACCCTCATGAAGTGCTTTAAGAGGCTTCTCTGCCTCCCACACTGGACCCCCTCCAATTCGCCTACTATTAGAACAGGAACACAGAGGACAACATGACCACGACACTTCACTCCACCCTCTTCCACCCTCCTGGGTAGCAACAACATCTACGTGAGAATGCCAGCAGATTGCAGCCCAATCTGCATCAATGGAACGGAGGTTGAGGTTTTTTCCATTCACATCTCCAAGGACCTCTTCTGCGTCCTCTATACCTCAACCCTCATAAAGAAGGCTAACCAGTGTTTCTTCATCCTGAGGAAACTGAAGAAAATAATCTAGTCCACTACGAACCTGGTGAACTTCTACCGATGCACCATCGAGAGCAGCCTGATTAACTGCACCACTCTCTGGCAGGAAAGCACCAGAAAGTGTATCACCAGCAGTCCATTTGTATTTAGAAATATGTCATGAAAAGGATGACATTTCTACAAAACTAAATATGAAATAAATAATGCAAAGTCAACATCTGACAATAATTAAATTTTAACAATTGTATTTTTTTTCACAGCTCATATATTTCTTTATTTCATTCTATCATCTTTAACAGATTTTATATAAAAGGAGTGAGACACCTGAGTGACAGAGAACAAAAAAGAAAAAAAAACAAGACGAGAAGACTGACCTCTGTACAGTAGTGCAATCCATAGATCTGCTCTGTGACCTTTAACGATTATATAGAAACCTCTAATGTTTGATCGCAGTGACTGACACATAGTGATGCTGTATGATCCCATTAATGCTGGTGTTCTGAAGCTTTTTTGCTCTCAAAATCTGCTATGTGTTCCCATTTCCAGTTTTCTACATGCCCTAATGGTATAGCTCTTGCAATATGTTTTACTTATGTTTGATTCCAAGCAGGAATAAGTGCACTGCATCCTAGTTTTAGTTCAAGACTGGATATGGCTTTCTGCATTTTTGCTGGAAAAATGTTTTCTATTTCTTCAGCTGCCCTGTAAAATATCTGGCTTTGGGATCTTTTCGGTGACTGACAAGGGGTGACAGTGGAATCATCAGAATCTGTACGACTCACAGGTGAGAGCACATGTCACCAAGGTGTTTTTTCAGTGTTCTGCTTCTCTTCGAATCATATGAATCATCCATCATCCCCAGCAGGGTGCCTAACAAAGCTGTTAAGCAATCATCTTTATGGATGTCTTTTAAAGGTTTAACATTAGATCCTTGTAAGTGAATGTTAAGTTATTGTAAGTCTTAAGTGTCTCCAGACTGTCTTTTTCAAATTTCACCTCAAAATATTGCACAAATTATTTATTCTAGCCTGCCTGTATACTCCAAGCTTTTAGCTCTATTCTAAACAGGTTGTTTCGGTGTCTGTAGCTTCAAATGAACAAACTATTGTCTTTACACCTTTCTGAGGAATAGTGCTGAGCCTTTCCAGCCGTTGTGATGGACACCCCAGCAAAAATAACACAAAAGAATCTAGGTTATATACTGTAACCCCAGATTCTGTAAGTATAGTTGGAATCCTGGAAGAGCTGTTAGCTGACCACCTCTGTGCTGGGCTGCCCCAGATGTGAAAGGCAATTGGTCAAGTCCAGTCATTAAAATTGTGATGTCCAAGTTTCAATACGTGCAACTACCTTGTCCAAGTGCAAGGAACATAGGATTAGAAAACAGCTATGCCTACAGCACAAAATCTGAACACTAGGCTCTGTATACATTTCATCACTAACATCGGTTCATAAACATCACAGAGAATGCAAAAGACAGTTTATGCATGTCTTTGGTTGACAGAGGTGCACACTCTAAGCTCCCTAAAATCATTAAATACCTTTCATGTGTGTTGTGTACATGCTTAATTATGTCTAACAGCAAATGATACTGCGTAGGATACTTTTCTTCACTTCACACAGGTGTGCTGTTACACAGACTCTCAAATTATCAGCTACAGTTGAAGTATTTGTGAGGAAGCAGCTGATCTCACATTAAGTTTTGAACTCAGTCACAGAGATATTGTTACACTGTAGAAGTCTGAATTGTTTACTGAAGTCGCTTTTTTAAATTGCAGAGAATATTTGTTTTCACAGTCTGAGAGTAGCTTAAATGCAGCAAGAATCAAATTATTGGTTGCATGTTGTGCATGAATATATATAGAACCGACCACTGCATTCATTACAATATCCAAACTAGAAAAGTACTGAGAGTGCAGTACTCCGCCAAGGCTGTTCAGTTGACATATCATTTCCAACGGATGAAATCTTTAATAAAAAATTACCTTGCACTGAGCACAAGCATGTGTTATGCATGTGCATGTTATGTATAAATACCAAATTACGTGTAAATTACCCTTATAAAAGTCTGTTGATCAGTTCATCACTTTTGGCAAACCTTTGCTTTGCTACTGTTAACCCTTTAGAACCCAGCATAGCGCCGGCGCTACGTTTTGCATATTGACTTTTGATTGGCTGTAGATTTTAAACCAGATAAGATGGATAGTCTTTAAAATAACCGCCGTCTCGTTACAGAGTGAAAGCAGCAATTCCTCCTTAAGGTCAGAGATTGCAGCATCTGAAGGCCTCTTCAAAAGAAGACGTAGTTGATGAAGGCGTTCTGGAGCAGGACCAGAAAGACCACGACCAAGCAGCCTTGAGATCTTAGGGAGCGTCTCCCTCAGGTGGGTGTCAACGGTGTTCATGGTCAGGTCTGTGGTAATCCTGTCAAAAAGCAAAACAGAAAAAAATCTAGATTTTAAATCAACATGTAACTAAAGCACTCTGTGTATAACGCCATAGTATAGGATGTAGTTCAGAAAATGTCAAAGTATAGTATACTTTTCAAGAATAACATAGTATGGCCTGTAGTTCATAGTATAGCATGTCGGCAAAAAAACCCAACTGATTATTATGTGGTTCAAAAAGTGTAAAATGATAGGATGTTGCCTAAAATTGTCATGTATGATATGTGGTTCAAAAAATGTCATAGTGCAGTATATTGCCAAAATAGTATGTTTTTCAAGAAAATATCAGACTATATGTCATCTAAAAAATGCCATAGAATAATATCTTGCACAAGTAAAAGTATAGTAATTTTTGAAACTGTTCAAATTCTTATATGTTGCTAAAAAACAAACAAAAAAAACAAACAAAAAAAACCGTCAGTCATATGTCAATTTAAAAAGCCTATAGTATAGAGTGTCGCCCAACAAACGTCATAGTATAGCGTGTCGCTCTAAAAATGTCATAGTATAGCATGTCGCTCTAAAAACATCATAGTATAGCATGTCACCCAAAATATGTCATGGTATAGCATAGTGCTGGGCGATATGACGATACATATCGTGAGAACGATCGAAAAGTGTCTATGGTGCCATTTCTCTTCTATCATTTCTATCGTTTCTAACCTAATTTTATCAATTATTACAGCAAATATATCATTAAATAGCCTGCGACGATTGTGTTAGTGTTTTCTTGTCACTATGCATACTCTAAGTTTATATAAGTGAAAATAAAGAAGAATTAAAAAAGAGATTTTTCCCAAAGAAACTCCGTCTTTTCTTACTAGTTGCTCAAGTGTTAAATTGTTTAGTTTCTCAAAGCCCCATTAAAGGAATTAATGTTCTTGGCAAAGAACTCAAAATAACACAGCTCGCAGATGACACGACAATATTTCTGAAGAATGCTGACGAAGTTCCCGTAACTTTATCCACTTTCTCAATATTTTCGAAAGCATCAGGATTAAATTTAAATTTAAAAAAATGTGAAATTCTATCTATAAGAAAAATCAACAAAACTGAAATTTGTAGCATTCCAGTTAAAGACTCAGTTACTTATCTTGGTATTAATATCAGTAATAACTCTAAGGAGAGAGAACGCAATAATTTTGCTCCTATTGAAGATGCTATAAAAAAGAAATTTAACTGTTGGCTGGTAAGAGATTTATCGATATATGGAAGAGTCTTACTAAGTAAAGCAGAAGGAATGTCAAGAGCCTCTTATGCCTTCAGCTCATTATTTGTCTCCAAATCTACATGTTCACAACTAGATAAAAATCTTTTCAAGTTCATATGGAAAAACAAACCTCACAAAGTGAAGAAAATAGTTCTTTCTAATCCTCTAGCTTAAGGAGGACTAAATGTGCTGACATTTGATGTCTTTAATCAAACGATAAAAATAAATTGGATCAAAAGATACTTAAAAAATGTTAACAGCCTATGGAACTCCATTCCTAATTACTTTCTTTTCCAGAAAGTAGGTGGCCTTAATTGCCTCTTAAAATGTCCCTTTTCAATAGGAAAACTACCAATCAAACTTGCAAACTTTCACCACCAAGTTTTATTATGCTGGCAGCTTCTATACAAACACAATTACTCTCCTCACCACTGTATCTTATGGAACAACTCTTATATTTCACTCAGAAATAAGACTTTGTACTTAAACAACTGGTTTATGAACAACGTAAACACTGTAAAACAACTCTTAAATGATAATGGTGAGTTTTATAACTATGAGGCATTCTTAGACACTTACCATTTTGAGGTTTCCAGGCAAGAATTTCATACAGTGATCAGATCGATCCCTTACAATATAAAAATTCTTGCTTGTAACATTCAGATTACCACACTCTGCTTTGGAGAGCCCTATTTCCATAAATGGCATGGATTTGTTGAATAAAAAATGCTCAAATAATTTTGTTAGAAGTGGTCTAGAGTATATCACAACTCCAGCTTGTAAGTATCGTTCAGTATGTCTGAATAAAAAACAATGGAACACAGTCTTTTTAATGCCTCATAGGTATATACTCACAAATAAAATAAAAGAATTTCTTTATAAGATTATCCACAGATACTATCCTGTTAAAGCAAATGTATATCTTTTTATACCAGACATAAGTAACCGGTGTACTTTTTGTGATTGTGAAGGAGAAACTGTCGAGCATATATTTGTTGATTGTTTTCACTCCACTTCCTTTTGGTTCCATTTAGAAAGATATATCTCAAGAATACTTAAAAAAGAAACCATACTCAAAAAACAGATCTTTTCTTTTACTTTAACAACCCTAATTTCTCTGTTGATGAAATATATATTATTAATCTGATTTGTATACTAGCAAAATTCTTTATTCATAAGATGATTTGGCTAAAGAAATTATCCTCCTTTTATGTATTTGAAACTACAGATTTCCAAAGTTACCTAAAAACTATTGAAACATTAAATCAAATGAATAAAAAATTGACAAAAACATTAAGAATCTTTAAAAAATACAAATTTATTACCCCATCCTAGCAGACCCCTTATTTTTATTTATCTATGTTAATGTATTTCTATTTGTTGTTTTTTCTTTATGTTTTATGTATGTTTAGTGAGATGTACATTTCTAAAATGCAATGTAATTAACGTGAGGCTTTGTTGAAATGAAAATAAAAGATTAAAAAAAAAAAAATAAAAAAAAAAAAGAAACTCCGTCTTGTGGTTTTTGCGACATGACGCTGCTTTACGTTCTTTGATTGTCACGCGGGTTTGCGACATGCTTTATGTTACTTAACTCATGAGTGCTGAACGACGGACGCGCAACAGGTAGGGCTGGCCTGAATAGCAGTTCCTGGGCTCCGGATATTCAGTCCCTATTAATGACGAACATTCGGTCCGCTCCGTAACGTCCGGGGGTGGGGGTGGGGGGTTGACGGACGGACGGAGGAACGACTCGAATATTCGGTTCGGTCCGTGAGGTCAGAGGCGGTGAGCTAACGGAGGAAAGAGCCGAATTTTGGTTCAACAAACGTCATAGTTTAGCATGTCGCTCTAAAGACGTCATAGTATAAGCATGTCGCTCTAAAAACGTCACTCAGTTCACTCCACCTCCCAGTCTCTGAGTCCAGGTCGCTCCACCTCCCAGTCTCTTATTCCAGGTCGCTCCATCGCCCAGTCTCTGAGTCCAGGTCGCTCCAGTTCCCAGTGTCTGAGTCCAGGTCTCTGAGTCCAGGTCTCTGCTGTTCCCAGTTTCTGAGTCCAGATCACTCCAGTTTCCACTCTCTGAGTCCAGGTTTCTGAGTCCCGGTCGCTGCAGTTCCCAGTGTCTGAGTCCAGGTCGCTCCAGTTCCCAGTCTGTGAGTCCAGGTCGTTCCTGTTACCAGTCACTGTGTCCAGGTCGCTCCTATTCCCAGTCTCTTTTTTCAGGTCGCTCCATCACTACGTCTCTGAGTCCAGGTCGCTCCAGTTCCCAGTCTCTGAGTCCAGGTCGCTCCAGTTATACTATGACGTTTTTTTTTGCGCCAAAATTCATGATGATTTTTTTTTTCCAAAGAAAACCTTTCTGGAGTGTTTTTCACGGCCTACTTTACATTATTTCATCATATGGCACGTTTTTACAACATGTTGAAAAATCACATTTTTTTTCGACATCGTATACTATGGCATCATTTTGCGCCAAAATTTATGATGATTTCTTTTTCAAAGAAAACCTTTCTGGAGTGTTTTTCACGGCCTCCTTTACATTATTTCATCATATGGCACGTTTTTACAACATGTTAAAAAATCACTTTTTTGGCGTTTTTTTTGTGCCAAAATTCATTCTGATTTTTTTCAAAGAAAACCTTTCTGGAGTGTTTTTCACTGCCCTCCTTTGCATTATTTCATCATATGGCATGTTTTTACAACATGTTGAAAAATCGCATTTTTTTTGTTCGATATAGTATACTATGGCGTTTTTTTGCGCCAAAATTCATGATGTTTTTTTTTTCAAAGAAAACCTTTCTGGAGTGTTTTTCACGGCCTCCTTTACATTATTTCATAATATGGCACGTTTTTACAGCATGTTGAAATATCTAAAAATTTTTTTCGACATAGTATACTATGGCGTTTTTTTGCGCCAAAATTAATGATGTTTTTTTTTCAAAGAAAACCTTTCTGGAGTGTTTTTCAGAGCCTCCTTTACATTATTTCATCATATGGCACGTATTTACAACATGTTGAAAAATCGCATTTTTTTTCGACATAGTATACTATGGCGTTTTTTTGCGCCAAAATTAATGATGTTTTTTTTTTTTGAAAGAAAACCTTTCTGGAGTGTTTTTCACGGCCTCCTTTACATTATTTCATCATATGGCACATATTTACAACATGTTGAAAAATCGCATTTTTTTTCGACATAGTATGTACTATGGCGGTTTTTTGCGCCAAAATTCATTCTGATTTTTTTCAAAGAAAACCTTTCTGGAGTGTTTTTCACGTGCTCCTTTACATTATTTCATCATATGGCACGTTTTTACAACATGTTGAAAAATCGCTTTTTTTTTTCGACATAGTATACTATGGCGTTTTTTTGCGCCAAAATTCATGGTGATTTTTTTTTTCAAAGAAAACCTTTCTGGAGTGTTTTTCACGGCCTCTTTTACATTATTTCATTATATGGCACGTTTTTACAACGTTGAAAAAGCACATTTGTTTTTCGACAGTATACGATGGCGTTTTTTGCCCCAAAATTCATGATGATTTTTTTTCCAAAGAAAACCTTTCTGGAGTGTTTTTCACTGCCCTCCTTTACATTATTTCATCATATGGCACGTTTTTACAACATGTTGAAAAATCGCATTTTTTTTGTTCGATATAGTATACTGTGGCGTTTTTTGCGCCAAAATTCATGTTTTTTTTTCCAAAGAAAACCTTACCATAGTGTTTTTCACGGCCTCTTTTACATTATTTCATCATATGGCACGTTTTTACAACATGTTGAAAAATCGCATTTTTTTTCGACATCGTATACTATGGTGTTTTTTTGCGCCAAAATTCATGGTGATTTTTTTTTTCAAAGAAACCTTTCTGGAGTGTTGTTCACTGCCTCTTTTACATTATTTCATAATATGGCACGTTTTTACAACGTTGAAAAATCACATTTGTTTTTCGACATAGTATACGATGGCGTTTTTTTGCGCCAAAATTCATGTTTTTTTTTTTCAAAGAAAACCTTTCTGGAGTGTTTTTCACAGCCTCCTTTACATTATTTCATCATATGGCACGTTTTTACAACATGTTGAAATATCGCATTTTTTTTCGACATAGTATACTATGGCGTTTTTTTGCGCCAAAATTAATGATGGTTTTTTTTTTGAAAGAAAACCTTTCTGGAGTGTTTTTCACGGCCTCCTTTACATTATTTCATCATATGGCACATATTTACAACATGTTGAAAAATCACATTTTTTTTCGACATAGTATACTATGGTGTTTTTTTGCGCCAAAATTTATGATTTTTTTTTTTCAAAGAAAACCTTTCTGGAGTGTTTTTCACGGCCTCCTTTACATTATTTCATAATATGGCACGTTTTTACAGCATGTTGAAATATCTAATTTTTTTTTCGACATAGTATACTATGGCGTTTTTTTGCGCCAAAATTAATGATGATTTTTTTTTCAAA